>NC_060138.1:747115234-747422734 GCF_021461385.2 Schistocerca piceifrons | reverse complement strand
TTTTACAGTACAGAATATAAATACAATAAAATCTCAGAAAATGCTCTTAAGATCATAAAATATAGATGGTCATTATTTGTATTTGTATTTCTTTATTGGTCCTGTAAATCGTGTTTAGGTACACATTTAGCACAAATGATGTAGGACAAGTCAGGTTGGTACAGTATATACATCATCATACACATTGTTATTTTGAAAGGATACATAATTAAAAATTATTCAATACATGTTGAATATTGATGACAAATTTAACATAATAAAATAAAATGATAGACTTATTAAGAATATTTGAGCAATTACACTACACTTTTCTGATACTCTAAAAACTCGGAAACAGAATAGAAGCAGTGGTCAAGCAAGTACTCTTTCAGTTTCATCTTAAACTTTTGTAAATTTTGCATATGTTTCAAATAGGATGGCATGGATTGTACAGCATTATGCCAGAATGATACACTCCTCTCTTACAAATGTTTGTACTTACTGTATTGACATGCAAGTAATGTTTCTGCCTAGTATCATGAGGGTGGTAATCACAGTTATACTTGAAGATACTTCCATCTTTTAAAATACTTCCTTTTGTGAAATTTAATATTTCATACATATATAAGCAAGGAAGAGGCTGTATACTGATATTTTTAAATATTGGCCTATAGGTGTCTCTGTACTTAGCATGGTTTATTAAACTAACAATCTTTTTCTGTAGCCTAAATGTTTTGTTTGCATCTGCAGAGTTCCCCCAAAAGATAATGCCGTACATCAGCAGTGACTGAATACTGCCATGGTACATTGTGATCACAGACGCATGGCTTGTATTTTGTGCAAGGATTCTTACTGCGTACGTAAGTGTGTTTAGCTCTTTATTTACATGGTTAAGATGTGTCTCCCATTTTAGGTTTTGCTGTATATGTATACCTAAAAATTTTGTGTCGCTCACAGATGAGACAGTTTTTCCATCAATCTTAAAAATTGGTCTTGCAAGATGTAGTTTCTGTGAATCGTGGAAATTGACTGTCACTGTTTTTTCATTATTTAGTATTAGCTTGTTTGTTCTAAACCACTGTATCAAATTTTGTATTATACCTGTAGATGTTTTTTGTAGGCTTTCCTCATCACGTGATTTGATTAGGATATTTGTGTCATCTGCAAAAAGTACTGTTGTCCCTTTAGTTATTTTTTCTGGCAAATCATTAAAATAAAGAATGAAAAGAATTGGCCCAAGGACTGACCCTTGAGGAACTCCATATGTAATGTTTTGTGAATTACTGTAAAAATTACAATTTTTTGTGTTTTTATGTATTTGTATTTTATTTGAGTGATCTGTTGACGGTCATGAAGGTAGGAATGTATCCACTTATTTGGCAGGCCTCGTATTCCATAATAGCTTCTGCAACAGAGTATTATGATCAATTACATCGAAGGCTTTACTAAGGTCAAGAAATATGCCAGACACATGTTGCTTATTATCTACTGCAGTTAGAATTTCATTTAAGAAGGTATAAATAGCTGACTGTGTTGATCTGCCAGTTCTGAATCCATATTGTGCATCACTTATTATGTTTTCTTTATTTAGAAAGGCTGTCAGCCATCTAAGAAATAGTTTTTCAAGAATTTTACCAAAGCCTGACAATACTGATACAGGTCTATAGTTTGCAGCTTCATGTTTGTCCCCTCTCTTGTACAGTGGTGTCACTTTTGCCATTTTCAGATTTCTCGGGAATATACCACTCATGAATGACGAATTGAAAATATCTGTTGGTGGTTCTATGATCGATGTTACACTTGCTTTGATGATAATATCGTGTATTTCATCAGTACCTGCTGAATACTTATTGGGTAACCTTTTTATAATGACAGATAATTCCTCAGGTGTTGTTGGAGACATGAATAGGGTTCTTGTAAGAATTTTTGTATCTGACTGGAGTGTATTGCTGTCTGGTTGTGAGTTGTAATGTTTGGTAATCAGGCGGTGTGCAACATTAGAAAAGTAGTTGCTAAATTTATTAGCCACTACTGTGGCAATGTTAAGTCGTTTAGAATGTTTTAACCCTATAGTGCATAGTGGTGCATATATGCCCTGTCACATAGTTTCCACAGACATTATAAAGCAGCAACAATTTTTCAAGCTCTATCCTAGCAGCAGTGATACATTGCTGAAATTCCACTTTCGATTGTTGCTTTCATTATTGGCAATTTTCACTTTGTTAGTCTTCCATGAGGTGTAATCCTTGATGATGACATTGTACAGACAGTGTTGAGTTCTGAGTGTTTGAATAATCAATAATCATTGTTTTAGCTAGAGGTAAGCACTGAAACATTATGTTTTGATGGCCTAATTTGTATATTTTATATACTAACAAGACTGAATCTTCTATCCTTCAATTCTGGATATTCATACGCTTCCGAAATTGCTTTTGTTATAGGTTAATAAACTACTGCATAAAATGATCCAAGAGATCCCTTCACCCAGCTACTTTAGTGGATGAGATGGAGTTGATTGTCATAAGTCTATTATGACAGAAGTCAACTACAATCAGTTAAGAAAATGTCACCAATGGACAAGGATGTTCTATGGCATAGTCTGGGTTTTATTTTACTGAAGATGCCGAAATTTGTCCATACCATAATGTCTTGTTGATGACAAAATTTCAGTTCCTGCAGAAGACTTACTGCAACACATTTGGTAAAGAAAAACACACAACCAAGAAGGCTTTAAGACCAGTGACCATTGCAATGTCTGATAGATTGAAGTTACTAACATTTTTAAACCTGGTGAGAAAATCTGTACCAAATGTGGACAAGAAGTGGCCAAAAAGAATCATCCTGCCGGGATAAGTGAGAATCACCATCCACTGAAGACATGGATGTTTTTGATGCTTGCTTTACTGCTAATACTTCATTATCATCACTTGGTGAGTCACCATTAAAGGTTCAACAGATCAGAAAAATGGATTCAATGGGATACATAAAGCATAAAGTTCTGAAAGCCCAAAGTAGCATTACTAAGATAATTGTCACAGCTGCTGCTGTGAGCCAAGTACACATGTCTCCAGTGTGTGTGTGTGTGTGTGTGTGTGTGTGTGTGTGTGTGTGCGACACTGATTTTGAAAAGTACCGGTTTAAGAAGCCATCACTTTGTGTCAAAACACTAAAGTTGATACCTTAAGCAGCTACAGAGAAATCTTGCAGAAAATGAATAAATTATATTGATGTATCTTGCTGACAATTATTCATTTCTTGTTGAAGATGCTGTGCAATGATTTTACTCGGAGAAGGCCACATTACATCCATTTGTTATCTATTCTGGTGGCAAAGAATGTCAAAATATTAGCATTTGTATGATCAGTAAGTGGCTCCTTCATGATACAATTGCTGTCTATGCCTTTGAAATAAAGTTAATACCATATTAAACATGAACAAGATGATGTCATCAACAGCTTTATGTACCCACATGGTTTTGCTCATTCCTTCCACTGGCCAGCTGCTAAAGGCACCTGCTGGATCACTGAGCAACATATTTTCACGACTTTAGAAGCACAATCATTATCATCGTCATCATCATCAGGGAGACAATACAGCTTTCCTCAAACTGTCCTTGACGAACTTGTAGAACTATTCAACCCAAAATGGAACTGACTCTCATGTTTTTGTTTTGCAAATTTGCTGTGTTGTCTCTTATACTTGTTTTATGACACATGTTAAATTAATGTTTGAAACTGATTTATATACTCAAAGAAAAGTAACTGTGGGACATTATGAGCAAAATCTTTCACTTTTCAATCTTCTCGATGGGCTAAAATAATAACTTTTGAAATGCATTCTTACCCATCAATAAACTGGATCAGAAATTAAACCACATAGCTTTGAAAGCTTAAAGCATGCTCTCTCTAGGTGTGGCAAGAAAAAGAGGATTGAACAAGACACAGTTGAGATATTGCCCCCCCCCCCCCTCCCAAACATATTCTAAAATTTGAATGTACAAAATTTTGGCAACTTTGCAGATGCATATCTTTTCTTGTAGGCATCCAATGCTAGTTGAATTTGATCCATATATAAACATCATAGGCAGGTGTGATTGTTTCATATGAATAGTAGTAGTGTTCAGCCAAACCTTGGCTCTCAGAAGAGCAAGGCAAATTTTTGAGCTACTTTAGAGGCTTGTGTATATCCTGAAGTGCTGTATGCAAGCGAAACCTTGGTACTTAATAGAAAAGGCAATCTGAAGAACATTATTGAAGGAGGAAAGAAAGATTATGAGGAAAATGCTGGGACCAGATAAAACAGACGAGGGGTACAGACTCAAATTGTGCAGAGCAACAGAAGAACTGTCCAACCTTGCTGCAAATATCAGGAAACGAAGATTGAAATTCTATGGACACATTCATAGACTCCCATCTTCAAGGCTATTGCACAAGATTTTGACATACATTGCAAAACTGAAGAAAATTCCATGGACAGAAGAAGTCAAATATGACTTGGAAAAGTCACAGATAGGAACATAGGACATACTAGACAGGAAACTTGACAGTCAGAAGATAAATAGATGGGTAGTAAAGCCAGTGAATGAAGTCCCTAAAAGATCAGGTACCAAGTGGTCAGAAGAAAGCACATAGCGAAAGAATCAATGTAATGCATGATCCAACAGGGTCCATACACACATAATAATAAGAATAATAATAATGATATATTTAGGTGTGGCTAAATGCCAAATTTTAGACATGATGTGATTCAACATAAAAGTTGTCTTTGTGTATTAAAGTGAATGACCAAATGTGTGAGAGAACTTTTAAAAAAAAGTCTAGCAAACTTGGTACATTAGTATTTTTGTATGTGATGCGAAGATGAGTAGCCTCTCTTTAAAAGCCCCTAGAAGTTCAATCACTGCAGATACTGAACTGAAATTTGGCACATAAGAATGAAAGACCTTGTGGAACCTTCACACCAAATTTCATTAGATCTGGAGACGGTCGAGAGGGCCCCCTGGTCCCCTTGATGTAGAATGACCATACTGTAGTTTTTGGTTGTTAGACAATTTTCCAATGCAGTTATGGAACCATGTTTTCATTTTAACAATTCAAAGTGGCTGAGGACCCAGAAGCAAAAGACTCCGAGTAAATTTGATGAACAAGAAAATCAGTAACGAAGGAGAGAGGTTTACACATTTTTTGTTTATAGTATAATTCAATGATACAGGTAGCGCTACAGAGTTTTCACTCTCTACATTAAACGATCTGACTCAAAACTTAAAAAAAAAGAAAGTACACCGACAGTTGCCGACAGCAACCCTTAGAAACCAAAGTTATTGACGCTGGACAGCATTGTGATTACATGTAATCATAGTTTCGTCGAAATAGATTAAATGCACCGTTGCGTATCTGTGTTTTAAGCGATATTAATGACAGACAAGTATTCGAACTCAATTGAGCTATAAAGATGAAGTAATGAAGTGTCATTTCATCCTTTCCTATTTACAGTAATCTGAGTCAAAATTACTACTAGCTGCAAATAATTTGGAACCAGTCACTCACTACAAAAGTTCTTATTACTTAAAAGTAATGGTTATCACGCGACGGTTTTCCTGCTTACCACTTAAGTAATGTTTTTGCCAGCACTGCATCAGCGGACACAAAATAATTCACTTTTCCTACAGCTTACTTTCATCAGATTGTAACTTCGACGATATATAACACGACGAAATATTTTCTGTTATTTGCTGTTTACACTTCCATCACACTCAAATGTCACATGTCATACACAAACAGCGATGCAAAGGTCTTCGACGACTTGTCAAGTGTAAATATATACTTTGATAGTTTGATACCATATCGTTTCCACCACGGCAGCGAACAAAGTTCGTTGCGCAAACTATTTTTGTGAGGTTATCACTCTTCCGTGATGTTACGGATTCCACAGTCCACATTTACAATCGAAGTTGTAATGCAGAACGTTTATCTTTAGATTTGGAATATTTATGTATAATATCTACATGTTGATCATGTCGGAGATGGGTACATATAGGCCCGGATCTAGGGCTGAGAGGGGGGGGGGGGGGGGCGGCAATTTCATCATGGGACTCCAAATTCGTATTCTTGAAAAAAGTGTCTAGCATCCAGTGCATGTTGGTAAATCGATGGTTCATATGATTTTGAAACCCATCACTTGGTCTTTGGACATTTTTTTGAATACATTCTAAGTTGATATTTTAATGAACCATAATCTGATTTTTGAATGCGTGCATAGTGTACGTGATGTCTCTGCCAGGGAAATTACGTCGCATCTAGAAATGAAGAACTTCCCCACAGACAAAATGGGATGAGGCTATACACTCTGAGTCGAATTAAACCGATCGAGCGCATGCCAATCGCTGTTCGTTTATGTGATTGATTACGCGTGTTAACGATATATGTTGTTATAATTAAGAGGGAAATCCATAGATTCATACTAACAGAGTGGAAATATACGACTAACAGAAATAACCGCTAAGAAAGAATACATATTATCTTCTCGGTGTATCTAAGAAAATGAAATTCTGAAAGAAAATTTTTACCAGATCGCTACACTACTAAGGGCCAGTTGTACAGTCCTTGGCTGTCAGCCACTTAATTCCATTCTCGGAATAGCGCAGGAAATGTGTTGTAGGAACACGTAATAATGCCTAACCGGAGAATAAATGTGAGATAACTAAACCAGTGATTCTAGCAGGGTTAGTGAAGTTAAGCAAAGAATAAGTTTTGACAGTGGCATGAGTAGTTAGAGAATTACTAATGACAAGCTTGTTTGTTAGAACGAGGAAGGACAAGAGACAGGGATGTTACACAAATTATATGGAAGAATATGATGAATACAAATTTACATAAAAATTTCGTATTACTGCTATTTTTCGATTTCTTGCTTGGGAAACTGGAGCGTATGAATGAAATGTGAAACTATTTCCTAACATATAACTTTTTGCTTGTAATAGGCCTTTTATGTGTTTAATATTGGTACTTCATCAATTATATGTCATGTTATTTATGTAAATGAGATGGATAAAAACCACCATTTGTGTCAAAACAGTCTCGCTTATTTGGTGGGAGTTACAATTCCTGCAGTATTAGAAGGCCTATTTCGTTTTATCTGGCAGACAGTGACAAGGTAGATATCATCAAATCGAGGAACCGCACTACTCTTGGGTACTATTCATACTTCAGTAGTAGACAACGCCATTTTGGTTTTTCGCGTTGCAAAACGTTTCATAAACTTTTAATTGTTGCTGGCTTGGCGGCAGTATTTGAAGAGGGAGGCAAGCTGGTGGGGTTGCCTTGCATTTTAGTGTCCACAGGCGATGTTCCAGAGCATGTGATAGTGTAAGCCACATCTGTAATGGTGAATATACCATCTGCTGAAAAGCGAGAGATGAGTTCCAACATGTCAACTTCTGGTGGGACAGGAATGGTGTGCATGAAACTGTGTGTGATGGTGCTTGCACCCGACCACCTGTCTGTACAGGTAGCGGTAACCACGGGGTCAGTATGGTGTAATATGTCAAATATGTTGTCAAGCGGAAATTCTTGGAGATTCATATGTACTTGGAAACTGATTAATGGAAATAAAAGAGGTGGTAGGGCGAGGAGTACCTGTTGTGGCAGGTCGGCTAAAGTCCACAATTGTGTGAGCCAGTCCACTGACATTTGTTTTTTGTTTTCCAGTTGTTTGTTTTCCTGGTCTGACGTTAAGATGGCCAGACAAACAAAATCTGGCAATACATCTGTTGACGAAAGTTTTTGGTACTGTCTCTGTTGATACATCGGAAATGGCCATGGTCTCCATTCCTTGTTCTATCTATCACTGACAGAATGTAATGGTAACCATGTGATTCGGACAGTGGCCAATGATGTCAGTGTGGGCGTACTGGAATCGTCACTTTGGAATAGGGAATTTAACAAAGGGGGGAGGGGGCTGTATGTGGCTGGACCTGTCCATTCGAAACATCACACCAAATTTGTTTGGAAGCGCCTGGTAGCGTGTGTTGCAATTGAAGTCCGCTGTCTGGTTTGTTAAACAAGTTGTGGAGATCGGCATCTGTGGCTTTTGCATCTGTGATCCTATCAAAGTCCATCTGGGCAGAGATAGCCTTGATATGGGGAATGCCACAATAGGATAGGCACCTTTGGTGTATCGCACGTTGGTAACGGAACTATGCTGTGAAATACAGGTGGTAAAATCTCCTGGGTGCACTATCTGCCGACAGGTTGCGGAATATGTCTGTCAATGGGGGATCGTCTGTATATATGGCAAGAGGTCTCCCCTCAACATCATCTTGAAAATGACGAACTACTTCATATGTGGCAAGTAGTTTGGATCAAATGTAGACAATTTTTTCTGTTTGTTGGTAAGTTTGCATGAGAAAAACCTGAGTGGCTCAGTGATTCCACCGATCTCATGCTGTGAAGCAGCCCTGATCGCGTTATCTTTAGCATTAGCTGTGATAATTACATGTGCATCGGGCGATAGTTGGGCGAGGATCATGGCATGTGACAGATGTTCTTTAATTTTTTCAAAGGCCATCTGCATTTTCAGTGTCCAATCGAGGCATCATTTACCAAATGTATTCTTGCTGTGCAATGCTTGTGTGAGTGGTAGTAAAGTCTCAATGGCATGTGACAATTGGTTCCTCTAGAAATTTATGACCCCCAAAAACCTACACAGCTCTTGGTAGTTTGGTAGTTGTTGGGAAGTGAGAGGAGACATATCTTTTCAATTTTCACAGGAGTAGGGTGCACCCCAGATGCATCGATGTGGTGCCTGACAAAGGGCACATGGGTTTGCTGAAGATGGCACTTGTCATTGTTTATCATGACGCTGTGGGAGACCAGCTTATCAAGGATGATATGCAGGTGGTCGTCGTGGTCTTGCTGGTTTTTTACGTCATCTAAATAGGCGTACGAAAAAGGCAAATGCTGTCAATAAATCATTGCCACTTCTCTTCCACGTTTTTTAATCCATACGAAATATAGAGCAACTCAGAGAGAGTGAATGGCCTGATTATAACAGTTTTTGGTATGTCTTTGGCCACCTTCGGAATCTGCAGGTATGCTGTTTTGCATCGATGACACCGAAAATTTTTGCCCCAGCCAAGACATGGGAAAAATTGTGCAAGTTCAGAGTGGGTAACTGTCAATGACTGCACAGAGTTTGAGGTAGCGGTAGCTACCACATAGGCGCCAAATACTGTTTTTTTTTCTTTTAGGAAATAGTTTAATTGGGTAGGTCCAAGCACTGTCTGATGGCCTGACCATGCCAGTTCGCAAAAGTTCCCCAACTGCAGCTTTAGCCACTTTATGTTTGTAAGGAACGAGACGACACAGGCAGTGTCAGACAGAGGGACCTGATGTGGTTCTAATTTGGTGAATTGTACCATCCTGCAAGGCACAGATTGTGTGTGCTCTAGAGGGAGAGCATGGAGTGAGTCCATCGCTGTTAACATCATACAGCATTGTCTTGGTAGCACAATTTAGTGGGGAGTGTGATGCTTCACTACCCTTAGAAGTGTCTGTAGTAGTGGTGCCACGGTAGTGATCGGTGTCAAGATGATGAAGGTCATCGAGATGCTGTTGAACTGCCTCTGGTGATACAGTGGGGTCCACAATTTGTCTCCGTAATTGTTTGTTGTGGAGGCTTATGACCTCATTGTCATATGTAATGATGAGTACTTGACTGCCTTTACACATAGCTGGTTGAAGAGTCATACGCTTTGTAGTTCCAGGTCTATTGGTGTCTTGAGCAGTGGTAGTGTAATCGAGGGCATGACGTGCTGGCAAGTAATGTATCACTGACTACACTACAGATCGGCTGCTGGTTCAAAATTGTTCAAATGGCTCTGAGCACTATGGGACTCAACTGCTGAGGTCATTAGTCCCCTAGAACTTAGAACTAGTTAAACCCAACTAACCTAAGGACATCACAAACATCCATGCCCGAGGCAGGATTCGAACCTGCGACCGTAGCGGTCTTGCGGTTCCAGACTGCAGCTCGGCTGCTGGCCATCCCATCTTAATAGGAGAGTGAAATTTAAATCCAGCAATAGTTGGTAGTGCCAGAAGAAATTGGCTCTCAGGACTGGTTCAACTGTCTCTGCCACTAGGAATGTCCAAAGTATTAGTATATCTGTTCCGAGGTTAGGCACGTGTATGCAGTTCCAGAAACTGTGCTTGCAGTGTCATTGGCCATGTGCAGTTGCAGTGACAATGGCGACAGTGCACCAGTTGCGAGAACAGGTAGTACTGTCGGCAACCACCTGCCCATTATGCCCATTAAAATGCTGCATTGCTGCTGTTCTGTCGTGGAGTGCAGAAGCATCACGTTATGAAGAGGAGCCTGGTGCGTCTTCATCAGTTTGGTGTTCTAATTTGGGTAGGTGCAGGGTTGTCTGCAGCGCTGTGCATCCTTCCCAGATCTGGTGTCAAATGAGCAGTATCTTTGCTGTGTGTTGGGAGTGGGAGTAAGTGATACACTTGGTCAGAGCGCGTTTTGTTTATACATAGAGTAGGGGCAGTGGCCAACTGAGGAGGCAACAACCTTGGCTCTTACAGTAGGCGACTGGTATACACTGGAGCTGTGAAAGGCGCTCAGGGTAGTAAAGAGGGGGGAGGGGGCACAATCCGGTTTGAGTCAGTCTGACTGTCACAGGCAGTTCATGGCCGTACAGAATGTTGCTGCAGCTCGTCCGGGATCGTGGTAAATCTGATTCGGTGTAGGCATGCTAGGTGTCGACTGCAGTGTAGCGTTGTTGTTCGTTGGTTAGAATGCAGTGTTGTGAAAGTGTCTGCATTCTGTCAGTGAGACAAAGCTTAAATTCCAGAGGTGCCTGGCTGCGGAGGGTAGCTGTGCAGTCTAAGGCACCTTGCCACAGTTCGCCTGCCTGCCCCTGTCGGAGGTTTGAATCCTCCCTCAAACATGGGTGTGCGTGTGTTGTTCTTAGCACATGTTAGTTTAAGTTAGATTAAGTAGTGTGTAAGCCTAGGGACCGATGACCTCAGAAGTTTGGTCACATAGGAACTTACCACAAATTTCAATTTCCGGAGGTGCCTCCTCATACACTAGAATCGCTGTTTGGATGTTCTCTGGCAGTTTTAGGAGCCAAAGTGCCCATCACGCACGATCAGGCACTAACATTGGATCAATTAGAGTTCGCAGGCGGCGCAAGAGCGAAGACGTCGTGCTGTTGCCCAAAGTAGTCTCGTTGATGACGAGATGTAGCTGCACTTCAGGCGTGCCTCTTAGTCATTGTAATAATAATAATAATGGCGTGTGATAAGGGCCTCCCGTCGGGTAGACCGCTCGCCTGGTGCAAGTCTTTCGATTTGACGCCATTTCGGCGACTTGCACGTCGATGGGGATGAAATGATGATGATTAGCACAACACAACACCCAGTCTCTGGGCGGAGAAAATCTCCGACCCAGCCGGGAATCGAACCCGGGCCCTTAGGACTGACAGTCTGTCGCGCTGACCACTCAGCTACCAGGGGCGGACTTAGTCGTTGTAGCAGTAGTGTCTTGAGTGTTTCGTATCTGTGTAGAAACGGAACGCCCAAAATCAAGTCGCTGATAAAGGTAGCACTGTCCCTGAGGTGGTTAAGAAGAGTGGCGAACTTCTCGTTG
Source organism: Schistocerca piceifrons (assembly GCF_021461385.2). Taxonomy (NCBI): domain Eukaryota; kingdom Metazoa; phylum Arthropoda; class Insecta; order Orthoptera; family Acrididae; genus Schistocerca; species Schistocerca piceifrons. Next base: position 747,411,097 of record NC_060138.1, on the reverse strand, counting down.
TCCATAATGATGCCACTGGCTGACATCAAACATTCGCTGAAGACAACCACATCGCGGGAGAATCCTCTCGGAACAACGGTAGTTTCGGACGGTGGTGGGCGGTATGGTGGCCGTCAGTGGTTTTGGTTGTAAAGCATCATTGCGAGGAAGGTGCGGCACTGCACGGGAAACGCGGGAGGCGCGCAGCGTCGGTGCGCGAGACGGTAGGAAATGCCATTCGACAGAGGGAGGTCCATGATGAGGCGATTCATGTCGTGGTATGGGTGGCGTCGGCTTCAAGAGGGGATGTGTATAGAACTCGGGTGGCTGTTCGAAGAACGGCCGGGCGTGTGAGTGAAACTCCGGGGCCAACGCCGTAGGCACGACTTTCGCAATATCAGATGTCTGAGACGGCAGAAAATGTATTTGAGAGTTCGCCTGAGGTCATGGCACAGTAAAGAAGGAAGGCCTGCTCCATTTATTATCCAGCGGCGCAGGCGGTGTCTCATGGAGTTCGTGCGGACGTGCAGTCGTCCGCGACGCGGCTGACGCGGGTGTGACATCACTTGAACAGGGAGACAGCGGTATCTGACTTTGCCGAGACGAAGTCGTGATAAACGCGTTCTCGTAGTCCATAGTTAGTTTGGTGCTGGGTGTGGGCGATGCACATGCAAAGCACAGTGCTGGATCAGAAGCGAGTCGATTGTGATGCGCGGCATGGCTGGCATAGCTGGCACGGCTGGGATATGAGTGACGTCATAGTCTATATCGCGGAAATGGTGCTTAGTCGCAACGGTCGAAACCACATTTGGAAAATCGGAATACACAGGTACTGAAAGATGGTGTAAACTTTGATCCTGCAGTCCACTGGTAGATGGGTGACGAAACAGAGGGATGGAGTCCTATGGTGTGGGCCATTGTTGTTCAACCATAACTGCACTTTGGGAGGTGTTCGTATGATTCAGGTCGTTAAAGTGAGTGTCATAACGCTCATAATCACTAGCACTGGAACACGAGATGTCTTGACCTTTCCAAAGGTCGAAGGCACTTAGATTAATGTTTGTTACTGAGGCAAGTGGCCAATGTTTATTGTGATTCCCTGCAGCTCATTTGTCTGACGTACCAGGAATAGATTCAGTCGGTGCAAATCTGGATTGTTTATCGTGAAGTCACTCGTTAAATTCGACACTCGTCGTGGCACAGTTCGCTGCTAGACATCGTCGAAGATGCGAGGCTGGCCCGAAGACGTGGCGAACAATGAAGGCATTATCGCTATGTCGTTCGCCACTGTAGTATGTAGTATCCTCCAAGCCTTGGCATGTATTTTTGATGTTGCACACGGAATGTTCGTGGAATTCACGAGCCCTTGTTGAGAAATGTTACGCCACCGCAAGCATTTACATGTTCATAATTCATTACTTATTCCCATTTGGCGACATATCTATGGTACTGAAGGCGCTGTCAAGAAGAAACCACTTTTTTCCTCATTTAAAAACTGTCATTCTTCGAACACTCTTCGGTAGTTGAACACTCTTCTCTGTCTTCTTAACCATTTTACACCACAGAGAAATTATCACAGATTTTTGAAACTGTTTTCTTATTTTCTAGATTTACTACCAATTCTTACAGATAATGTTTCCCTCTAACAATAATTTTTAATGGTTCTACCCAACTATGGAGCACGTCTGGACTGAATACACAACTTATTTTACTCTTTCCATTTCTGTATCTCTTCATCTATACGATGTCTTTCTTACGCCATTCTTCTGCCCATCCTGTAGTGTATCGATGCTGCTTCTCGAGAAATTTATAATTGTTAGTTAATATCCAGAATTTTGTTACTCTTGAAAGATCTCCTCATATACATCAATTGCCTATAGATCTTAATGAATTTCTATAAGCGAATTGCTTCATTTCTTCATCGAATGAGACAAGTTCAGAATTTTCCTTGTGAAGGTTTGCATAAAACTGTAATAGCTGTCTCCTGCTTGTGTTCATCCACATTACATTTTCACATTTGGGTCCCATTCTCTTTCTCAGAACTTCTGCCTTGTGTTTTGATTATTTTTATTTGAGGTCAGTCACAAGTTACGATTCTTACAATATGTCTTTATCTATATGCATATTCTGTAAACCACAACGAAGAGCTTGTCAGAGGATAATTTTCAGTGTATTAGCTGTTAGGTTTTTTGCTCATTCAGGTACAGAGCACAAATAGAAAGATTGCTTAAATGCCTCTGCATGTGTGTGTGTGTGTGTGTGTGTGTGTGTGTGTGTGTGTGTGTGTGTGTGTGTGTATGTGTGTGTGTGTCAAATAGTATAATCTTGTCTTCTGTGTTCCTACAGTAGCAATACATAGGGGGAAGTAATATGTTTCTTGGTTTGTCCCTTAATATTGGTTCTTGAAACTTTGTAAGTAGACTTTCACAGGGTAGTTGATATCTATCTCTAAGCACTTGCTAGTTAAGTTTTATGAACATGTCTGTGACATAGTCTGTCGCTCAAACAAACTCATAATTGTTCTTGCTGCACATCATCTATTCGTGCTATCTGCTATAAGTCTGTGCCGTCTCTGGGGCAGAGTGCCCTATCTTTGACTCTTATTTCTTTGAACTGCTTTTGTTCTATGTCTACTCTTGGCGCACAACAAGTGTTCTGCCATGTTTGTTCTTTCTGTCTCTGTGTTCAATAAATGTATATACAGTTCTTAGTGTGTGTTTTACTGACCAACCATATGTCATAACCACAAGTCACATAAAATTCAGTAATATTCTAGGATGGGTTAAAAGGCTTTTGTAAGCTACCTTCTTTGTTGACTGATCACATTTTCCAAGTACGCTGCCAGTTAACCAAAGTCTGTGCCCTATTTTACTTATAGTTTAGCCTATGTGATCATTCCACTTCATATTCCCATAAACTGCTACATCTATTTGTTTGTATGTGTTGAATGATTCCAGCTGCAGCTGATTAATATTGTACTTATGGGATACTACGATTATTCAAAAATGGTTAAAATGACTCTAAGCACTATTGAACTTAACATCTGAGGTCATCAGTCCCCTAGGCTTAGAACTACTTAAACCTAACTAATCTAAGGACATCACACACATCCATGCCCGAGGCAGGATTCTAACCTGTGACCCTAGCAGCAGCGCCGTTCTGGACTGAAGCGCTTAGAACCACTCGGCCACAGCGGCCTTTTTTTCTTTTCGTGAAGAGCACAGTTTTATATTTTGGAATATTTGAAGAGAGTTGCCAATTTTCGAGCATGTTTGAAATTCTAACGTGATCTGACTGAATGTTTGAGCGGCTCCTGTTATTAGATGTACTTCATTATAGATATCTGCATCTGTAAAACATCTGTTACATCATCAATTTACATCAACAGCAGGAGTCCCAAAAAATTTCCGTTGTGCTAGCCTGAACTCAATTTTAATCTGAAATATTTCTGCTAACCTCTCCACAGATGTGATATACTGCAGGAATGAATTGTGACAAACTTATTCAGCTGCTAAATTAAACAGATTGATTTCTATCAGTGTCACAATTTGATTTTGCAATTCGCAACTGCACGTCCAGTCATCGACGTTGCTCTACGAGATGATGTTGGTTTGTCCGCTTTTCGGGGGCGAATTCTACAGAGCTTGGCTGTGGCTGCATCCTCCAGTGTCCCTGACAGCGTTGTTCACTTACCCAGCTGGGCGCTCCCATGGCCTCCATGAGTCGTTTTTTCAGCGACCATTCAACGACTGCTGTTGTATTTGTCTGTGGTTTCCCACACCACTCTCACTAGCCAATTTCCTTACATACTCATGCTAGAGAGTCGAGGCATGCATGCCTTTATCTGGCAGGGCCTGCTGGGCAGCTGCAGCTTGTTTTTGTGTTTGCCCCTTGCATGCCACATCTTCTTTTGCCAAAATTCTCTGGTTTTCCAGTTTCTTCTTGTTCATGGCGCCGATGCTGTCTGAGAAGACCTTGCATCCTCTCCACCATGCCACATGCTGGCCTCCACAACCAACACAGACAGTCAGAACGTTTTCTGTTGTTACAGATTCGCGAGTGAAGGTTTACTGCACGTCTGCCACTTCTTGGCACACATTTGCTATATTTTGTCACATGCCCAGGGTCCTGAGACCTGAATCACTGTGGCTCCACGTCCAGGTGCAATGGAAGAGGCTTAACCGTTAATTGGAAGCCTAAGAGCCTTTTTTACACTTTGCGATCTTCACCCTGAGTGGTTGGAGTGGGCTACTTGAGAGCTTGCAGAATGCTCTTTTCAACCGATTGGCGTACAAGTACAGTTTATTTATTTATACATTTTTGCATGGGTGCAATTAGTCATGCCTTACAAAATTTACATCATCATGCTTTTCAATATAAATAAAAAAATTAAAATTAACTTTACGATTTGGCATTTCATAACAAAAGGAATTAAACTGAAGGTTAAAATCTAACACACTGCTAATATTACTCATATTTTACAGGTTACAAAATTATTATGTTAATATGTATGAAAGTACCATATTTGGTTACATGTATAAATTAAATAAAATGCTTAATTGAATTGAGTATATGTGTATAAGAAATAGGTATATTAAAATAAATTATCATTGTATAAGGTAAGTCATTAAGGAGAGTGAGTGCAAACATCTTTGGATATTGGTGACATATTAGTGGTACAGTCATGGTTGCTCACTTAGTTATGTATTACAATGGATAGATACTGGTGTCAATTAAGTTACAATGATTTTTTTAACAAAATCATTATGGTTATAAATGGGTTTTCATTTTGGTTAGCTATATCCATTCACATTAGCTACTTTTCACTGTGGGTGAGGAGCAGTATTGGGGCACTTATAAGCATACACTTGTTTCTATACCTATCTTAGTTTTAGTGTACTTAAATCTAGTGTTATAGTGTGTGTGTGTGTGTGTGTGTGTGTGTGTGTGTGTGTGTGTGTGTGTGTGTGTGTGAGAGAGAGAGAGAGAGAGAGAGAGAGAGAGAGAGAGAGAGAGAGAGAGAGAGGGAGGGAGAGAGAGAGAGATACACAGAGAGAGAGGAAGATTCTGTTCTATGGCGTGTTTTTCCTCTTTCTGCTGTGTATATGCCAGTGTGCTTGTAATTGTTCTGTTTTTGGTCTAGCTGAAGGGGTAGTAATATTTCTCTTGGTAGAGGTTCCTTTGAGGTTGGCGAGGTCTGGATTATCTTTAGTGGTGTCATGTGTGGGCTAATGTATCTGCTGGGTGTGTGTATTTGAATCTGGGCCACCTGGTTAGTCTTGGTCATGTCGACAGAATTTCTTCCACGTCTTGTTGGTTAGTAAGAATGTGTTTGTCTCTAACTGGCTCTTAGTTTAGTTTGTAGGGTTTTCAGGGTTTCCACTTCTGTAACTTCATGTACGTCATTACTGGGTGCTTTGTAGAAGCCATCGTTTAGTCGAACGTAGTCGTTCTGCTACTAATTTCTTGAATGCTTTCTAAGTGTATACACATAGTATTACTGATCTTATGTACGTCTTCTATGTATGTATGACTGTTTGGTTGTGTCATATCAGTAGAGTAGTATATGAACCTGCCATATTAAGTTTTCTCTTGTCAGGTAGGTATGTTAAGCCCATTTTCTTGTTCAGGTGTTTGTCCAGAAACATGCCAAGGTGTGACAGTGTCGTTAAGTCTTAGTGGTGTGTTCCAGAGTGTCAACTGGATGTCGTCATTGGGCTGATATCGTTTTTTCGTCAGGTGTCTGTGTCTCAACAGGATTGTTTTGGATGGGTTTTGTCGAATTCTCCACCTAGCTATCCAGTCTTCAAATCGTTGCAGGCAGATCACTGTCTTCCACTGTGTAGTAATTGTTTTAAGTTCTGTGCACCAGTATGCTGTGTCGTCAGCGCAAAGTTATACTGTCTCTGAGGGAGTTGTTACAGTGGGTATACCGGCAATATACGACATATACATTGTTGCGCCAAAGAAACTGGTATAGGCATACGTATTCAAATACAGAGATATGTAAACAGACAGAATATGGCGCTGCGGTCGGTAACGTCTATATAAGACAACAGGGACTGCCACAGTTGTTAGATAGGTCACTGCTGCTGCTGCTACAACAGCAGTTTATCAAGATTGAAGTGAGTTTGAACGTGGTGTTATAGTTCGTGCACGAGCGTTATGACACAGCATCTCTGAGGCAGTGATGAAGTGGGAATTTTCCCATATGCCCATTTCACGAGTGTACTGTAAATATCAGGAGTCCGGTAAAACATCAAATCTCTGACATTGCAGCGGCAGAAAAAAGATCAAATAAGAACAGGACCAACGACGGCGGAAGAGAAACGTTCAACGTGACAGAAGTGCAAGCCTTCTGCAGATCGTTGCAGATTCCAATGCTGGGCCATCAACAAGTGTCAGTATGCGAACCATTCAACGAGCATCATCGATATGGACTTTCGGAGCCAAAGGCCCAGCCATGTACTCTCAATGATTGCAAGACACAAAACTTTAGGCCTCATCTGGACTCGTCAACATCGACGTCGGTTGACTGGAAACATGTTGCCTAGTAGGACGAGCCTCGTTTCAGTTGTATTGACCAGATGGACGAGTACAGGTATGGAGACAACCTATAAAATGACTTTTATCTTAAAAATATGAATATTTATATATGTGTTTGGAGAGAGAGAGAGAGAGAGAGAGATTGAATTTTGATTGAGACTTTTACTTTGAGTCGCAACTGGTATTTGAATTTTGGTTGCTGTGTCCTTGAATGATCAGCTTCTGCACCAGTTGGTGACGTATTGTAATCTGTAGGAAGTTATTGTTCTTTAAGGTTTAAAATACGACTCTTTTAGATACTTGGCGTATTGCGGATAGCTTTGAGCCCAAGTTTTCGTAGCTTTTCATACCTAAGGGACCACTGTTGTAAGTAACGACTCTGTCACATACCTTGGCGTGTTTCTGGACAAACACCTGAACAAGGAAGTGGGCATAACATACCTACCTAACAAGAGAAAACTTAAGATCAAACATCAATTTGCTTTTCGTGATAAAAGGAGATTGCTTGGCTCACAAACTTCCTTCAAACTACACGTCCTGCTACATCAAAATTGTTCAGGGGAGTCCAGCACCATACTATTGTACAAGAACATAATCCAATTACTGTAATTAAGAAATTATGAGAGGTTGTTACATATTGAATGAAAACTATTGAGAATGCATTTCTTTTCCTGTAGTTTAGTGAACTATTTACACTCACATTTCTGTCGACTGACAGATGGCGACGACAATGAAGTTCACCTCGTTTTCCAAAAACAAGATATTTTTATTCTTCACTTCCAGAAAATTTGTATACATAAATGTCTGGCAACTCTTGCACATACTTTACTCAGTTTTATCACTGCAATAGCAATGTTCATTACATGTAACAATACGTTCTGAGCGACGGCCTAACAACACGTCCTCGTTCCACAAGATACAGATTAACAGTCCTCTTTTTTTAATCAATCGTCTTTTTTTTAGAGTCCATACTCAGAGATTCACAACTTCTATCGTTGTGGGGATTGCGCGCTAAAGAGTTTCGTCCTGTCCAGCTGCACTTCACTTCACTTTGAGCACTTTTTGAATCACATTTACATTTATGGTATTTACATACTATACTGAGCTTCTCAGAATAAAATCAGGCAGAAATTAGTTTAAAAAAATGGCAGTGAGGGTCACATAACATTACAAACCTCCTTAGTCCATAAAACCTGCATGTCAGCGAGAACTGTTCAAGCTGGTGGAGGGTTGGTGTGGGTCGTGTGCAGTTGGAGTGAGGTGGGACCGCTGATACGTCTAGATACGATTCTGACAGGTGACACATACGTAAGCATCCTGTCTGATCACCTGCATCCATTCATGTACATTGTGCATTTCGACAGATTTGGGCAATTGCAGCAGGACAATGCAACAGCTCACGAGTCCTGAATTGCTACGGAGTGGATTCAGGAACACTCTTATGATTTTAAACACTTCCACTGTCCACCAAACTTGGATGTTGCACTGGTGACATGTACCTTGCAAGTCCTGTTTGAGATGTATGTCCGTATTACATCTTTGGTTGGGAGGCCCATTTGTATTAGCTTGTAGAGTATTCCAATGTAACAGAGCTTGTCACATGAACGTTCGATGTCTACAAACATTGCAAGCGCACAGTGACCTCCATTGAAGCCCTTTGTTGGTCTCTCAGTCAGTATAATCAGTGGGTCATTGGTCGAGTGGTCGTGTTGGAAGCCTGATTGTGTCATTGGGAAGAGCTCTTTGAGTGCTATGTATGTCTTCAGGCAGTTAGATCGGCGTATAGAATCACGGGTCAGTCCTTGGTTTGTCAGGTTTTGGTATCATTGTCTTCTATGTCTTTCAGCTGACTGGTATGGTCTATTGCTCCAGGTGCTCTGTCTGTTCTGCAGGAATGTTCAAGTGTTCAGTCTGACATCTGCCTGTTTAGCCTTTCTAGTGATAGGTCACTTCCAGTCTGTAGTGTCTGGTGCAGACACTGAGATATCGGGACAGTTTCATAAAAGAACCCATCGAGTTCAAGGTGCAGAGGATCTCGATAACTATGGCACTGGACACCAATTCAGCTCTACCTAGACTGCAGCACTAGAGCTTCTAAAAACACGGAGGCAGCATCGAGATTCCATGACAATTAGAAATTGGAGTGGAGACTGAGGAAAGAGCTGTTGGTCAGAGTACCAGACGTGACATGTTACAAAGCAGGTCCAACAATAGGACAGAACACCTAACCTTTCCAATGGAGGAGACAAAACACCTAGAGCACTCGAAGAGAAGTACTACTCTCGAGGCCTGCACCAATGGGCAAGAACATCACACACATGACCTACACAACCAGAGGCTGATCTATGTGGCAGCAGTTGGCGGATAGGACGCCTGGCGTGGCGCAGACGTTAAACAGAGTATCAGATAATGGGGACGGCATCAAAGGGTAGCAAAGCTGAGTGCGGACGGCAAGAGAGCAGCAGCTGCAGGAGAGCACAACTAGAGTCGCAACTAGAGGGCACGGCCCAAAGACATAGTGCATGACAACGTGACCTGGAAACAGAGCATCAGACTGTAATGTCCCCACAGAAAATACCCTCTACCATGCACCAATTAATCGTTGTCACTCAAACCATCCACATTCATTCACTTTGGAAAAGTTATCTGATCTGATTTTCTCGTAACATATGCGGCGACAGCTCGACGACGCCAAAGTATTTTCTGGTGCGTTTATTCTTTGAAATAACAGAAATGCATATATGCATTCTCCATGGTTGTTAGAGTGGTAACTAGGACAGCTTCTGGAGTATCTGTTGAGGGGCTGACGAGTTTCTGAGAGACACATATTCTGCTTTTCTTCTCGCTAAAGCGAGCCAATTAACATTTGTGCCGCTAGCACGTGGAATCACCGGAGATCTGGACATGTAATGGAGATGGATTGAATACACAATTTCCTTCATAAATAAGATTTGTGACTTTTTTGTTCTGGAGTGAATGAACGAATGAGTTTTTTTCTGAATCATTTGATGATCACGTTGGCCCTGTAATTAGCGGGGAAGTTTCTGCTGTGTCGAAGAGAGCCTGCAATCATGAGTCTCTGTTAAATCGTCCAAAAAGGCTTCATACACATCTGGAATTCGCAATATTTCGTAAAAGGAACGAATTGTCCACACGATTGATTCTCCCGACTGAATACAGTGTTTAACAGTAATAATAAATGTAGAGATCTCTTACAGCAAGTCATCCAACAAATGGGAGGCCCTTACTCTACTGTATAGCTTTAGGTGTTGTAACGTCTAGAGAAACAAAAACAATATATTATGTAGTAATTAGAGAATTAGATGTATCATATTGTGTCATTGTATAAAATTATGTATTTTTTTTTATTATTTATTTCTGAAAACGTCTGCGTCGGCGAATAATAAAACCGACACAGAAGATAAATGTTAAACAGAGATGAAAATAAGTAATTAGTATATAATACGTGACGAATAGCAATTTCTTTGTCTTCTTCATCTGGGAGTCGAACGAGTAAGATATCCTGTGTCGTAGTAGCGAACGCTAGTGTAGCATTCTTTTGTCGAGACTAAGCAATGTACGCCATTACGTGTGAATTCACAAAGGTCTGTAATCACTGAGATATTTAAAGGTTTTAATAGAGTTGTTTAAATGAAAACTTGTATTATTTATTGTTAAGCTTGCTTGCATATTATCCCATCCTGTTGAGACATTTTTCAGTTATATAAATATTATCTGTGGTGCTGAGCTGCGTGGAGAACGAAGAGCTGCTGCCGCGGCGTATTTAAACGACTTACAATATAGTCGAGCATACCGCAAGGAAGCGGTAAAATAATAGTAAAGTAATATTATTTCTTTTAGCTCCCAGACTGGCAGTGAAGATCAGTAGATTTTATGATGTGTTGCAGATTGACGCGGGCTGCTGATAGGATATAATTTACAGTGCAAATAATTTAATGTACCTTCAGAATCTGATAGGAATCTTGCTGTGCTCCGTTCTGATCTGGCAAACTTTATAGTGACAACGTATTTTTTAATGAGAGTCTCAAGTTCTTGGGCTAGTCGTGGTATGAAATAGCATTGTAACGAGAAATAAAATCCACTGCGAACTTGTGTTTTTGAACGATCACACGGACTGTAACATCAGTGCTCATAACAAAGTAATTTCAACTTTTAATCACTATGAAGTAGGGAAGATATATTGATTCTTAGCATGAGTTGCAGTTACGAAAAATCGTTCCTTAAATTGTAGGCCAGATACAGAACAATAAGACTTCCATATATACATTTTATTCCGCTAAAGGGTAATGATGATAAAGAAAAGCAAAGCACAGCATTGCTAAAAGTATTTCACGTAACTCTTTTCGTAAATGTGTTGTTACAAAGAGAATAAATAAACCAAAGAGCAACAATTTTACAATCCGCGAGAGAGTTGTACGTGAAACTGTCGCCCAAAAACGCGGGGCCCGAATTTGCAGTGGCCACAAATATAAAATTTTATGTATTTTTCTTTCAGTGTTGATTGTTATGTATGTGTAGATATATATGTATTTAGTGATAAATGTATGTATGTATATCATGATCAATGCTATGTATTAATGAATGTGTAAACACTCTTTCATGACAAAACGTACTACTACAAACGAGTCTGAGAAGACGATCCTGATAGTACTGAGAAGCTGTAACGACTACGTAATCCGGGGGCAGCCGAACCCCGAGATAAGATAAACTAAAGGTAAGACTACAGTGTAGTTGTCCTGTTTGTAGAAGTCGAGCTCCAGTGAAGTGATCTCATTTCGTTAGTGGTGTGCATATTGTGCGTAGTTTGATGTTAGTGTTTGTGACAGGACAAAGTTGATGGTAGATAGTAATTTTTAGTGTGCAGTTAGTGTAGATAAATTAACGTATTTTGTGTGCAAGGGGCAAAACTGTCAGACTTTGTGGTTTAGTAAGCAATTTATGAATATGGTTAAGTTGCGTAGTCAACGTCCGAGCAATATGGATACTGAGGAACAACAATTAGTTAGTGCAGGAAATGTGGAACCGGGTACCTCAAGTAGTACTAGTACTCTCTTTGAGGATATAACATGTGAGAATGTGGGGGCAGGGGCACAGGAAGTGGTGCCACCGCCCACTAGTCCTCAAGGGGATGTAGAGAAAGAAGTTGTACCACCACCAGAAAAGCAGGAACCAGAGAGTGGTAATCTGCCTGGTGGGTATTCGCTTCAGGCTATATTAGAGCGCGTGCTGAATTACCAGGCAGAATTTGCGCAACAGCAAGTCGAGCGAGACCGCCAGCAAGCTGAGCGAGATCGTAGGCTAGCAGAAAATTTACTTGCCCAGCAAGCTGAGCGAGATCGCCGGCAAGCTGAGCGGGACCAGCAACTTGTGCAATCGTTAGAAAACATGAAAAAAGAGATTGCAGATATGAAACAGAATTATGAGTCGATACCTAAGGCCGTGCAGGAGCTGACTGAACAGGTCAACAACCTGCAAGTAGCAAACACTAACAGGGTAGACGAAATAGGTGTATTAGCCAATCGAGTAGAAAAGCTAGAAATAGATTCCACGCAGCTTGTAGAGCAGAAGTGGAACGAACAAGCAACTAAAATTGAAACAGAATTCAACTCATGGCTAGAAGTGAAGGAGTGTGAGATTGACAAGAACATTAATTCCAAAGTACAAGCAGCCATAGCAAATAGAGGCTCCGAATCGTTCAGTACCGCAGTGAATAGTCAGGTACAGAACGACGTGCAAACCATCAAACAAATACTCAGTGAGGATATTCCGCAGTGGCAAGTGAATATGAACAAACGGATATCCGACCTGGAGAAGGGTTTAGCACAAAGCAGAAAACATTTGGAACAGGAACCTCTGTCGCCAACAGCCCATGGTTTCGGCAACGCACAAACTTATACGCGATACAACAATGGGGAATCTGTAGTCGATAATGCGAAGAGCTGTAGCTTCGGTTCGGAGCACACAGCATATGTCCAAGGAGCAAAACCATGTAGTTCAAAAATATTAGTGGAAGAAAGTTTAATCAAAAATAGACAATTTCAAACGTTTACTACTGAACGGAAATCAGTACACCCAGTAGTATTCATAAAAAGCTTTAAAAATATCTTGCCCAGTGTGTGGAAAGAAACACAGAAAATTCAATACGTAATGTCGTACATTCAAGGTGATGCAGCGTTGTGGGCTACAGAAGTAGCAGACAGCTGCATGACATATGAACAGTTCGAAAGGGCATTTCTATCGAAATATTGGTCGCCTTGTATACAAGAGCGGCTAAGAAAAGAAGTATATAATCCCGAACCGTACTCACCTCGTCTGGGGAATTTGAGACGGTATTTTGAAAAATATATAAACAAAACACGCTACTGGGACGAGCCTATATCACCAAGAGACATAATAAGACTACTAAAATCACATTTACCCATTCATATCAAAGAGAAATTAATACACGTACCAGAAAGCGATATGGAAAACTTCCTGTCTGTTCTAGATTCTATAGACTTGATACAGGAAGACGCAAAATCAGCGTGTGATCACTCGCGGAATAATGGGTCAGGATGTAAACATGACAGAAATAGTAGTGCACAAAACCACAACCATGGAAATGGTGGGGGTGGTAACAAGCGGCAAGAACATTCGCAAAATGGTAGTAATGGTAGAGGCCAGAACGGGTGTGGACAAACAACTTATAACAAAAAGCGTCGATTTGACGACCGGTACGAATCCGGAATGTCAGGGACCAACCGCTGGAAAAATGCGCGAGGTCAGTGGCAGAGCAATTATAGTGATAGTAATCGAAATTGGCAGCAAAATCAGCGAAGAAGCCCAGAGCGACAGGGTAATGACCGGTATGACAACAATAGACCACCGCCGCAAAACGCGCCTATTGCGCAGCCGTGGCGGCCGACAAATCAGAGTGTACATATAGTGGAGGTCGCGGACAATAGCCTTCCAAGTACTTCACAAGCAACTAATTCAACAAACTAGAATCGGCCTCGATATGCTCTCCATCGATGGCCGAGGGATGGAGTGAGAGCAACACGAGTGATAATAATATACCTGGGATACGTATGCTGCGATACAACGATGGTGTCAGTATGGATAAAGATCTACTGAACGAACCACACGAATGTAAGAAAGATAATAACGAAAATGTGCAAGCTATTATCGAAGCGAAAATCAATGATGTTGCAGTGAATGTAATCATCGACACAGGTGCCTCAGTAAGTGTAATGAGTATGGAGTTATTTAAGGCACTGGGAAAAGGACATAGCATTCCGACTTTCCCGGTTAATAATTGTAAGGTGTCTGGAGCCATTGGTGCACAGAGCCAATCAGTTAAGTACCAGGTGCAGGTGGAGATTTGTAAGGAGGGCGAAGCCATAGTGAGCTCGTTCCTCGTTGTTAAAGGATTGAAGGTGGCCTGCATTCTGGGAGTAGATTTTCTCCGTGAGAGGGACGCATTGATCGACCTCTCCTTGGGGAAATTAAGCATAGTTAATAGGGGTAGGAGGATTGAGTTATCTATGATGAAATCGAAGGAGGTACTTGTGCCGTGTTGTAATCGAATCAATATCAAGGGTAGGAACCCTTGGGTACTACACCTTGATGATTTGTCACATGCAGCAGACCTCTATTACCCGAATTTAGAGGATCGAAATTTTGAAACAAATGTTGAGGCATTTCAAACCAAAGTGCAGGAATCTGAAGGTTTAAGCGATAAACAAAAGCAACAGTTGACGCAGCTGCTATCGGAATACACTATGGTATTTACCGACCGACCAGGAATAGTCAAAGGGTACCACTATCACATAGAGGTGATGCCCCACAAAACATACTGTCGCGCAACTTACTCCATCCCTTGGTCGAGGAGGGAATTAGTAGCTAAAGAGATTCGGAAGATGTTAGAGTGGGATATCATTGAGCCCTCCTTCTCTCCATACAGTAGTCCTCTTGTAGCAGTGGCGAAAGCCAATGGAAAAATCAGGCTAGTGTTAGATGCGAGGGACATTAACAAAATTATCATACCGGTCCGGACTCGCCCTGAGAATTTAGATGAGCAGATACAAAAATTTCATGGAGCACAGTACTTGACCTCGGTCGATCTGAAAAGTTCATATTGGCAAATTCCCCTTACACCGGAATCCAGGAAGTACACAGCTTTCATATTCGGAGGGCGGAGTTACCAATTCAAGGTACTTCCCTTCGGATTGAATGTGAGTGCTGGAGTGTTTATTACTGCACTAGACACGGTACTGGGTCCAGACTTATTAGAAAAAATCACTGTATATGTTGATGATCTGGTAATCGCTACCGCTACTTGGGACGAACATATGGAATTGTTGCGTAGAGTACTAGAGAGATTTAAGCAAGCAGGTGTGACAGCAAACCTAGAAAAGTCAAAATTTGGACGAAATAAAATTAAATTTTTAGGCCATCTTATTACACCACTTGGTATACGCCCAGACAACAAAAAACTAGAGGCGATCCGAGAATTTCCAAGCCCCCGCACTAAGAGGCAATTGAAAGCGTTTCTTGGGCTCACGTCTTTTTTCAGAAGGTTCGTGCCCAATCAGTTGTTAAATGACGCGTCGCTACTAAATCTGCTACGAAAAAGTGTGCAGTGGGTTTGGACTGACAAATGTCAACAAGCTTTTGAAGCGATTAAAACCGCCCTACTGAATGCAAATATTTTGCAGCACCCAGATCTGTCAAAAGATTTTTGTCTTGCGACGGATTCATGTTCCTATGGCCTGGGAGCGTGCTTATTTCAGTGGGAGGAAGGAAACGACCCGACAACAATAAAGATTATCGGCTTCGCCAGTAGGACTTTAACTAGCTGCGAGAGAGCCTACTCGGCAACCGAACTGGAAGCACTTGCAGTAGTCTGGGTTGTGAAAAAGTTTAATTATTATTTACAAGGGAAGGAGATTAAAGTGTATAGTGACCACCAGGCGTTAAGTTTTTTGATGTCATGCAAACTATTCCATACCAGACTGAGGAGATGGATGCTTGTCTTACAAGAATACCGGATAAAGATTATGTACATAAAAGGCCAAGATAACGTAATAGCGGATGCTCTGTCGCGACTGCCGGTAGGATTACCGGATTTAGCAGAAATGTTAGAGCAATCCGCGGAGTATAAAGTGCTGTTAGTGCGTGACAATACTTACAGGAAGGATTTTTTATATATATGTAAAAACATGTGCGAATTACAAAGGGCAGATCCGATGTGGAAAAAAATCATTAATAATATTGAAGAGAGTGTTAACAATAGAGGTGAGCAAGGTTTTAAAATAGTGAACCATATTTTGTATCATAAACTTAGTACGAAAGAAGACTGCTGGGCAGTATGTATACCTAACCAGTCAGTAAAAGTGATGATATGGCACACGCACTTGGCATGGGGCCATGCAGGGATTGGAAAGTGTGCAGAGATCATGGCGAGATACTGCTACTTTCCCCGTATGAAACACCAGATTCAGGCAACAGTTAGAACTTGCGGGATATGTCAAAAAGCAAAACATTATAATAGATCCACTAAGTTTGAATTACATCCCATAGTTCCACTCAGGCCGCTTCAAATAGTATCTGTGGATGTAGCCGGTCCTTATCCCATGGCCAGAGGAGGTATGAAATATATACTGGCCATGTACGATATTTTTTCCAAATACTTGGCAATTTATTGCATAAAATCAGCTACTGCCAAAACCATGGTCAGGCGGATCAGTCAAGAATACTTGCCCCAAGTGGGAAAACCCGAAGCCATAACGACTGATAATGCTTCTTATTTCACAGGTCGAACTTGGAAAAATTACCTACGGGAACAAAATATACAGCATATTCTGGTATCCAGATTCCATCCCGAAGCCAGTCTAGTTGAAAGAATATTCAGAGAATTGAATAACTTCCTTAGAATCTACATAGGGAACCAACATACAAAATGGCCAGGGCTAATACCGAAATTTGTAGAAATACACAATTTAACGCCCCATTCAAGTACAGGATATCCACCGGTAGAGATATTGAAGGGATTTAGTGAGACACCGAATGAATGGCTCATGCCTTTGCCGAGACTACCAGTCAAGGCAGAAACAAGGGAGGAAAAGATGAAAAAGATATGGAACAGACTAACCAGCTGTGCGGCAAAGAGGAAAAGGAAGTACGACCGAGGTGTAACTAACGAACAGAAATATAATGTAGGGGATCTAGTACTTATTCGTAACCACGCTAAATCCTCAGCCACCTTAAAACAGAATAGTAAGTGGCAATTGCTATATTCAGGGCCTTTTGAAGTAATAAGCGTGCCACACGAATGTAGCTATTTGTTAGCACATCCCCATATGGGGAAGATCAAAGGATTGTATCCACGTAAAGATGTGAAGTTATTTATTCAGTGACATATCACATATAAAGAGTAATAGTTGTAAGAAGATTTTAATTGTGTTTTAGAATATAAGTATGTTAGTATTAAGAAAGAAATTTGTGTGTAATGAAACTTGGAGGAAGTGGATTCAGAAAGTAGACAATAGCTTACACGGGAAAGATTTTGTTTATAGACAATTAGAGCCATTTAAAAATTATAGGCTCATTAAGCGACGAACAATCTTCTTGTTGATAAAGTGAGGATTAATTTCTTGAATCATTATACAAAGGATTAATTTCTTGAACCATTTTCTATGTGTAGTATGTAAGTGCAATTAATGATGCAATCTAATATAGTAAGGTAACTGTTGCAATTGTATTAGGATAAGGAACCCTGAGAGAGAGAGTCTTGACTAGCCAAACATGGACTCTGTAATGTGCAACAATTATGTGATGTTTGCTGCCAGTAGTGATATGAGAACGACACTGGAGCATAAGCTAATCAAAAAACAAGCCCGTTCCGTGGAAAATCCGCTTTGTATATAACAATGCTTCAATTGAAGCCTGTGTACTTGGTACACGCCCTTGAATATTCATTACGCGATACGCGAATTAAGTCAACCAATGTGGAACCTACACTGTGGTCATATAGGAAAAATCATTAAAAATAATGCTAGTGCCAAATGAAGTATTTATTGATCAATATGCCCAAGTCAAGCTGTCATGCACATGGTAAAATCTGTTTGATAGATGGGTGATAACCAGGCAAGCTACACTGATAAGAAAATTAAAAAAATTTCACAAAAGGGCTGTATACGCCTAGTAACAATATGAAAAGTGTGTTGTGATAAGGTAAAAACAAATAGACGCCATGTAGATGAGAGTTAGTATGCGAAGAACAGTTAAAAGGTATTAAAAAAATAAACTGTGTGCATAAACAATGGAGGAAAGGACGGAATATTGTGTGTAGCAGGGACAGAAAATGACTGTTGTATCTGCACCAATATATACGTCGATAAGTCTAGTGTTGAGTGACAGACTGTCCTAGTGCAGTGCTCAACGAACAATAGACAGTGTATAAAAACAGTAGTTATTGATCCGTTCGGAGTCGAATTAAACGAACCTAGCTCGACGGGGACATTTAGTATGTGTGTTACGAAACATTTTCACGTGTTGAAAGACGCTCTGGCAGTGTACCAACCGTGGAGTGAGTGAAAATGTGTAGTACAATGAGCGTGTGACGAACCTTGAATACCAGTGTCACAATGCCACAAGAAACCTGTTATCACGCCAAACCATCCTGTGCATACCAGTGAAGCGACGGCTTACTGAACAATAAACGCTTTTAACAAGTTGCATCTTCTTCCACAGCTAGTAATCTGTGTCCTTAAAGACAGTACACCGTTGTGGAATGTTTGTTTCATGCGTTACAACGGGGAGCCATGCGGAGAAGCCGAGACGAGTGCCGTGCCGCCAGCCAGCCGGTCGCGGTAAACCACTGCCACTCGCCGACATCGGCGAATGGTTCGCCGCGGTGCGCGACTGCTTGGGCGCCACGTCAGCACGACGTCGCTGTTACTGAGAGCCGGTCGTCGAACCCAGCGGCCGTCGGCACGCGGCGTTCCAGACGACGCTACTCAACAATTGCTTCGCGCCGCCAGCTCCGTACAACATTGTTGTCATTCAAATGAACTATCAAATAGGTGTTTAATGCACTAACATGAATAGGGTTTAGTGGACACGAAATGACGTGACAAACATTTGTTTTTTTTTCTTGAGTTATTCAATACGGACTCAAAGTATTCATTGGTTCAGTGATATATAGATATAATATGTTTTCGTCATGTTAATGGAGTATACTCGCATGAATGCTGGACATTTTAAACCAATTGTCGCGAGTAAATGCAAGGACGATTCATGATACTACTGTAAAAATGTGTAACAAGTGACTTTCATTACAATCCAAAACACAAATATTATATGGGTAACAAAGAGACTAAATGTTTAACATGCTCTCACAAATAGCCTTTGTTATATGTGAACATTGGATAGAATCTGAACTTTTTGTGATCAAACTGGGTATTAAAACAAACCAGACGAGATGACCATGGCTCCGGCGCAGTTTTTCCAGGTTTTCTGATCGCACATAGCCCGAATGGGGGAGCGAAATAAATGTAATGACCCTGGGACTAGGTTGACGGTCACCTCGCAAAGTGAAAGAACTAAAAAGTGTAAAGTGAATGATCCAACCAAGGTAACAGACAATAACCAAACAGACGTTAGTGGCAGCATATTGCCGAACATTCCCAACGTTAGTCAATTGCTGCCAGGGGGCATTGTAACGTCTAGAGAAACAAAAACAATATATTATGTAGTAATTAGAGAATTAGATGTATCATATTGTGTCATTGTATAAAATTATGTATTTTTTTTTATTATTTATTTCTGAAAACGTCTGCGTCGGCGAGTAATAAAACCGACACAGAAGATAAATGTTAAACAGAGATGAAAATAAGTAATTAGTATATAATACGTGACGAATAGCAATTTCTTTGTCTTCTTCATCTGGGAGTCGAACGAGTAAGATATCCTGTGTCGTAGTAGCGAACGCTAGTGTAGCATTCTTTTGTCGAGACTAAGCAATGTACGCCATTACGTGTGAATTCACAAAGGTCTGTAATCACTGAGATATTTAAAGGTTTTAATAGAGTTGTTTAAATGAAAACTTGTATTATTTATTGTTAAGCTTGCTTGCATATTATCCCATCCTGTTGAGACATTTTTCAGTTATATAAATATTATCTGTGGTGCTGAGCTGCATGGAGAACAAAGAGCCACTGCCGCGGCGTATTTAAACGACTTACAATATAGTCGAGCATACCGCAAGGAAGCGGTAAAATAATAGTAAAATAATATTATTTCTTTTAGCTCCCAGACTGGCAGTGAAGATCAGCAGATTTTATGATGTGTTGCAGATTGACGCGGGCTGCTGATAGGATATAATTTACAGTGCAAATAATTTAATGTACCTTCAGAATCTGATAGGAATCTTGCTGTGCTCCGTTCTGATCTGGCAAACTTTATAGTGACAACGTATTTTTTAATGAGAGTCTCAAGTTCTTGGGCTAGTCGTGGTATGAAATAGCATTGTAACGAGAAATAAAATCCACTGCGAACTTGTGTTTTTGAACGATCACACGGACTGTAACATCAGTGCTCATAACAAAGTAATTTCAACTTTTAATCACTATGAAGTAGGGAAGATATATTGATTCTTAGCATGAGTTGCAGTTACGAAAAATCGTTCCTTAAATTGTAGGCCAGATACAGAACAATAAGACTTCCATATATACATTTTATTCCGCTAAAGGGTATTGATGATAAAGAAAAGCAAAGCACAGCATTGCTAAAAGTATTTCACGTAACTCTTTTCGTAAATGTGTTGTTACAAAGAGAATAAATAAACCAAAGAGCAACAATTTTACAATCCGCGAGAGAGTTGTACGTGAAAGTGTGAAGGTGAAGGGATCTTAAAGGCAACAGATACACGTCTATACAGACAAGACATTACACAAAGTTAGCGGCTAGCTGCATTCATCATCTATTCTTAGATGAAGAGATGGCAACTTATTATCCTTAACATTTAAAAAATGTTAAAATGGCCAATCCGTGACAGGACACGTTTTTGGACGTTGCTAAAATAATTTTGATCTCTGTTTCATGTCAACTACGACGAGCTAACCTAACTGACGCTTGGAAAAGAGAGGAAAGACTCGCAGGTGATATAATTGGATCTACAAATAAAGCCGAAAGAGAGCACGCAGGGCGCAGAGAAAAGACCAGTGATTAATTGTGTTCATGTTAGATGTATTTTGATTGACCTGTCCCAGTTGCATTTATCTGTATATGTACATTAAGAAAGTAGCCACAGAAGTACTCTTGTGTGAACGGAGTTACATATAGTGACAGTAGAAGGGGGTTATATATAGTGACAATAGAACATTTATATGGTTTTAACTAGGGCAATGTTTAGGATGAGTCAGGCAGAGCAAAGCAGCGCGCAACAGCCTTCAGCTGTTAGCACTGATAATAATGATGCAGTAAGAAGTGTTGTAGGATCGATGGCTACAGATAGCGCAATAGAACGCCCTGTAGACACGGCTGGAGGTGTAACAGCAAGTACGCAGCAGGGATTAGATCCATTGGTAATTATCATGAGACAGATGCAGATGATAACCGAGAGCATGAATACTTTGAAAACCGACAGTAACGCGAAATTAGCCTCAGTTACTGAAGGGCAGGAAAATCTGAAAACCGATATTAAAGCACAATTAGTGACAGTCACTCAAACTCAAGAAGAAATGAAATTAGTCCAGACTGAGATTAAGCAGCAGTTACAAGACAGTTTTTCCGAATTAGAGCAGCAGATAGAGGCGAAGACCAAAGAACTCAAAGATCAGGCCGAAGAGACGGAACGAAAATTAACTGCACAAATAGAATTGGTGAAAGCACAATGTGAGGAATCTACTCACCGCGTACGTGTCGAAATGAAGGAGTATGTGGCTATTAAGATAGATACTGTACGGGAACAAGTGGAAATGGTTCCGCAATTAGTACAAAAGCAAGACGCCATGTCATGTGCAATTGCGCAACTTCCTGAGTTGGCACGTACACAGGCTAACCTAATGGAAAGCGTTGAACATCTGACAGAGCGTCAAGATGTTATAGACCACCAAATTAATGTATTAACGGGTAAATTATCCGAAATCACATTAGAAAACAAAGGCTAATGTGTGAAAACGTTGAGCAAAATGTTAAGGCAGCATTTCAGAGTTTATCTGGCAAACAGGAAGAGAATTTGTTTGCGAAAGGACTTGAGGAGGTGCGGCATCAGTTAGGTGCTGATTTGGAGCATTGGAAACAAACGATAGAAGTGTCAATGCGCGCTTCACAACAAAGCTCAGAACAAATTAATGCATGGCAGCAGCAGAAGTTGACAGCGACTTTAGAGCCAGTTACTGCCCATTCGCACACAATACCGACTTGTGCAAGTAATCCAAACATTAAATTGCCACAAGCTGGTTGTTCGCGTGAATTTTTATCTAACGGAGATTACGAAAGCCTTTGCCATGCCGAAAAAAAATGATAAAGCATCGGCAATTCCAGATTTTTAACCCTGACAAAAGGGGGGTCCATCCAATTGTTTTTATTCGAAGTTTCAGAGGAGTGCTACCCAGAAATTGGTCGGAGTGGCAGAAGATCAGTTTTGTTACAGGATATATACAAGGTTCGGGGGCGATCTGGGCCTCGGACATTACTTCTGTTCGCCCGACATATGACGATTTTGAGAAGGCGTTTTTAGCGAAGTTCTGGTCAGAAGGGGTACAGGAACGCCTAAGGCAGGAGGTGCTCTACCCAGAACCTTCCTCCTTTTCGAAAGGAAGCCTTAGAAGGTATTTCGAAAAATATATAAATAAAACGAGATACTGGGACAGACCTATGCCCTTGCCAGACATAATAAACATACTTAAGGCAAGAGTACCAACTAGCATCCGGAATCAATTGATTTACGGCAACAACAAAGACTTGGAGTCGTTCCTCACGACGTTAGACCATATAGATATTATCAAAGAGAACAACCAGAAAGCCCCTAATAACAGATTCCAATATAGGGAGACAGAACCTCCGCCAAACGGTAGGCAAGGTGGAAGTATGTGTTATACCAATGGCGATCAATCAACACTTAAAGGGAATGAACAGAGATCGTTAAATAATAGAGAAACCCCTCAAAATCTCAATAGTAATCCCGGCAATGGTCTTGCGAGGGGCTATTCAAGGAACAACAGGAATGGGAAAAGATACAATTCCGTGTGGGGCAACGAAAGAAATTTCAGACCCCAAACCTGGAATAATAACAATAATAGAAAGTGAAATCAACCGGGAGGAATGAATTTAAGTAGCCAACATCAGTGGGGATGGACATCTACGAATCAACTGGTAATTACCTAAGTGACGGATGATGTCAACCAGCAGACAAATCAAAATCCAACAAACTGGTAAGGACCCACTCGTGCCCCGGAGGAGTGGTCAACAATTGGTTGAGGGGCAACAGGATATGTGTACCCATGCTTACGTATAATGATGGACGATTACTAGCAGATGAACTGACCGAGGACTTAGAACCACAAGATGAGGATAAGGAACAGGTGGCAGTAGCCGAAGTGCAAGTCATTATGGAGACCATACCGGCGGTTTTAGACACAGCTGCAACCACAAATGTTATTTCGGAGGCACTATTTAACAGGATCAGGAATATAAGACGAGTACCAATTTTTCCAGTTCAAAATTGCAGAATAATAGGCGCCATTGGGGCTCGATCGGCTAATGTAAAGGTGCAGTCACTACTTGGTGTGGAATTCGGAAATGTAGCAATATTAAGCTCATTCCTTGTTGTGAAAAATTTGGTGGTAGATTGCATTATCGGAGTCGACAGCCTACGTCAATACGGATGCAGAATAGATTTTAAAACAGGAAAAATTTGGTTGAATGTTAATAAACAAGAAATTGTGGAATCAGTGTGCAAGTAATCAGGATGGCCCAAAATTCTAAAGAGCACGTAATTAATGAGTTTCAAGTCAAAGAAGATTTCGGTCAATTAGTGTTTGAAAAGTTAAATGAATCCGACTGCATTATCGAAGATCAGAAGAAGCAGCTCAATGAATTATTATTCACATATGAAAACGTTTTTGATGAAAGGCCAGGAGTTATTAAGGGATATATATGCCATCTCTACGTTAAGCTGCACGAAACGTATTGTAGAACTTTCTATCCTGTTCCCTGGAGGTTAAAGGCTCAAGTTCAAAAGGAAATAGATCGCATGTTGAAATGGGGTTTGATCGAACCCTCTACAAGCCCATACTGCTCCCCATTCTTAGTCGTGCCAAATGCAAATGGGACTGTTAGACTGGTACTCGACGCCAGAGAAATAAATAAAATCATAATTCCAGTGAGAACACATCCGGAAAACATAGACGAACTTATACAGCGGTTCCAGGATGTCCAATATTTGACGAGCATTGATTTGCGGAGCTCTTATTGACAAGTCAAGCTGGATGAGACAACAAGGAAGTATACGGCTTTCATTTATTCCGGAAGAAGTTACCAATTTACTGTAGTTCCTTTCGGACTCAACATTAGTGCTGGAATCTTTATAGCAGCTCTAGATTATGCACTAGGCCCAGAACTCAGAAGCAGGATAACAGTGTTTGTTGATGATTTGCTTATTGCATCGAAAACTTGGGAGGAGCATATTACCTTACTGAACCGAGTGTTGGACGTGTTCAAAACCATGGGAATAACTGCTAACCTACAGAAATCCCATTTTTCAGTAAACAGAATCAAGTTCCTGGGGCATATAATTGACGCAAAGGGAATTTTGCCAACCAAGGAGAAGCTAATTGCGATTAGTAAGTTTCCAACACCCAGGAATAGGAGGCAATTAAAAGGATTTATGGGCCTTGCCTCATTTTTTAGAAGATTCATAACAAATCAGGCTATGAACGCAGCAGCTCTAAATAGTCTGCTGAAGAAGGATGTGCCCTGGCTCTGGACATTAGAGTGTCAAGAAGCATTCGAAGAGATAAAGGAACAATTAGTAAATGCACCGCTTTTGTACCATCCGGACATGCAAGAAGAATTTTACTTGTCAACAGATTCGTCGAATGTGGGTATTGGAGCGCGCCTTTTCCAAGTATGCAAGATAAATGGACAACTCATCTTCTGTCCTGTTGCGTTTGCTAGTCATGTTTTGTCCAACTGTGAACGAACTTACACGACAGAATTAGAGGCTCTTGTGGTCATCTGGGGATTTAAAAAATTTCATTATTATCTATATGGGTCAAAGACTATCGTATATTGCGATCGTCAATCATTAACGTTTTTACAAACATGTAAACTGTTACACCCCAGACTGGCTAGATGGACTCTCGCTCTGAAACAATACCAATTTAAGATCGTGCATATCTCAGGACAGCAAAACATTATTGCTGACGCTCTATCAAGGTCACCACAGGGTTTGACCAAAGAGATTGAAGTAAATAATAACTCAGAATTCCCTGTATTGCTGCTGCAGGAAAATCCATATAAGACGTACTACATCAATTTGTGTGCGCATATGGCACAGTTACAGAAAAGAGATGCTCAATGGGGAAGTGTCATTCAAGGGTTACAACAGCAACCTTCGGATCAGATGGCAAATTATTACAAGCTGGTAAATGGCGTATTATTTTTCCGCTGTGGAAGGCCAAACAAAGTCCGTTGGTGTGTTTGTATACCTGAGGCGCAAATAGAAAAACTCGTATGGTTCACCCATTTAACCTGGGGACATTTCGGTGCGACAAAATGTGCAGACAAGATAAGTGTGTACTGTTATTTTCCCATCATAAAGCGCAGAGTGCATGAGATCTTGAAGAAATGCATAATCTGTCAAAAAACAAAGCCGGATTCAAAAGGGAGTAAGCACCCATTATGCTCTA
Organism: Schistocerca piceifrons; assembly: GCF_021461385.2. Taxonomy (NCBI): domain Eukaryota; kingdom Metazoa; phylum Arthropoda; class Insecta; order Orthoptera; family Acrididae; genus Schistocerca; species Schistocerca piceifrons. Next base: position 747,385,655 of record NC_060138.1, on the reverse strand, counting down.
TATTAGTCCAAGAACCAAAAGAATTAATTTCGTGCGATCTGTGTGGACCGTTACCTACTTCAAGAGGTGGTGTTAGGTATGTGTTGGCATTTCTCAATGTGTGTACAAAATACGTAAAGCTATACCCGATAAAGGCGGCTACAGCCAAAGTAATTGTATTAAGATTGACAAGGGATTATCTTCCACATGTTGATATACCTTAGATTATAATAACAGACAATGCTAAGATATTCACGGAACTCCGATGGAAACATGCTTTGTCTCAAGTCGGTGTGAAACACATACTAACATCATTTTACCACCCACAAGGCAATTTGGTAGAGAGAATTTTTAGAGAGTTCAATCGATTTATGAGGACCTATTGCCATAATAAGCAGACTGCGTGGGCAAATTATGTGGAAGAATTTGAGCAGATATACAACAACATGCCCCACTCCTCCACTGGATATACACCTCACGAATTGATGTTCGAGGCAAAAGAAGAAAACTTCTGGACTGAACATATGCCCAAAACTCAGGAAACTGAGATGCCTTGGGAAGAAAAAATAAGACAAGCCATCATAAATATGACGCAAAAGGCCGATCAGAGAAAACAACAATATGACAAATTAATCAAGAGGGTACAGGCGTACCACATCGGAGAGAAGGTACTAGTAAAAGACATACCAAATCATCCTTAATAAAGAAGAGTATAAAGAAATGGGAGTTATTATATACTGGCCCATACATCATTCTACAAATTCCGAACCCTGGGGCTTATCTGTTAGCATACCCGGGATCTAACAAAATTAAAGGGTTATTTTCCCATAACGACTTGAAAAAATTTAATGAAGATTAGAAGACAGGGAGGAATGATGTTGCGAGAGACAGAGATGAACGCTCGTAAAAACATAACAATAAACTGTGTGTGTTTAGTGTTAGAAAGCTATAAACTGAAATAATTAATCAGTGACACAGATTGCAGAAATAGTGACTAACTATTACTATCGAGTGCTGCAAAGAAGACAGTGGAGATAGGCTCACCTGTGTTTGGGTAAACTTGGAACTTTAGCATTGCTAATGTCATCAAGAATTATAAAGTATCTGAATGACCTTCAAGAAGAAAGAAATATTTCCCGAAAATGACGCTGCATAATCAAAAGAGGTTCCCAGTGAATGTTCATATATAATTTCAAGTGCACGCTTAGATGTGTAAACGTGTGAAGTGATGCATTTAGGCAGTGAATCATGAGTGACGGTTAACGCCGCAAAGATAATTTCCCGCGCAAAACAATTGACGTCGGCGCGAGAGTTAGAATCGATATAGACGACACAGATATGCTTTGTAAGAGTCTCGCATCCATGGAGGTTATTCTTACCTCCATGCTCGCATCAAACGCGAGGGGAAACTGATTGATGTTGAACTTAAAAAAAGTGTCATAATTAGACGTTAAGAGTTCTTGATTTGTTGTTGAATGTTAAAAGAAACTAAGATTTATAGAGTTAGTAGTTATTTAATGGGTCTTGTTCACTTTGGAATTTTGTTTGAAAATCCATTTCCATATATGTGCATGTATGAATGCCGGATGAATCAGAGAATAAATGAAAGAAGTGAATCCACATTCCTCACTACTAATAACTTTTACATTACAGCAATCAAGCGGAGAAATATATGTATTTAGGATAAAAATTTTATGAGTATAGATAAATGATATGACTTTTCAAGGAAATGATGGATTAGGTCTTTGTGTAAAATGAACCACACTTTCCATTATTCGATGATTTGAATCCAAAATCTACTACAAGTTGCATGAATCCTTTAAATTACGAAGAATAAAGCATTGACATAAAATGTGTTAGAATTTTTGGACTTACCAGCACAAATGGTGATGCGAAGCCCAAAAGAAAATTCAAACTAGAGTAAATATATGATGTTTTCGGCAACAGCATTAGTCAATGGATAAATGAAAACTTTAAGTCAACGGCTCAATTCCGTGCAGTACATCGTAAGAAAAAGGATGCATGAAGCCATAGGGATTTTGTTTTCAAAAAGGATACTTTTGGATGGTGCAACCTAACCAGTTCTTTTACAGGAAGAGTTTCCCTTTCGGTCATTGCTAATTCTTTTGGAATGAATGTTGCATGTGAAATCTGGTATCCCTGTCCCTTCCACTCTTCCCATTGTGGGCCGCATAGAAGACTGACTACAAATGTGGACATCGGGGACATGCAAGATCCGGGGGAGTTTCAGCACCGCAAGATATTGTTCTGGGAACAAGATTGTAAAAAAACCTCGAGCTATTTATTGTAAAATTTTTTTTTTGCTAGAGGCACAAATCACTCTTCTCCAAATCGTTATATAAATCGATCCCTATCTTTCCTTTTGAGATCAATTTCAAAATTATTTTTTCTCTTCTGTAGGCTTTCCTATCTTCTATGTACCGTAGGCTGGGGGTCTAGGCTTAAGAGGTTTTCCAAGGTTTCCCTACTTAAGAAAGTTCCCGAATGGGTATCTTCCTTGGTTGTGCACAGCAGACATAACACCTTGATGCACGTAAAAGCTATACAGCCGCGGTACCTGTCTCTTCAATTTCTTCTGTTTTCAATGTTTCTTTTCTTCGTCTGTCTTAAACATATTTTTTTTTTTCAGTCGGAGGACTGACACTCATCACTTCCAGGTTACCCACACTAATAGTTAGCTTGCGAAGTGTGTTCAGTAAATAAAAATTAGGCTCACAAACTTCACTTGCTGCAAGGGGCATTGTAATGTCCTCACAGAAAATACCCTCTACCACGCACCAATTAATCGTTGTCACTCAAACCATCCACATTCATTCACTTTGGAAAAGTTATTTGATCTGATTTTCTCGTAACATACGCGGCGACAGCTCGACGACGCCAAAGTATTTTCTGGTGCGTTTATTCTTTGAAATAACAGAAATGCATATACACTCCTGGAAATTGAAATAAGAACACCGTGAATTCATTGTCCCAGGAAGGGGAAACTTTATTGACACATTCTTGGGGTCAGATACATCACATGATCACACTGACAGAACCACAGGCACATAGACACAGGCAACAGAGCATGCACAATGTCGGCACTAGTACAGTGTATATCCACCTTTCGCAGCAATGCAGGCTGCTATTCTCCCATGGAGACGATCGTAGGGATGCTGGATGTAACCTGTGGAACGGCTTGCCATGCCATTTCCACCTGGCGCCTCAGTTGGACCAGCGTTCGTGCTGGACGTGCAGACCGCGTGAGACGACGCTTCATCCAGTCCCAAACATGCTCAATGGGGGACAGATCCGGAGATCTTGCTGGTCAGGGTAGTTGACTTACACCTTGGGTGGCACGGGATACATGCGGACGTGCATTGTCCTGTTGGAACAGCAAGTTCCCTTGCCGGTCTAGGAATGGTAGAACGATGGGTTCGATGACGGTTTGGATGTACCGTGCACTATTCAGTGTCCCCTCGACGATCACCAGTGGTGTACGGCCAGTGTAGGAGATCGCTCCCCACACCATGATGCCGGGTGTGCCACTGTGTGCCTCGGTCGTATGCAGTCCTGATTGTGGCGCTCACCTGCACGGCGCCAAACACGCATACGACCATCATTGGCACCAAGGCAGAAGCGACTCTCATCGCTGAAGACGACACGTCTCCATTCGTCCCTCCATTCACGCCTGTCGCGACACCACTGGAGGCGGGCTGCACGATGTTGAGGCGTGAGCGGAAGACGGCCTAACGGTGTGCGGGACCGTAGCCCAGTTTCATGGAGACGGTTGCGAATGGTCCTCGCCGATACCCCAGGAGCAACAGTGTCCCTAATTTGCTGGGAAGTGGCGGTGCGGTCCCCTACGGCACTGCGTAGGATCCTACGGTCTTGGCGTGCATCCGTGCGTCGCTGCGGTCCGGTCCCAGGTCGACGGGCACGTGCACCTTCCGCCGACCACTGGCGACAACATCGATGTACTGTGGAGACCTCACGCCCCACGTGTTGAGCAATTCGGCGGTACGTCCACCCGGCCTCCCACATGCCCATTATACGCCCTCGCTCAAAGTCCGTCAACTGCACATACGGTTCACGTCCACGCTGTCGCGGCATGCTACCAGTGTTAAAGACTGCGATGGAGCTCCGTATGCCACGGCAAACTGGCTGACACTGACGGCGGCGGTGCACAAATGCTGCGCAGCTAGCGCCATTCGACGGCCAACACCGCGGTTCCTGGTGTGTCCGCTGTGCCGTGTGTGTGATCATTGCTTGTACAGCCCTCTCGCAGTGTCCGGAGCAAGTATGGTGGGTCTGACGCACCGGTGTCAATGTGTTCTTTTTTCCATTTCCAGGAGTGTATGCATTCTCCATGGTTGTTAGAGTGGTAACTAGGACAGCTTCTGGAGTATTTGTTGAGGGGCTGACGAGTTTGTGAGAGATACATATTCTGCTTTTCTTCTCGCTATAGCGAGCCAATTAACATTTGTGCCGCTAGCGGTTGTTTGAAGAGAAACAGACTGTAAACGGAAAATAATTAAGACGTGGAATCACCGGAGATCTGGACATGTAATGGAGATGGATTGAATACACAATTTCCTTCATAAATAAGGTTTGTGACTTTTTTGTTCTGGAGTGAATGAATGAATGAGTTTTTTCTGAATCATTTGATGAACACGTTGGCCCTGTAATTAGTGGAGAAGTTTCAGCTGTGTCGAAGAGAGTCTGCAATCACTGAGTCTGTGTGAAATCGTCCAAAAAGGCTTCATACACATCTGGAATTCGCAATCTTTCGTAAAACGAACAAATTGTCCACACAATTGATTCTCCTGACTGAATGTAGTGTTTAACAGTAATAATAAATCTCTTACAGCAAGCCAGCCGCGGATTACCAAGACGAAGGACTCCACCAAAGATTCTATTTGGCTGATTTCACGTAATGAAATATTATATTAAAAACTGTACATAGATAAAGGAGAGAAAGAGAGAGCGAATGAAAATGAGATAATACTAATAATCCTCCATTAGTCTAACTTTTCGCCTGTCTTATCACGGATCAGCCAACAAATGGGAGGCCCCTACTTTACTGTATAGATTTATGTGTGAAGGTGAAGGGATCTTAAAGGCAACAGACACTCGTCTATACAGACAAGAAATTACACAAAGTTAGCGGCTAGCTGCATTCATCATCTATTCTTAGATGAAGAGACGGCAACTTATTATCCTTAACATTTTAAAAACGTTAAAAGACGATGGATGAAGAAAACAGACCAAGAACCAATCTCAGGGAGCACCTGAAGAAGACAGCGAGTCACACCATCGAAATAATGTGCGAGAACGACGCAGACAAAAGGCAGAGGATCAGTTCATTCAACACTTCAATATATCACCAGAAAAACGAGAAGAATTATAAAATTATAGGTGTTTTGCAAGCAATCGCCTTTGTAGACAACAGAAAATTGCCACCTGCTTTACTTCTGGGTGAGCTTATGTGATCATCCCATTTCATATTGATACAGTTTGCTAAACTCAGGCATTTGTATGGGGTGCTTGTGTCAAGTTGTGTCATTGAAATTGTAGTTATAGGACACTACCTTTTCTCGTTTTGTGAAGGGCACAGTTTCACTTTTCTGCACCACTCTGAAATCTTACTAAGACCTTACTGAATATTTGTGCAGCTTTATCACATAATAGTTCTTAATAATTAACTATAGCCTCAATGAAAAGTATGATATCACTATCACTGTAGTCTGCAAAGTCATTAATGTTCAATATAAAGACCAAAGATCGCAACATACTTTCCTAGGGCACCAATGAATCTACTTCTACAGCTGTCTCCCCTTATCAAGAATTCTGAATCCAGTTACAAATTTCGCTTGATGCAATTGCGCTTTTGATAATATGCATAGGTGAGGTACTGAATCAAATGTTTTCCAGAAGTCAAGAAATGCTGCATCTGCCTGGCCTCTTTGATCTACTTCTTTCAACACATCATCTAAGAAAAGCAAAGTTAATTTCATATGACTGATGTTTTTGGATTCCATTTTGGTTGGCATGAAGGGGTCATTCAGGTACCTTGTTGTCTGGGGTAAGAACATGAGCATAGGCTCTACAACAGATGGATGTTAAAAAATTAAATGCTAGTCTTATGGATTACTTCTGTACCCTCTAGGAGACGCAGTGACCTATACTTCCTTCCAACTATTAGAAACACCTTTTTTGTTGAGTGATCTGCAGTATACTATGGCTAAAAGAGAGCAACTCAGACACTAAATCTGAGCATATACTGTTTGGGATTCTATCAGGTCTTGGAGTTTCAGTCACTTTAAGCGATTACAGATGTTAATCAGTGCCACTGACAGTAACATCTACAGATAGAATATAAATATATGTTGTATCTTATTTTTCCCGAATCGTCAAAAATTGCAAAATTTCTCGGAATTTCCTTGGAACTTCAAGATTTTTCCAATTTTTGGGAAAAGCTGCCCAGAGCATACGTTTATATTCTATTACATGAATCATAAATGTAAAAGAAGATAAAAGACTCCGTTTTTTCAAGTACTTTCAAGTGTCTTTGGGAATTTTTTATTATTTTTGAGTATTTTCACCAATAACTTTGAATGTTCACAACATTAGTCCAAAGATTTTTCAAATACGTTCCAAATACTTTAAACAAAATTTGTGAAATAATATGCTTAAAATCTAGATACAAAAGTTTCAAATCATACTCTCAATTTTAGTTTAAAAATTCTATACAATGATATTTGTTGTAATACTTATTTTTTAATTCTCTATATCTCAGTTTATTGTTTCCATCTTCAAAAAATTGAAAACCCCATCCACTGATTAGTTACAGATTTTTGTTTGTCAAAAAATTTTAAATTTGTTATTGAACTCAATTTAAATTTTTTTCTCTGTATTTTGTATTTTACATCCAGTAATGTTATACAAAGCATCATTCTCTAGCTCATTAATTTTCTTAAACTACTAACGAAAATATTATAACACAAATGGGCGATAAATTTTCCGTATAACATCTCAACTTAGATAGACAAATAAAGTAAATGACCAAAAGTAAGAAAGAAATTTCATTGTTTTTGGAAACACTTTCACCGCATTTTAAAACATTTCCATATTTTATTTGAACATTTATAGCTCAATAATTAAACACTGGACAACAAGAAAGGACTATTGAACATTTACCTTCCCCATTATTAATTTTTTCTCTCTCTCTCAATCTATGTGTGCCTGTTGCATGTGTGCAAGGCATCTCATATATATGCTGCTAACCCACTTGGTTCAATTCTCAGATGGATTCATTGACAGCAGACTGGACCGAAGTCAATATATGATTGATTAGGTGGTTATCATATTAAGATTACACAATGCATAATGCAGGGAGGGGGCTCAATCAACCAAGTGGGTATATAATTAATCACCACTATCTAACATGATCTGTATTCTCAATTCTTGTTAATTTTCATCCCCACCGGATGATCATGACTTCAATTTAGTACTAACATTGTTCTCTACACAGGATGGGAGTGTTATGATCAGTCACTGAATCCATGAAATTAAATTCATATGACATTTTTCTTATTTTCCCAGAAACTCTACAAATGTTATAACAATTTTTTACTTGCTACTTAAGCGATCTCATAATTGTATTAACAAAGCAAAGATGAATAAATTCTATATTATCCAGCATTAAAGGTGTCCATATTATCAGAAAATTATTCAACACTCTCTCGCAAAGAAGGTGCTTGTACTATCAGAAATCTGGTCTTGTTTATAATGTTTTGCACTGGGAAAGGGGAGGGATCTATGTTGCTGCATCTGTAGTCCATCTGCTTGGACAGTTATTGAAATTTCAATCCCAAGCTTTTACTTGGACCAAATCGTTATGAATTAAAGAACCACACTTCGGCTCCTCAATGGTCATTCTCTCCATTACTTCTCAGCACCATTCCCTTAGTCAAAATTATAGGAAAGATTCTTGGCGGCAAAACATGGGGGAACAAAACAGACACAAACATCTCTCATATACACAAAAAACAATTTCTTTAAAAATAAAACATCCTACAAAATTTGGCATACACAAATTAACAATTTATGGCACATGCAAGCATCCTCAACTCTCTACAGTAAATTGATTTCTTAGGATGGATAGGACGTGTGACTGCTGTGTACGGACGCAGGAGGAGCTGGCCACTGTTCACGAACAGCTGAACGTGTTGATGGCCACGGTCAGCCGTCTTCAGGCTGCTGCCTTGGAGTGTAGCGGCAGTGGGGAGTCTGGTGTGTCTCATGGTACACCCCAGGTGTTACATGCTTCACCCACTGACCCTGCTGTCCAGACATCTTCGTGGGTACTGTGCGCGGTTGGGCCACCCTCTCCCCAAGGGGATTGGCGGGTTCAGCGGCGTTCGCGGCGAACAAGGCGGAGGGTCAATGTGGAGGCTGGCCGTGTGGCGTCGCCCGCTCTGCCTGTGAGTCGACATGTGGCCGCTCCTTCAGCAAGGTCCGAGCAGGCACATGGGGGGAGGGATTTATTAGTGATTGGGAGCTCCAACGTTAGGAGCCCTGTAGGGAAATAGTGGAAAGGTCGGGGAAGAAGGCCAGTTTTCACTCCATCTGCTTGCCGGGGGGTTTCATCTGAGATGTGGAGGAGGCCCTGCCGGCAGCGATAGAGAGCACTGAGTGAACCTGACTGCAAATTGTTGCTCATGTCAGCACCAATGACTCCTGCCGTCTGGGTTCAGAGGTCATCCTCAATTCATACAGGCGGTTGGCGGAGTTGGTGAAGGCGGAAAGCCTCGCTCGTGGTGTGGAATCTGAGCTAACTATTTGTAGTATCGTTCCCAGAATCGATCGCGCTCCTCTGGTTTGGAGCCGAGTGGAAGGCTTAAACCAGAGGCTCAGACGATTCTGCGGAAATCTGGGGTGCAAATTTCTCGACCTCCGCTATCGGGTGGAGATATGTAGAGTCCCCCTGAATAGATCAGGCGTGCACTACACGCAGGAAGCGGCTACAAGCGTAGCGAAGTACTTGTGGAGTGCACATGTGGGTTTTTTAGGTTACAGAATTCCCTCCCTAGGCCCGACAAGACGCCTCCTGAGACACGGCAAGCTAGGAGTAGGCAAAATAAAACAGGGAATAACAATATTAATCTGCTAATAGTAAACTGCAGGAGCGTCTATAGAAAGGTTCCAGAACTGCTCTCATTAATAAACGGTCACAATGCCCATATAGTACTAGGGACAGAAAGTTGGCTGAAACCAGATGTAAACAGTAATGAAATTCTAAACTCAGATTGGAATGTATACCGCAGAGACAGGCTGGACAGTGAAGGGGGAGGCGTGTTTATAGCTATAAGAAGTGCAATAAAATCGAAGGAAATTGATGGAGATCCGAAATGTGAAATAATTTGGGTGAAGGTCACCGTTAAAGCAGGCTCAGACATGGTAATTGGATGTCTCTATATGCCCCCTGGCTCAGCAGCTGTTGTGGCTGAGCACCTGAAGGATAATTTGGAAAATATTTCGAGTAGATTTCCCCACCACGTTATGGTTCTGGGTGGAGATTTTTAATTTGCCGGATATAGACTGGGAGACTCAAACGCTCATAATGGGTGGCAGGGACAAAGAATCCAGTGAAATTTTTTTAAGTGCTTTATCTGAAAACTACCTTGAGCAGTTAAACAGAGAACCGTCTCGTAGCGATAACATATTAGACCTTCTAATGACAAACAGACCCAAACTATTTGAAACAGTTAACGCAGAACAGGGAATCAGCGATCACAAAACGGTTCTGCATCGATGATTTCACCCGTAAATATAAATATTAAAAAAGGTAGGAAGATTTTTCTGTTTAGCAAAAGTGACAAAAAGCAGATTTCAGAGTACCTGATGGCTGAACACAGAAGTTTTGTCTCAAGCACAGATAGTGTTGAGGATCAGTGGACAAAGTTCAAAACCATCATACAATATGTGTTCGACGAGTATGTGCCAAGAAAGATCGTAAGAGATGGAAAAGAGCCACCGTGGTACAACAACCGAGTTAGAAAACTGCAGCGGAAGCAAAGGGAACTTCACAGCAAACATAAACATAGCCAAAGCCTTGTAGACAAACAAAAATTACGCGAAGCGAAACGTAATGTGAGGAGGGCTATGCGAGAGGCGTTCAATGAATTCAAAAGTAAAGTTCTATGTACTGACTTGGCAGAAAATCCTAGGAAATTTTGGTCTTATGTCAGAGCGGTAGGTGGATCAAAACAAAATGTCGAGACACTCTGTGACCAAAATGGTACTGAAACAGAGGATGACAGACTAGAGGCCGAAATACTAAATGTCTTTTTCCAATGCTCTTTCACAGAGGAAGACGGCATTGTAGTTCCTTCTCTAGATTGTTGCACAGATGACAAAATGGTAGATATCGAAATAGGCAACAGAGGAATAGAGAAAAAATTAAATTCGCTCAAAAGAGGAAAGGCCACTGAACCTGATGAGATACCAGTTCGATTTTACACAGAGTACGCGAAGGAACTTGCCCCCCTTCTTGCAGCGGTGTACCGTAGATCTCTAGAAGAGCGTAGCGTTTCAAATGATTGGAAAAGGGCACAGGTCATCCCCGTCTTCAAGAAGGGACGTCGAACAGATGTGCAGAACTATAGACCTATATCTCTAACGTCTATCAGATGTAGAATTTTGGAACACGTACTATGTTCGAGTATAATGACTTTTCTGGAGACTAGAAATCAACTCTGTAGGAGTCAGCATGGGTTTCGAAAATGACGATCGTGTGAAACCCAGCTCGCGCTATTCGTCCACGAGATTCAGAGGGCCATAGACATGGGTTCCCAGGTAGATGCCATGTTTCTTGACTTCCGCAAGGCGTGCGATACATTTCCCCACAGTCGTTTCATGAACAAATTAAGAGCATATGGATTATCAGACCAATTGTGTGATTGAAGAGTTACTAGATAACAGAATGCAGCATGTCATTCTCAATGGAGAGAAGTCTTCCGAAGTAAGAGTGATTTCAGGTGTGCTGCAGGGGAGTGTCATAGGACCGTTGCTATTCACAATATACATAAATGACCTTGTAGATGACAGCGGAAGTTCACTTACACTTTTTGCGGATGATGCTGTGGTATATCGAGAGGTTGTAACAATGGAAAATTGTACTGAAATGCAGGAGGATCTGCAGCGAATTGACACATGGTGCAGGGAATGGCTATTGAATCTCAATGTAGACAAGTGTAATGCGCTGTAAATACATAGAAAGAAAGATCCCTTTTGATTTAGCTGCAATATAGCAGGTCAGCAACTGGAAGCGGTTAATTCCATAAATTATCTGGGGGTACGCATTAGGAGTGATTTAAAATGGAATGATCATATAAAGTTGATTGGTGGTAAAGCAGATGCCAGACTGAGATTCATTGGAAGAAGCCTAAGGAAATGCAATCCGAAAACAAAGGAAGTAGGTTACAGTATGCTTGTTCACCCACTGCTTGGATACTGCTCAGCAGTTTGAGATCTGTACCAGATAGGGTTGATAGAAGCGATAGAGAACATCCAACGGAGAGCAGCGCACTTCATTACAGGTTCATTTAGTAATCTCGAAAGCGTTACGGAGATAATAGATAAACTCCAGTGGAAGATTCTGCAGGAGAGACGCTCAGTAGCTCGGTACGGGTTTTTGTTGAAGTTTCGAGAACATACCTTCACCGAGGAGTCAAGCATTATATTGCTCCCTCCTACGTATATCTTGCGAAGAGACCATGAGGATAAAATCGGAGAGATTAGAGCCCACACAGAGGCGTACCGACAATCCTTCTTTCCACGAACAATACGAGACTGGAATAGAAGGGAGAACCGATAGTGGTACTCAAGGTACCCTCCACCACACACCGTCAGGTGGCTTGCGGAGTATGGGTGTAGATGTAAAACTTTTTCAAAACGAACTGGTAGCCCTCTGGTGGTGCAATTTCACACCGTGTGGGTGATTGACACCAACGGCTAATTTTTTTGTTCTTGCCCCGCTGTTCATTCTTGTTTCCAGTCTTTAGAATTATTCACTCACATAACCTATTATTTTCCAATTAGTTAGGATGTGGAGCCTTGTCTAGGTTGCTGCTTGCAAATGGGGATAGTCACGTATCAAAAGATCTGTGGACAAAATTTATGAGTTTGGCAAAATATTATGTCACACGCTTACAGCCTTAAGTAACACACACAAGACACACACATACCTTAGCAGGTTTCACACAGAATCATCATCTAAATTTCCCATCAGCAGTTAAGTGTGGCCCCGGTAGCTGAGTGGTCAGTGTGACGGAGTGTCAATCCTGAGGTCCTGGGTTCGATTCCCGGCTGAGTCGGAGATTTTCTCCGCTCAGGGACTGGGTGTTGTGTTGTCCTAATCATCATCATTTCATCCCCATCGACGCGCAGGTCGCCGAAGTAGCGTCAACTTGAAAGACCTGCACATGGCGAACGGTTTATCCCACGCAAGGCCCTAGCCACACGACATTTCATTTCATTTCATCAGCAGTTAAGACCACATGTTAAGGTAACTAGGCAGGGTGAAGACCCCATGTTACTTTAGCAAAACACTACTGCTAAAAAGGGAACTACATGATTTTTGATACTTTTGCTGCTCTCATGTGCTGAAGTCACTAACTGATTGCATTACTACAAATGGATAACGTGATACCCCATGCCCACCTCTGGAAAAGAAACCGTAACTGAAAATTTTAATCTTGCAGGCAGAATTTCTTAAAAATGAATGGCTGTACCAACATGCCAACTACTTCCAGCCCGAAAAAGCGGCGATTAATAACAATGTAATAAATTATAGATGATCCCACAAAGAATCTGGCAGCATAGACGCAGATCGCCTTCGATTCTGCCTGCTCAAATCAACAGCTTCCCCCAGAGTATCACTGTAATGGCAGCTCTCACCAGTCATGTGTTAACAACAGCCAACAACTCTGAACTACCCCTAGCAGAAAGGTGCACCATCACTCTCTTTATCCCAAATTTATGTTGGCACTAACCAACCTACAGAGTGACCAAATCTCTGCCTCACCACTACCAACAGACGAACTCTTAATACAAAATAAAACTTCATTAACCCAAGGCATTGAAGAGGGATTAAGGAAATGTAGTGCATGTATGTAATTATGAATTAAATAAACACTCAAGTTATAACATTTCTTAAATTTGGAAAACTGATAAAAGTATCTCAAGCATCTATAGTATTCAACACAATGTGATGGAAGAAGCTATTTATAAAGAGATGGAACAAGCTGTTCCCCCTCACTATTAATATTACAAAAATTGTGGCAACAGGTATAAATAAATGTAAATGATATAAATGAATGTAAAGGAATAAAAAATGCTGAATGAAAAATGAAACTAATGACTGTAAATGGCAGTTTCATTTGAAAACAGAAATGGACAATAAAGAGACTATTGGCCAGACAACAAAAATTCGATGGCAAAAAATTACATGAAATGGACAAAAGAAATTGGACAATAGAAATTCTACCAAATACACAACCAAAATTGAAAAAAAATTACAAAATATAAACATAGGTAAATAATAGTAAATGAATAAAAGTTGACATAAATGACAGAATATGGAAAATGATGTAAATCAAGGAAAATTAATACAAAATTGAAGTAAAGGAATAGAAAATTGAGGAAAATGATTGAAACATTGAGACTAATGAAGGAAACTGAAAAATAATATAATACTAATAAAATGAAAACTAAAAAATTGTAATAAATAAAAGAAAATGAATAAAAATGAGACAAATAAAGATAAGTCATTAAAAAATTCATGTATATGAATAAAGAAGGAAAGTAAATGACTGAAAAATGAAGTAAATAAAACAAAAATAAAGGCTGAATTAAAAATTGATACAAGACAATAAAAAGTTACGCATATAAGGTAAATGAAGGTAAATGAACGGAAAATTGAGGTTATTGTATGGAAAATTGTGGATTAAAATTGAGTTAAAAGGTGGTAAAGCAATCTAAAGAAATGAAAAATTAAGGTAAATAATAGTAAATAAATTAAAATTAAAGTAAAGAACCATAATTTAATATAATTAATAAAGAATAAAGATAAATGATGATAAGGGATGTAAATGAAGTAAACATTAAGATAAATAATGGTAAATGAATGAAAATTTAGGGTAAAAAATGGAAGACAATGGTAAATGAAAGTAAAGGATTTTAAAAGTTGACATAAATAAATAAATAACTGGTGAAAATGAATAAAACTTGAGGTAAAAGACCGTGAAATTGGGGTAAACGAATACAAATGAAGGTGAATCAATAAAAAAATGATTTAAATGAATGAAAAACTAAAATAAATAAATGCGAAATTGAGATAAATGAATAAAGAATTAAGGTAAATTATATAAAAATTGTGGTAAATGATACTAAATGAATTTAGGAATGAAAATTTTGGAACTCCAGGTAGGAATATCAATGATGTAGGAATAGAAGCATTGCTCTGTACCACAAAGAAGACTCGTCAAGATGCAGACACACACAGACATATAGCTTTCAGCCACAGTCTTTGTCAGTGTAGCAGACACACACAAACAACATTCATGCACATACACACAAGTAAGCACACCTCACACATGTACAATCGCCAAATCCAGCATCTCGGGTCCGAATTTAAGAATAAAGAAATGAAAGAATATTGAAGGTAAATGCCTGAAACTGTTAGGAAAATGATGAGAAAATTAAGGAGGAAGAATGAACAAATTAAACTACGTTAACGAAAAATTAAGGTAACCATATAAAAATTGAAGTTAAGGAATGAAAAGTAAATCAGGAAACATTCAATAGAATGAAGCTGAATGAGTAAAAATTTTGGTAAATGTAAGCAAATAAATCACATACTGAGGTAAATGTATATTAAATTGATGTAACTCAAGACGAATGAATAAAAATTAAGGTAAATGATTAACAAATAAACACAAAAAGATAGTAGATGAGTAAAACATTGCTGTACACTAAGGTAATAGTCTAAAAAATTAAAGAAAAAGAAAAAAATGAGGAAAATGGAGAGTTAATTATTAAGGCAAATGAGTAAAATAATGAGGTAACTGAAAACATAATTGAGGTAAATGAATGAAAATAAAAAATGTGTTAATGAAAGTATAATTGAGGTAAATGTAGGAAACTAAATGATTTTAAATAATTGAATAATTAAGGTAAATGAATAAAGAATTGAGGTAAGTAGAAGGCAGATGTATAAACAACGCTATAAATCAAACCAATAGGTGAAAAATTAAGGTAAATGAATAAAAATTGATACAAGTGAATAAAAATTTAAAAAAAACTGTGATGAATAATGGAAAAATTAAGATAAATGAATGATAATTTAGGAGAATGAAGGAGAAATGTAGGTAAATTAAGGTAAAAATTGGTAAATAAATTAAAAATTAAGGTGAAAGATTCTAAATTAACGTAATTAATGACAAAATAAAATGTTCATAAATGAAGCCAAATATATGAAAAACTTAGGTAAATGACGCTTAATGATATAAAACCGGAACCATGAAGGTAAATGAATAATAAATTTTTTTAAACGTTCCTGAATTAATGCAAATGAATGATAAACTAAGGTAAATGCTGGTAAATGAATGAAAAACGAAGATAAGCAATGGTTAGTGAAAGTAAATCAATGGTACATTAAGGTAAATAATGCTAAATTAAAGTAAATGAAACAGATCATGGCAGAAGCCTGTAAATGACTTTAAAAACAAGGGAAATAAATAAAATATAAATGTAAACAAAAGTAAAAGAATAGAGCATATTAGAAAATTTAAACATTCACGAAACATTGGGTTTTAATGGTAACAAGAAAAATACAGTGTTTATTAACTAAACAGGCTTCTATTCTCCTATTTTATCATGCTTAAAACGCTAAACAATTTAAAAATGGCTAAGAATAGATGTTTTACTAGCTATGACAAATTGTATAGATGAGATCAAAAATAAAACTACAGAAAATTTTACTGTAACTAAAAATGACCATATTATTATGATTGAAAATATATCTAGGGAAACCGAATCTAAACCTTTAGTTATATTTGAGTTTAATAACTAGAATAAATATCAATTAAATTTTGGAATATAATTTGCAGATATTTAGTTTCCTTGCTTGAACATAAATACATATTTATTACAAATGGTAGTTTAACTTCTTTATATAGTACCATTGAGAAATCAAATTATCCCCCTGATAATTTGAAACATAATGAATAAAAATTTTACAGATATCAATACTGACAAATTGTTACTTTAACATCCAGATGCAAACTTTATCAAATCAGCTATATATAGTTCAGTTTTATCATACAACTGCGAAATGATGTTTACTATTCTGCCTTTTGGCTACTTTAAAAAATTTAAAATTTTTAAGAAAATTAAGAAATTTTTCTAAGAATTTTAAATAAAATACCATAAAAGTTATTAAAACAGATAATTTTTTATACCTTTAATTCATTAAATCTTAAAACTTCAACTGTCTTTCAGCTACCTAATAATATTGAAAGAATTACTACAAAATTAGAAGTGAAGTATCAAGAATTTCTTTTGGTGGTATTAAAAAGAAATGAAAAATGTCCTGTATTTCCCAGGTTTATATCCCCTTATTTTGTCATCAACAAATAAGAATAAACAAATTTGAATGATGATTGTGAATAAATTAATTTGCATGATTAATGTAAGTAAATGAATCTGAGAGATGATTGAAAATGAACGATACTGAATGAAAACTCTGACTAACCAAATTTGAATTATGTTTGTGAATAAATAAATGCAAAAAAAGAGTGATACACATCAATAAATGAATTTCAATAATGATGGTGAATATATGAATTTGAATAATGATGAGTATGAGCACATGTTAATGACAAATGCGAGTAAATTACTTTGAACGACAAATACGATAAATGAATTTCAACACTGAATGTAAATGACAGAATGTGAATGTCGAATGCAAATGAAAAGATTGGATGATGATTATGAATTACCAAATTTCAATGATAAATGAAATTTTATTAAAGTTGTAATTTGGCTGAAAGGTAGTTGAAATTTTTCAATTTAAAAAATAATCAATTTTAACAACATTTTTTTACATTTGAGTTAAGATTTTGTGAAAAATGAATTAATTGTCTTAAAAAATTTGAATTTTCTAAAGTAGTCAAATTTCGCACATCAACCCTCAATTGGAAACATAGATGATAAAATTAACCTATGTAAATCTGATTCATGGAAAAATTCGTATTTGAATGGAAGAGTAATGAATTGCAACTTCTGATACCTTTATAATTTTTAAACATTTTATTCAATATCTTAATTAAATTTCCCTGCAGTGTTATGTAAAAATGTTAAAATATCATTTGTCATACATAGATTTTTCTGTTTAAACAAAGGAATCTATATATCTTTAAATCGTGTTTCTAAATTTAATTTAATAAACTCAAATATAATTAATGAGTTAGATTTATTTTCTACAGATTTAATTTCATTCACAATAATATTTCCATTTTTAGTTACAGTACCATCTTTAGATTTATTTTCTATCATTTTTATATAGTATTTAACAGACAGAAAGCCACCTTTTGTTTCCCATTCTTTAAACTTTACAGATTCGTCAATTTTATATTATAAAATAAGAGAATATAATTCCTGTTCATTAATAAATATGCTGTTTTTTTCATTACTATAAACTACATGAACACGCACCTCTGAGATCGTCAATGTTTTCGTTTCTGATAGCTAACCATTCCCACAGGCTGCCTGTGGCAGGGGGAGAACACTGCTGATGCCTTCTGAAACTTGTTTAACATCTTTCTTTTTTTGCATTCAGCGTTTAATCGACATTTGTGTGCTTGTTATTGGCACAAAGATTTGTCTGGCCTGATGCACGTTCCCAGGTACTTCCCCTACTATCTCTCCCCTCTATACTCTCTTCTTATCAGAGTTGGTTTGGTACACATGTGAGATAATATGAAATATATTTCTTCAATAACTTTGCATTTGTGGTACTGAAACTTATAATCATATAATAAAATTCAAGTACTGTGGGGTCATTGATAATTCCATAATCGCAATGTATTTAGCAGGTGAAAGTGGCACAGTGAGAACAGTGCAATTGTTAATAATCCCAATCATTTCGAAAATGTTTGTTGCCTTCTGATAGAAGAGGATGTTACTGAGGAACAAGTAGGAGTTTCAGAAATGGACTAGATCAAGGATTCAGGTGGTTAACAGGATTCTACACTGAATCGTCCACATAATGGAGACAGCAATTATTTCGTCACAGTCAAGAAAAAGATAAATAAATTGATCGACAGCTGTCTGATTGCAGAAAAATCTCATTGTGCTGGAAAAGAGGGGAAAAATGGGTGTCAGAGATTCTACTCATGAAGCAAGGAATCATTTACAAGGGTGAGATCAATTTTTTGGCGTTTCCGTGATGCAGGTGATGGTGAAATACACAAATCGGTTCATTGAACAGTATGAGCCTGCAAAATACCAGTGAGAATGAGATGCCTGTTTTACAGATGTGAAAGAGATCAAGGATCTAATCGGGTTGTTGCTTCTATACAGATGGCTTTGAGCACACCACCTCAACATACTAGATTTGTGGGATACCAGATGCCATGGAGTTGAAATTTTGGGATGGTGATGAGCAGGAAGCGCTTCCTGTTTCTGCTGTCTTGTTTACGATTTGATGACAGACTGACAAGAGAGGAGCAGTGGAAACATTATCATCTTTGCTGGATTTGTGAAGTTTTTCAAAATTTTATCGGAAATCACCAGAAAAGTTACTCTCCAATATGCTAATGTAACACTTTATGAAAAGTTAAAAGTTTCCTGGGGAATATACACCATTGTACAATATATACCATCAAAACCTCATAATTATGGAATGAAAGTTTTTGTGTTGGTTGACAGTGATGTTTTCAATACATTGGGAATCCTAGTAAATAACCAGTAGGATCACCTTTTGATGTCAGTAACTC
Organism: Schistocerca piceifrons; assembly: GCF_021461385.2. NCBI lineage: Eukaryota > Metazoa > Arthropoda > Insecta > Orthoptera > Acrididae > Schistocerca > Schistocerca piceifrons. The sequence goes on along the minus strand of NC_060138.1, from coordinate 747,366,612 downwards.
ATGCATTGATGTGGTTAGAAGACTTTCTGCACAACACAGGTCGTAACATAAAGATGGATAATTCGGATGTGGCACTGGCATAAGAAATGGTAGACAAGAAATTCAGTGTATTGCAACACTGAAAAAAGAATGAAGTGCATATTCCTGTAGCTTTCAAGACTGTGACAGTGTGTAATGTAAAATCGAGCATATTTAACTTTCAATCAAATGGCACTTTGGTTTTGTATGTCCAAAACCAAAAAAATGTGGTACTCCTTTCTAGCATATATAATGATGATGCAAATTATACTGCATTGTGACGACAGCAAACCCAAAACTATTAACTATTACAACAAACATGAAAGTGGAGTTGATGCTAATGATCAGATGTATGAAGTGTACTGTGTCAACAGCAATACTAGAAGTTGGTCAATGGTTGTTTTTTTATTTTATGTTAAATATGGCTGGAATCAGTGCACAGAACATTTCCACTAGAAATAACATAAAACGTGAGAGAAAGCGATGTGCTTCAAAGAAACTTGGTCAGGAGTTGGTGAAAGATCAGCTATACAGCGAATTCGAGTGGTATTCCTTTTCCCCTTTAGCAAAAAGTAAGACATCTCCCAAAAAGAATGGCAATTGAAACAATAAGAGGAAGTCAAAGTGTGGAGACTGACACCACCAATGAATCTCCAATAGTTTTAGCTGAGTTTACTCCAAGTAGCTCAAAAACCAGTAAAAAACTGAAGATAGAAACCAAGCCTCAGAAGATACTGAGACTTATAGCAGGAGGAACAATTGGCGACCAGGAAATAAATCCAAGCCATGAAGAATCTTCAACACGACCTAGTCGGCAAGAATTATAATTGCAGCTAACAACTTAGACGAGAGCTGATACTTCAAATTTTGCAATTTGCAGAATAAAATGGAGAAAATGCATGCCAAGCAAGCTTATGAAAAACGATAGTAAGTCAACTAGATTTATTTGAAAATTTGGGACACTTATTAATTCCTTGAACATTTGATTGCATTTGTGAAATGTGCTAAAACTAATGTATAAATCGGATTTGTTGCCAGATATTATCTAGTTTCTCTTCTGTAACCTTTGGTTTATGTTTCCACTGAGTTATGTGCCCTTTCCGGACTTAACAAGAGTAATTTACAATTCAAACCCCTGTAACAGTAAACAATTATATTTTTCCATACATGCACTTTAAATTTGCAAAAAACTAGAACAAAGGGCAAAATTTTGCTTGTATCTTTAAAAACACGCTTTTTTTATAATTTTGGATAATGAAGATGTATATTTAATTCATTTCAATAATTTGTGTCTTAGTTACTAAATCCCAAATATTAACACAGTATATTGTAACGTGGTAAAATGTACAAAAGACTTGTCAGGTCTTCATACAAGTATAAGGTATTTTCACATAGAGTATTTTTGAAGGTTAAATGCTGATGTTTTGTTGGGTTTAAATTTTCTCGTCTGTTTAATTCAGTAAAAATTAATTAGCTACAATTTTTTATTCATTTACTTCAATTTTTTGTACATTTACTTTAATTTGTAATAATTACCTTAAAACTTCAAAATTTTTTTATTATGTACTTAATTTTTAAATAATTAACTATGATTTACATTACTTTTACATAAATTTGTCATCATTCACCACCATTTACCTTACTTTTTCATTTATTTGCCATCATATACTTAAAATCAGTAACTCACCTTAATTATTAATTAACAATAACCTTAATTTTTCATTCACTTAACTAAATTTATTTTTTTACATGGTCTTCATTTAACTGAGTTATTTAATCACTTTCATTAATTTACAGCCATTTAACTAAATTTGTATCAGTGTGTCATTCATCTGCCTACTTTTTACCTCTATATTTTCCTTTATTTACCTCAAAATGCTATTAATTAACCTCAAATTTTTAATTTTTTGCCTTCAGTTACCTCAATTTTATATTAATTTAACCCAGTAATTTGTACATTTGTTTCACTTACTCATTTTACTTGATTTTTCTCAATTTTTCTTTAATTATTGTAAATTTTTCAGTCATTTAACTTTTACTTCAGAGTTTTACACATCTACCTCCCTTTCACCTAAATTTTCTATTCTTTTACCTCTACAACACATTTATTAGCCATCATTTACCCCAATTTTATTTTCATTTACCTCAGTATATCATTCATTTGCTTTCATTTAAATTAATTATTTAATCATTATATTTATTTTCCTCAATTTTTATTCATTCAGCTTAAATCTACAATTGTTTACTTTAATTTACATCACAGTTTTATTAATATACCTTCATGTAAGTTATTTTATTCTTTTACATCAATGTTTTATCATTAGTCATCATTTACCTCAATTTTACATTCATTTACCTTAATATGTTATTCATTTGTAATTATTGATCTTAATTATTTACTCATTCAACTTTATTTACCTTCATTTTTATTCATGTACCTTGATTACCCTGTCATTTACCATAATGTACATCGCAGTTTAATTTTCATTATTTTACCTCAATTTGTTATTCATTTACTTCATAATTTTCTCATATACCATCACTTACCTCAAATTTATATTCATTTATCTCAGCATACTATTCATTTTCATTACCATAATTAATTACTTATTTACTCAATTTTCCTCAATGTTTTAACCATTTACCTAAATTCTTCAGCATCACAGATTTGATTTTCATTTACCTCAATTTTTTACTCAGTTACCTCAATTTTTCATTCATTTTATTGTTGTAGCAGAAATACCGCAAATTCTAGTTCATTTACCTCAAGTTTTTACTCCTTTACCACAATTTTTCTTTCATTTAGCTCATTTACTTACTAAACACTATTAATTTACCATAACTTTACATTATCTACCTCAAACTTTCATTCATTTAGCATAATCTATCTCATTTGTTCATTCAGTAATGTTCATTTGCTATTATTTACCTTAATTTTCCATTCCTTTACATCTATGTAACAAATTTTACTTCAACTTTTCCTCCTCAATTTTCTATTTATTAACCTCAGTTAATTATTCATTTATTTCAATGTGTATTCATTTTTATTGCCAAATTTTTTAGCCATTTATGTTCACTTACATCAAATAGACACATTGAATTTTCTATTATTATGTACGAATTTTTAATTCATTACCTCAATTTCTAAACATTTATTTCAATGCTGTATTTATTTTCACTTACTTTCACCATTTTTTCATTTCCCTTCTTTTACCTAAGTTTTCTATTCGTTTACCTCAAATTTTCATCATTCACCTCAATTTTGTACTCATTTTCTTTCATTTACCTAGCTATTTTCATTTTCCTTCAGTTATGTCAATGTTTATTAGTTTACCTTTATTTTCTGCCTTTGTTATGAACTCAAATTGGAATCCCTGGAGGGATTCTTTCTGAACGAACTATTGCACAAATTTAGAGACTCGACAATTGAAGCCAATGACAGAGTTATTCTACTGCCACCAATTTACATTTTGTTTTAGGACCATGAAGATAAGATTTGAGAAATTGGGTCGATTTTCCTTCACTCTATTTGTGTGTGGGATAAGAGAGAAAATGACTAGTAGTGGTAAAGGTACCCTCTGCCACACACTGTATGATGTTTTGCTTTGTAGGCATTTAGTTATAATAGTTGTAGATGTACATTTGTCGTTCACCATTGCATGTCTTTTATGTTGTCCAATTTTGCTGTCCATTTGCTGACCACTTTTTGTTGTCCATTTCATTAAATTTTTTGCTGTGCAATTTTTGTTGTCCATTTGATGTCTTTTTTTGTTGTTCAGTTTTTGTTGTTTGATTACACTTTGTTGTTCATTCTTCTTGTGTGAATGAAACAATAATTTATAGAAATTTACCTTCATGTTTCGTTTAATTAGTTTCATTTTTATTCAGTTATAGTCATTTATACCTTTTACCTTCATTTACAGCTATTGCGACCTTTTTTGTTATTTGTTGTCTAGTCTTTGCCTAATGTTCTGTAAAAAGTAGAATAAAGCATTAAAACGCATCAAGCAGCTGTGAAAATTTTGAAAAACGCTGAAATTGCTTGAAAAATGTTTAATTTTCTTCATTTGTTTTTATTGTCTACATAAGATGAAACATGAGCTAGAAAATTTTTTGTCCATTAGAGTTGAAAAGTGAGGCAGAAAATTTATTGTTCATTTGTGTTCCAGCATTTTTGGAATTTGTTTGAGAAAATTAATGATCTAGAGGTAAATGTTTTATATAACATCACTAAACGTAATTATCTATGTACAAAACAGAGAAAAAAATATGGAGTTCGAGCTCAATAAAGGATTTAAAATTATTTTGCCAAACAAATATCTGAAACTGATAAGTGGATGGAATTTTCAATTTTTTGAGGATGAAAATATCGAAAATATCAAATATAAATGAAGTAAAATTAGGAGATTATAATGACTCTCATGATATATAATTTTTAAACTAAAAATAAGGATATCATTTGAAATTTTTATATCTAGATTTTATGCTTGAAATTTCTCGAAATCACTTTGAAATATTTCAAATATATTTGAAAAATCTATGCACAAATGATGACAACATTCGAAATTAATCTTGAAAATGCTCATTTACCTTCATTTACATTTGGAATCTGTATAGTACAAAATAAATGTATATTCCAGGTGAATCTTCCAAAAAATTGGAATACATGAAATTGCAAGGGATTTGGCGATTTTGTAAAACTGAGCTAGAACATATATTATATTCCTCTTCTACATAACTCATCCTTGTAGCGGTGCTAGTTTTAAACTAATATACGGGCACATCTATATTTACATCTACGTATATACCCCAAAAGCAACCATACAGCGCATGGTGTAGGGTATCCTGTACCACAACTAGTTGTTTCCTTTCTTGTTCCCCTTGCAAGTAGAGTGAGAGAAAAACGACTGATTGTATGCCCCCATAAAAACCCTAATATCTTTGTTTTTTATCTTTGTGGTCCTTAAGCGAACTGTACATTGGTAGCAGTAGAGTAGCTCTTGAGTCGGCCTCATGTGCTTATATTCTAAATTTTCTCAATAGTGCTCCTCAAAAAGAACATCATCTTCCCTCCAGTGATTCCCATTTGAGTTTCCTAAGCATCTCCATCACCCTAGCACATGGTTTAGAAATGTAGCAGCCTGCTTCTGAATAGTTTTGATATCTTTCTTTAATCCGATCTGGTGAGGATCCCAAACACTCAAACAGTACTCAGCAAAGAGTCACAGTAGTGTCCTATATGTGGACTCCTTTATAGACGACCTACTCTTTCCTAAAATTCTCCCAGCAAACCGAAATCGAGCATCCTACAATCCTTGCATGCACATTCCATTTCATATCACTTTGCGATGTAGACATTTAGTCAACAAAACGGTGTCAAGCAGAGAGCTACTAATGCAGTACTCGAACATTTGTTTTTTTTACTCATCTGCATTACTTAAAAATTTTCTGCGTTTAGAACTAGCTGCCATGCATCACATCGTTCACAAATTTTGTCTACATCATCTTGTATCCTCCTACAGAAATTCAACAATGACACTTTCCCACACACCACAGTATCATCACTAAACTGCTGCAAAATGCTACCCACCCCTGTCCACCGATCCATTTCTGTAAACAGAAAATAACAGTGGTCCTGTTATGTTTTTCTCCTTGGCTTTCCTGAGTATACCCTTGTTTCTGATGAATACTAGCCATCGAGGACAACATACTGAGTTCTGCATACAATTGGAAAATTAGTTCAGCTTTACTGATTTTGTTTTGCTATCTTCAATTGCAGCTTCTGTGTCATACAAGAACGTATGGACACTACATTTGGTGCAGCTGTTGGCTAAACATATGTCTAGAATTTCTTTGGATTTTGTGAGACCTCTTTTAGTAAGCTACTGCTACATCTTTGCAAGCAAGTATGTTTTGGTATGCATCTCCTTATCTATACTCTCATCCTCTAGTATACACTAATTAATCAGTTGCTCTTTCCTTAGAAGTTTATTTACCAGGACTGTGTATCATATTGTGGTCTTGTAAGTAGGCTGTTTATGTTTTCTCTATGTAAGTAGGCTGTTTGTTTTCTTATTGGCAACGTTACGTAGCGCTCAATATGAAAATCACTGGCTGTGCTGTGTGCAGTCTGTGGCTAGTTTGCATTGTTGTCTGCCATTGTAGTGTTGGGCAGCGGCAGCTGGCTGTGAACAGCGCGTAGCGTTGCGCAGTTGGAGGTGAGCCGCCAGCAGTGGTGGATGTGGGGAGAGAGATGGCGGAGTTTTGTAATTTTTCATGAACTGCTTTATTTATATATGATGATATCAAGGTAAATACATTGTTTGTTCTCTATTAATATCTTTCATTTGCTAACTATCCCTATGAGTAGTTAGCGCCTTCCATAGTTTGAATCTTTTATTTAGCTGGCAGTAGTGGCGCTCGCTGTATTGCAGTAGCTTGAGCAGCGAAGATTTTTGTGAGGTAAGTGATTTGTGAAAGGTATAGTTAAATGTTAGTCAGGGCCATTGTTTTGTAGGGAATTTTGAAAGTCAGATTGCGTTGCGCTAAAAATATTGTGTGTCAGGTTAAGCACAGTCATGTATAATTGTTCAAAGGGGACGTTTCAGTCTTGCTATCATGAACTGTGCTATTATTTACATATCTATCAAGTTCATGGTCAACGATCCTGTCAACTTTGAACCACAGTTTTTCTATGTGTTTCTGTCCAGAGCTAATTGGTTCATGGTCCTCATTGAGATATAATGCTATTGCCTCTATATCTAGTTTGACTAATAAATAAACCTGCATACTTGTTTTAGGTTTCCTTTGTATTTTGGTAATTATTGGTGCTAAATTGACTAATGGACACAGATACAAGTTTCGACATGGACATCTTCAAGGAGATCAGGATTTATTTTCATTAGGAGTGGGCTTTTGAACTATGTATTCTATGTAATTTTTCGAAGAAAAGAAATTTCAGGAGGGGCTTTGTCATATCCATCTATTACAGATCCACAATTGTCTCAGTTGACTGTTGTATGACTACAGTCTTCTCTGATAAAGACATTATGATTTAGTGTGCTGAGGTCTCCTGGAAACCTTTTGGTTACATCTAGGGGTGAGTCTGTTGGTTGACAGATGTATCCAACTATAAGTTTATGTCCACCCCATGCAGTTTCAATTTCTGTCTTAGTCTATTTACGTTTCTTATCTACTCTACTTATCATCTGCAATTTTCATCAGCCCATCCTTTCGATACACACTAAAATTATCTTAAAAATCTCACTGATACCAGTTTTGGGTTTTAACCAACTGTCTGTACCTATAATTACATGAGCTCTATTGGTTTTAACAGTGCTTTAAATTGTATCGCTTTTCAGTGAGTGTTTTGGCCATTTATCACCAGAATTTTACTATTTACATGTGTGTGATGGGATTCTATGTATTTTAACCTAATACAATGGGGGAGTAGCGTTGCCAAAAAAAAAACCATGTGTGCAGCACACACACTCAGCTACGCAGGTGATGTGTTATGCACACCTGACTCATTCAGGAGGCCACTACAGCCCTCAACGCTTTGGCACTTGTCTAGGAAGTCAGTCACAACACAGCTTGCCGCGGAACCTTTGAAGTGTTTGGCACAAGTTTGGTACTAGTCTTCTGTTCAGCTCAGAGCATGGGAGCCACAATCAGTACTGGTAGCGATATTACACACTATGAGCTTTGTTGTAATTCCGAGAGCAGTAACTGGAATTTCCATGTATGATTTTGGAGCCCAGATGAGAGGCATCATTGAAACATCTTAGCTGATTAAACCCATGTACTATACCAAGATTTCGGCTTGGGACCTTAGCTTTCAAGCAGAGATGCTGTGTGGAAGTAAGGCTGTGAGAGTGCATCATCAGTCACATGTGGATAGCTCTGTAGAGAACTTGCCTTGAAAGACAAAGGTCTCAGTCTCAAGCTCCAGCCTGGAAACCTATTTTAATCTGCCAGGGTGTTTCAAATCGGTGACTGCACCAAAGAAGAGTAAAACTTCATTCTGAACATGCATCACAGGTTGCACCATGTTTTCTAAATGCACAGCTTCTTCTGTACAAGAAATTAAATTCTCAAGGATCCATTCAGGTGCCTCTTCCTTATATATATATAACCTGAAAACTGGAGCTCAAACAAATGGCTTTTAGCATGTGACACAAATATCTTTAATACACTGAAGTCCTTGAAGCAACTACTGCCAACTGTAAACAGACGTGCAATCCAACTCAATCGATGATTTTAGGGAAATAAGGAACTTATAAACATAATAACATTGCAACTTAAAAGATGGTGCTTGCAATGCCAGTGTGACAATAAACTCCATCAAAATTACATCTTCTTTGCAAATAATGTCTTCAGGTAACATACATATATAAGCAAACAAAATAGAACACTAAATAAAATACATTGTAGTCTACACTTACTTTATCTTAAAATGAGTTTTCACACTGTCCAAATTGCCTGCTTGGTCAAATTCCACATCACCCTATTGCACGAATTTATATTCTGGGGTATTCCACCACCTAGTTCACACATTTTCTTAATTGAGAAAAGAACTGTAAAATCAATGCAACATTCCCAACAAAAAGAGTCAACCAAGCCACTCTTTCAATAGTCATCCATTTTTCCACTTCCCTATGTGTCTATACTAGAAACTTATAAACGTTTTAGAAAGAATTTAAAAGATAAACAAAAATTTTAATATCATGGAACACAACACAAGGCAAAAAAGTTTCATGTCCAGCCAGTAAGTTAGTCAACTTTGAAAACTAGAAGTAGTCCTATGCTAATTTACAATAGACTTCGACATAAAATGAGCATAATTTTATTATTCTCATTTTTTGTAAAACCCCATCGGCATTCTTATTAGATCATTGCTTCTATTCAATACCATAATTTTTAGAACACTTCAAATATAAGAGACTTAAAACAACACACTGTTAAGTCTGCCATTCAAGAAGTGCAAGCACATTTGTAGATACATAGATGTTTTGTCATGTAACAATACCATCATTGTAGAACGTTACCCCAGTCTCCTTTGTTCTTTCATTCATAATTTATAAAATATTCTACCAACAACCAACAGAATTGTCTAGTAATCCAAATAATTATTTATTTTCTGACTCTTTATGTAAAATTTTCTGTACTTTTTGTAAAAAAATATCAGTGGTGTGTGTGTGTGTGTGTGTGTGTGTGTGTGTGTGTGTGTGTGTGTGTGTGTGTGTGTGTGTGTGTGTCTGTGTGTATGTGCACATTCACATTGGTGCACACATTGATATTATCCAACTGAAGTGGGGTGGTAAATTTGCAGTCGTTGACTCCTTCTATTCTGTTTCTTGTGATTTTTTTTACTTAAATTGTGCAGTAGTTAAAGTTAATTCGCTGATATGGTACATTTTTAGGTATCCACCTTTTCTGTAATCTATCGCTAGAACTGTTGATTCATGACCCATTAGGAAGTATCCAGTGCAGGACCAGAGCTTAAACGTTCATCTGTTACTGATGGACTGCAGTTGAAGTTTCTTCATTAATTATCTCTTGACATTTAAATTTAACTTGAAGTTTCGACAGTTATCGAAGCCATTAAAAGTTTCTTTCTGTTTCCATGTATCTTAACCTCAGCATCAGCTGCCCATATGTAGTAATTCCTTCATTGATTTACTGACTGATTATTCATCCATAGAACAATATACTTTATATGGATGTTGTCAAATGTTTGAACAATATTTCTTATTAATATAAACATCCCTCTTACAGTATCTTACTTAGTTCTACTTTTCTAACCATATCACAAAATTGTTAGTGTGCTGTTTATGAACATTAAGTCAGAATCCACAATTATTTTATATGTTTATTTACAATGTAGTAGCTATTATTTAGTAAATATTTTTAGGCTTTGGCTAAAGTTGTGGGGATCACTTGCATCTTTTATTTCTTGTAGCAGTCTGTTGTATAATTTTATTCTATAGTATAATACACTATTTTGAGCTTTTGACTTGTTTCTTCTGTTCAAGTGTAAATACTGTTTGCATTTGTTTCCATGGACATGTATTGTGCTGTTTGTGGTGTATAGATTAAGAGTTTTCTTATACATATGATATTTTGATAGATGGAACTGTCGGAATTGCTTGATTTTGTAATAAATCTTTGCAGTGTGTCCTGTTACAGCCATTTTTTACTACTCATACAGCTCTGTATGTTCACAGCACTTATTCTCCAAAATATTATCCCATAACTGAGTACTGAAGGCATATATCCAAAGTAGACTACTATGAGGCATGAAATGCTGCACACAGGTGGAAGGATACACAGGGCATAACACGGTGAGGCTAGCTTCTTTGCCAAAATTCTTACATGTTTTGTCCATTGCAACTAAAATTTACATTCATCCTCAAGAATTTTGTGTCAGTTGCGCCATCTAATACGTCATTATTTACTTTTAATATAGTATCATTTTGTCTTTTATTTAATTGGAAGTTTATACAGTTAGTCTTTTCACATTTAAAGTTACTCTATTCCTCAATGATCAATTGTGAACATCTCTGAGAGCTTCATTGCTTTTTCTGCTAACTGAGTTGAATTTTTATCTGTAATCCCTATGGTGCTGTCATTGACAAATAGTACTTTTCCTCCACACCTGACACTCTGTGGGAAATCATTTATACATAAAATGAAGAAGATTGGGCCCAATTTACTTCTGGTGGGTGCCTATATTAATATACTTCAGATTTGATGTTTTACTACTAGTCTTTCAGAAATATGTGAGATTTCAACACTTTGCACCCAGTTTTCTGTGCCATAGCCCTTATTCCTAATATTTCTAATTTGTTTAGTAAAATTCTGTGATCAATTGTGTCGAATACCTTTGACAGATCAAAAAAAATGCTTGTTGCGTTCTCGCCCTTGTCTAGTACTTCAAATACAACTTTAGTAAACTATGCTATAGCTGACTGTACTATTTATGGGCCTGAAACCGAACTGTTCATTGAATAAAATGTTTTATTTATGTTTATACTTCATTAGTCTATTTTTCATTATGGTTTCAATTGTTTTGGTAATACAAGATAATAAAGAAATTGGTCTGTGGTTTTCTACATTTTCTGAATCACCATATTTAGTATTGGTTTTACTTTTACTTGTTCCAGGTATTCAAGAAATCAGCCAGATCTGAAAGATTCATTAATTGCTATTTTTAAGGGATTTTATGTTGTTTATACATCTCCTAAGGACAGTGACTGGGAGCTCATCTAAGCCTGTGTATATTTATTGTTTAATTGGTGTACTTCCAGTGCCATCTCATTCTCTGTTGTTGGAAAGAGCACCATAGAGTGTCATGGCTGGTCCTGGTGGTGTTAAACATACGTGGCTGGAAATTTTTTTTGCAGTTTCTTTGTAATGCTGCTGAAGTAAGCATTCACAAAGTTTGCTATTTCCTTTGGGTTTCTGATTTGAACAACTGTGTTTATAATCTGTGTTTCCAGGTGGTTTGGTCCAATATTTGCTGTCTCCTGTTTGATTATGTTCCAGATTTCTTTGCCTTTGTTATCTGCCTACATTACTGTTTTATTGTTTGCAAGTTTTTTTACATCTACCAAAACCATTCTATAAGTTCTGTAATTTTTGTAAAATTCGGAAAAGGCTGGGTCAGTATGGTTATTTTTAATGCATGTGAGATATCTTAGAGTTTCAGATGATTTTTTGGTACCTCTGGTCACCCATATACTTTTTTGTGCTCCAATGGAATGCAATGTTTTGGGGAATGCCTCTTAAAATTTTGGTTCAAATATTGTCATGAACTTATTAAACATGTTGTTTACATTTGTTTCTGCGTGCTCTTCCACCTACCTTTCATGGTGAGCTGGAATGGGAAGTGACCTTTTGTTCTGAGGAGACCCTTCTGTATACACTCAATTCAGCATGACAAACCCTATTTTCAGGACTATATTTTATTTTGGACTAATGGATCTATGCAGATATTTGTAAAAACGACAATGACGTATTATCCCATATTAATGTAATACTGCCGCCTTCTGAAGAAGATAGATTTAAACCTGTCGAAACCTAGGTAAAGATTACTTTATCCATTGCAACTGGTCGGCTGTTTTTAATCTTATTACGTGGATCCGTTACTGTTGCGCAGCTATGTTTAAAATATTAAATATTTGCTTTTAATATCTGACAGAGATGATGCTTTCTTTCTCTGTCTGTTGCCACATTGTCTATTATTGAGGAAGAATGTTTACTCGGTTTAGATGGACAGTTTACGAGTGACATTATGCTGTAGCTACAGAGGATGTTCAAGTATGTACTGTAAATATCATCTGATTTCATTGTGTTGATATTTAAGTCCCCACATACGAGAATGTTAATTTTTGGACTAGATACCTTGTCCAAACTGTGACTGAGTTTTGAGAAAAAATGTCCATATTACCACTAGGGGAGCTAAACAAACAAAATGCTATTAATTTTTTTGACATGCTGTTTTCTGATATTGCAACTGCTGATAATTCAAAATCTTTGTCTCCACTTAATGCTACAAGGTTCTTTCTGGTTTTAACTGTAATACATTTTTTCACTTAAATACATGACCCCCATTCATGAAATTTTTGTCACAGGAACAGGCCAAATCATATGGTGTTAATGGAAAATATACAATTTCATCCTTCTCTCGCCAGCGTTCAGTGATACATACAATGGCACTGTCCAGTGTTTGTAATTATAATTCTAGTTGCTGAACTTTATTCTTTATGGATTGCATATTTTGATGAAGTACTGTTAAACATTTAATTCTGCTTATCGTGGTTGTTTCCTCCTCTTCATGCCTGATGTTAAAAAATCGTTCAGATGGGACGGTGGCACTATTTTTCATCTGCTTGTTACACTACACATTGCACTTACAGTTGTTTCCTCTTATTCTGTTGGTGGTATTTCAGTGTCTTCTACTGCTGATGTTGCTGTGTGTGCAGATGATATGCCTCTTTTATTCAGATGTGTGCCATGTGCTGCAAAGTGTTTTCTTTCCAGATCATCTACGTTGAAGAAAGTATGTTTTGGATGTTCAATCCAAATCTGTCTGTAAGTCATGTTGGCCTCGTGGATGTCTTTGTTTATAACAGAAGAGGAGGTAAGTGTTCTGTCGTAAAGTCAAGCGCTGGCGCGCCAGTCAGGAACATAAGAGCAGAGAATGATGTAGCATTGTCTATACTGAAGAGATTTCTTATTTTGTCTGTCGCCCTTTGCCTGTACTTCCCAAAGTTAAGTATTGTTCAGTAATTCGATCTGCTTGAATTGTTGTCTAGTGATCCGAGAAGCAGGTTTGCTAGACATCCCATCTTTAACAAGTAGGCAGGAAAAAACAGTCAGGTCATGCCTATGTGGTATGCCTGTCACAATCGCCTTTTGATCGTGTGTTTTACTCGATGTGTCTCTTAGAATTGTCGTTGCAATTTTGTGTTCGTTTTTGTACACATCATTTGCGCCGCCTAAATCTCTAGACACTGATTTTGTAGTACACTGTTTTTGTTACTGTAGTCCTTCAAGATTTCCTATAATCCAGCTCCACGTTTCATGCCGCTGGTAATATTTACATCTTGGTGGTAGCTAAGCATTCCTGCAATCCCTCTGCCGTGGCTGTCAGCAAGCAGAACTATATCAGTATATTTTTTGTCATTTGAGTGTCGTCGTTAAGCGGTTTGTTTACCTTGCCTTTACGACAATCGTGTTCTACTAACATACTGCGACCTAGCTGGTGCTTTAAGCATTTTCTTATGTGTGATCCTGTTTGATGCACTTTATCTGATTCACAAGACTCAACACTTTTAGGTTTGTCGACTAAATGTAAATTTCTGACACTATTTCCTGAAGGAAGTTTTAGAGCATCCGAAATAGGTTTAGATTTTGCTTGTTTTCTTTCGCTGTAAGTCTGGGTATGTCTTCGATCTTGATGTGGTGATTTGCATAAGTATTTTACCATATTTTCCAGCCGCGTAACGTGTTCTTTTGATGATTTCAATTCTTCTTGCAATTCTTCTAGCACTTTAAGTTCACATTTCGCATTGCACATTTCAGTTGCTATTCGTACCACACGCACATGAGATATTTTTTTTGTCTGTTTTCGCAAAGCAAAGCGAATGATACCATTTGTACATAACTGAGCATGTTCTGACGCCACTTGATACGAGTTTATTGCATAAGATGCACTTTAGTGATGCTAAATAATCTTGATTTACACAGCGATTAACTGCAATTTCTATACGCGCCGCCATCTTGTTCTGCTTATACAAATGTTTATTCTTATTATACGAGGGGTTATGAGGATCAAAAGATAATTATATGTTTCCAGGTACATCAGCAAATATCATGCCATCATCGAGTTCGCCGTGCAACTCACAAAGTAAATTTATGCGCGAAAACGCCTTCTCTAAGCTGTCACTATGTAAGACGTCGTGGTCTCCTGACCTTAATTGCTTACATATACCGCCCTCACAATCATATTCCACACATCAAGACGCTTCATTCGAACCCAAACTCGATAAGATAATGTCAATGTTGTATGAATTCACGTAAAAGATACGCAAATATCAAGTGCGCACCGGTGTTGAGATACTCGAGGCTGTTGTACACACACACATTCAAGACACGACAGTCACAAGAGCTTTTAGTTCAGGAGAGGTGGACTGCACGCAGAGAGGCCGGTCCCTTCAGAGGGCGATTCAGACTATCTACGTCGGACGGCGACCGTCTGTGCAGCAGACAGCGTTTGCCCGAGTGAAAGGGGAGAACGTCCCCATGTTCGGATTAAAAGCAAATACCACTACATTGTGTGGGAGCGCCCAGCCTATGCAATCTTTACAAACATAGCACGCAGTTTCAGAGGTTTTCACAGGGAGACAGCAAACGCCAAACGCCCATGCTACAGATTTCCGGATTGGTCGCCTTAAACGAAACGTCATTCTCCCGTTTTAGAAGAGCAATGCCGATTGGCAGACGATATTCCTGACGCCTTGAGCTGAAGAAGTAATGGAAGAGACCGAAAGATATACCCCATCACGTCTGGCATGGAGAGGGGCCGTTCCATTGTCGCTCTTGGAGCGAGAACATGTAACGAGAGCGTGTGCGCTCGTACGTGTATTCAAAAAGTGAGGAACAAGTCTCTCCTCAGTACTTCACTGGGAGAGCACCTCTGTCGAGAGCAAATCGGAGTGCGACTCTATACTGAGTCCTTGCGATTAAGCGTTGTTCACTGTGTTGGCCGCCACACTTATTATACATTGTGAACGGACAGACTTATAGTTAAACGCCTGCGAGCGAATTTATGAGTGGCATCACAGTGGACTGGTTATCTGACCAGTGTACTACGCCAATAGTTAGACTAGGGGCGAATAGGAGTCCTTGAATTCATCAAGCCATAGGGAGAGTTTGATTGGCAAAGGTCAATCCAGATAGGATGAGAGTTACCTTATTTGTCAGCAGCGAGGAGCTTAGACAGCAGTCATCGCAGCTTACGGTATTCTGCGCTACAGCTCTTGCGAGACCCATATTTCCTCCACAACAATACACTTCACTGCATTTCACATGAGACAGCCTCAACCGTACCTAGCAACATTCTAACGGATAATTATTCAAGTTGAGTAGGCACGGCTCTCAGCCATCCTGCCAAGTCAATAACAATCTTAAACATTGTATAGAAATTTCATTAGCGAATCCTATCCTTAAGAGGTAACTTCACATTCAGAAAAGAACCCAGAAATAACTTGTTCAGTTCATAACTAAAAGTGCCATTGTGATTTCTCAGAATTTTTGCAAAATAAATAATAATTTTCTTTAGTTTTATGTTTTTCTTACACTAACTAGCACTACTCCAGTACCCAAGTATCCCACTAGTTACATAAGAAATTTTGTGAATTGTGTGTCATTTCCTTACAGCAGACGACTCCAGAAGATATTTATTGCTGAAAGTTTTTCAGGCATTTCTCTTTAGAACGTTAGGAGCGTCTGTCTGACTTCTGTACTAGTGTGGGGGTGGAAATTGCATCTTGCAGGAGCCACAGGGTAAAGCGTACATCTCAGATTAATCCATTGTGCAGAATGAGAGAATAGCACCCACACGCACACAACTATCTAGACTATTTTTATTGGTAGTTGTGTTTCTTGCATTTTATTTGCATTTCTTTTGCAAGTCAAGTTATTAACACAAAAGATAACAGAATTTCTTTCACTACAAATTCCTAAGTTAGTGAAATAAACTTCGAGGTTGCGACAGCCTAGTTGCATGCCACTGAAATGGTGTAGGTCAGAAATCAAACCCACATATACTTAGAGATATTTTTTTTACTTGGAGTAACATCTCTAATCAAAAACACGAAAAACAAAGAGGACACAACAAACAATCGAAATCAGTTACTTTTCCAAGGATCAAACAATGCGCTTCACTAGTCGGTCTCTTGTTCCCACCCCCCTCCCCCCTTAAAGTGTGGAGCACCTGGGATGTAGGGGTACTTGAATTTGACATGTGCTCATGTACAGACGACTGGTTGAGGTATCAGTGTGAGCACATTTGTGACTGGTTGTTATATAGTCCTCTGGCATCTTGGGGCTGTCTCTTCCATCTAAATGGGTTTAGGCTCACCCGACCCTCGATCATCATGAACTGGAGGACTGTTCTCATGTTTCAGCGATGGTAAGTTCCATGCTTGTTTCATTCTTTCAATGGGCATCCTGACAGTTGTTCCATTTTGCGAGATGTCTGTACTATGGGCATATCTCCGCAGTAGAGCCAAGTATAAGGAGTTTGTAGGGGAGCTCGTACTGCATCTGTGTTCAGCGTGACATGTGGGCAATCCGCCAACACTTTGTGCATGATGATCAAATTTTCACCATGGTGGGATGCTGGTGGCCCTCTCATCCTTGCCATATGGTCACGATTGCACTGTGCCAACAGTGGTAGCTCTGTTTGTGGTTGTATGGTGCCATTGTGAGATAGTCTGCAGGAATTTTCAATGATTCTCTGTAAACCATCTCCACCACTGATGCACCTATATCTACTTTACATGCAGTCCATAAACCTAGACGTTCTAGCGGCAGCGCCTTTGTCCAACTCTCTCAGTGACACATGAGAGCCGCCTTCAGTGTTCTGTGCCACCTTTCCACTATCCTGTTGCTTGCCAGGTTATAACTGGTTGTGTGGTGATGCTGGAACCCATAAAGCCTAGCCAATTCATTGAACAGATTAGATTCGAATTATCGACCCTGATCAGTTGTAATATGTAGAAGGTATTCGAAACGTGCTAACCAATGTGCAACAAATGCCTTTGCTATTGTCTCGAGGTGCATGGACATTGGATCCACCACGTCGAGGTGAACGTGACCAAACTTTGCTGGCAAACCTGCAAAGTTTCCGACCTCTGCACGAACAAGTCATCCTGATTTACAATGCTGGCATTGAAGGCACAAACGACTCCAATTCCTGACATCCTTTTTAATTGACAGTCATGCAAACCACTCAGTTAGCAACTTGATAGTAGTGTTTGCACCTGGGTGTGCTAAATTTTTCGACATTGTCAAAAGCCTCTTTGTGGAATCGCTGTGTAATGTATGGCCATGGCCTCTGTTGTGATATATTGCGCCATATTTTGATCTTGCTTCCTGGTACTTCTATTTGTTTCAGCCGCAATCCTGTGTGTCGATCTGTTAGTAAGTCTTGCAACTCTTGATCTCTCTCTTGTGCTGTAGCGAGGTCGTCGTGATTTCAGATGCTGACTAAGCTGCAACTCGAGAAAAATGATTGGCGACTATATTCTCTGTGCCTCTAACATGTCGTATGTCTGTAGTGAATTGGCTGACAAACTCTATGTGTCGGAACTGCTGTGGCGAACATTTGTCGCTGATGTTGTGGAATGCTTACACAATAGGTTTATAACGGATGAAAATTGTCACTGGTCGGGCTTCAATGTAACGCCGGAAAGTCTCACACTCTCATATATCGCCAGTAACTCCCTATTATAAGCACCCCATTTTGTCTGTCTGTGCAGTAGCTTCTTTGAAAAATAAACTCAAAGGCTACCATTGTCCATTCTCTTCTTGATGTAGTGCTGCTCCAACAGCGAACTGGCTGGCGTCGACCACAATACCCAGTGGTGCACCTGGGACAGGGTGTGCAAGCAACACTGCATCTTCAAGGCTGGTTGGTAATTCCCTGAAAGTGTTACTCATTCTGGTGTCCATTGTAATAGTCTCCTGCCCTTGGCATTCTTACATGCAAGCACATCTGTTAGTGGTATCTGGGTGGCAGCTGTTACTAGCAAATAACGGTGGTAAAAATTTAGTATGCCTAAAAATCGTATAAGTTGCTTATAGTCCATTGGCTTTGGTAGATTACGCAATGTGGCAATCTTTCCAGGCAAAGGTCGGATCGCATTAGCTGGATTCTGTGGCCTACGAAAGTTACCTCACTTTTGTCTTGATAGACTTGTCTTCATTTAGCACCACTCCATAGTTACACAACCTCTGTTGCACTTCATGTATACGCTTGTCATGAACTTGTGCATCAGCTGAATATATTTTAATATAATCTAAATAAGCAAAGCAAAATGGAAAGCCTTGTAACACTTCGTCAATGAATCTCTGCTAGGTTTGGGCTGCATTTTTTAAGATCAAATGGCATAAACGAAAACAGGCCGAAATGTGTAATAACTATTGTCTTTGGAACGTCAGTATGCGCCACTGGGATCTGATTGTAAGCTTTCCAGCAATCCAACACTGAGAAAACTTTTGCAGCGGTTGCAGAATAAGTAAATGCTTGGATATTAGGTATTGGGTACTTATCTGGGACTGTTCTTGCGTTCAGCCCATGTTAATCGCCTTAGGGGCACCAAGTGTCGTCCTTTTACCGCACTAGGTGTAACAGGAATGGCCATGGGCTGTCTGACCTTCGTATAACACCAGCATGGAGCATATCCTCAAATATTGCCTTAGTCTCAGCCAACCATTCTGGAGCAATTCTATGGACATGTTGTGAAATAGGTGGATCTGGTGTCGTGCATATATAACGCACTGTATTATGCATAACACTGCTTGGCTGCACCGACATATGTGGGATTGACTGTTTACTTGCATCATTAATTACTCCTGTTACATTGTCCACAGAACCTCTCTGAATTACCTTTATCCCATCACACTGTGTCCCACTCATAAGGCAGGCATTTGCCAAGTCTACAGCCAGTGCAAGGTGTGACAGACAATCAGCATCTAATATGGGTTGTGTAATGTCTACCACCACGAAACTCCAATTGTATGGAGTAGGAAAACCAATGTCTATTCTCATATCTTTGCATCTATTCGTTTTGACGCTGGTGTTCACTGCTAACAATGGTAAGGGCTCCTCCATTGTCATCTTAACTGTGCTCGTGACTGGAAGGGTGCTGACCTCTGAACCAGTGTCTATTAAAAAATCTTAGGCCTGAAATATCATCAAGCAAGCATGTGGAACCGACGCGTTGTCGTGCTGCGACTCGTCGGAAAAATAGTAAGGGTACCATCATGGGCCTTACCTTTGACATGTGTCTATCTGTGAGTTGCTGCAATTTGACTCTTTTTACGTCAGCGGCGCCGTTTGTAAATGCCGCAGCCCGTGACGCCTAATTCGAGCTGCCCTTCCCATTTGGGTATTTACATGGTTTTGTGCACTTTGTCCCACGGACGCCAAACCGTCTGTGGTACTAGCAGATATCATCGGCAGTATTTGACCTTGAGTGGTGTGTGACGGCTGTAGATTGGATGAACGAGGTGACTGCGTCCTCTTATCAGCGTCCATCCGTAACTCCAAGTTTTTTAACTGCGTGACAATTCGTCCCATTGTGGTCTATAACTCTCAGAGTTCCCCAGTGATGTCTGGTGACTGTCGACAAGATGCGGTGGCACAATTCAGCATCGGCTTCACCTAAAACTGTGATGTGTTTGCCACCTTCTTTTGTGGCACTCGTATTTGTCGCTGCTACGCATGCCAAAGTTGTTGACTCCAGTGTGGCATATGTTCTATCGGCTACTTTTAGGAATTTATCCAATGATTGTCCTTCATGTGCTATTAATGTCAACCGTACTTGAGACAGAAGCTGTTGTCGCCAGATATGTAGAAGCAGCTCATTACGCTAAAGTCCATTATCACTCGTAGATGTCTCCAGAATTCTGACGGGTTTCTGTCTCCACGTTTCGCCTGGTAAAGCATTTGTGAGAGCCTCTGCTCGGGTAGCTTCATGTAGCGAGTGATTAAAGAAGTCTTCAGGGTGAGATATTCTTGTTGATGGGGAATTGCCGGCATAAGTTGTTCACGGGCCTCTGTGATTCATAGTTGTGCGAAAACGCTTTCCAAGATCGCAAACCATATGTTCGGTTGTGCAGGCGTAAATGGAGATGCGTGCAGTTGTAGGCGCGGCGCAGTTGGCGCGGACGAATCTGCACGCAGAAAATTTTCGGCGCTGGTGTGCGCTCGCGGCGCTGTAGTTATCGCTGGAGTTTGTGATCACGTCATGTCCGTCTTACTGTCGTTTCTCAGCGTGGACTGTTCTAAAATTTCAATATCTTGTTGCAGTTACAGGACCTCGTCACCAATGATTTGTAAAAAATTATTTGCGCCTTCCATATTTAATGTATGTAATCCGGAAAAAATGTTGTTGCAACTTAAAGCGATCTTGTTTTCGGGGTCACCAATTACATAGGTCAGAAATCAAACCCAGATATACTTAAAGACATTTGACTATTATGAGTAACGTCGGAAGTACAGCTATAAACAAAAAACGAAAAACAAAGAATTAAAATCAAACTATCGAAATCAGCTACTCGTTTAAGGGCAACAAACAATGCAGTCCACTGGACGGTCTCTTGTTCCCACAATAGCATTTTTATACCGACAGATGTCGGGCGAGCAGTTGATTGGAACTTGTGTCATGTAAATATACCACATTTGCAGCGATTTGTTGCTTGCGCAGGCATGTGTGCAGATATTTGCGCAGACCGATTCTTGCGGGTGGTTAGGCCTTCAGATTGTTAGTGTAAAATATTGACAAAGAGTGTAGCATTTTGTAACGACTGACATATCTGTAGTGATCAGTCTTTGACCTTGCAGACGGAATTTGTGTTTGTTTTGTACTGAATATTTTATGTTGCAGGAAAATGGCCAGGAAAGGTGGTAGGGTTTTATTGGGTTTCGAAGATGAGATAATCACAGAAAAACACAAGTCTTTTGTTAATTTTACAACAAATAAAATCGGTGGTAAACCGGTGCGTACCATCTTAATAAGTTCTGAAATTATTTTTAATTAATACATACGTTGTAGGCTGGTGGTAATGAGATATTTAAGTACTGCAGTGATACGCAGTACTTGTCAAATGTGTTTTTTGAATATTATTTATGTTGTATATCATTGCGCAGTTTTGTTTTTTCTCATAACTGTCAAATAATCAGTTGCTTTAATGACCCTGGCACTTTGTCTCTCTGAATCTCCAGTGGAATTAACTCTCAAAGAATCAGTTACTTTAATGGCAGTGTCTCTTGTCTCTGTGAATCTTGAGTGAAATTATAATTTGTTTTACTTTAAGGATTGGCCATGCGATGGAATTCCGACTCCGTCGTGTCAGTTGTGCGGTCTCGTACTTCCACTGATCGTACAGATTTATGCTCCCCTCGAAAATTCTCCGTACCACAGAACTTTATATATTTTTGGTTGCATAAATCCAAACTGCTGGAATCAAAGCGAAAGGTGAGATATTTGTTATAGATCTACATTAGGTCATAATAGACATATTGACTTCCAGGATTTCTGGTGGCTGGTAGATTTCCAAAGACTGGTGAACATGGGCGAGAAATAAGCCGAACTTACACCGTAATTTGCATTCTCAGCGTATGCGTGTCAAGTTTTGTTTTTACTTATGTCGCCTATATAAAGAGTCATTTTTCTTTTTATCGTTTTAAAGTACGCTTCTGATGAGAGTGTATAGAATACATTACTTCAAAAAGCAGAAAATATTGTATTTTTGCTGAAGATTACATTGAGGTTGTGATTTTTTGTGTTGTGGTAGTGTGAAAGGGACTTCTCTGTTGACAGACTCACTCTGTTGACATAGTCAATGTTGCATTTTCTGATTTTGTATATGGGAGTAATATCGTTTGAGTGGATATGATTTCTGCAAATATTTGTGAATATTGCAACACCGTGAAGGATAGATACACTTGACTGAAATGCCCTCTGTACTAAAATTTGGCGCTCAACAATACACAAGTGTTTGGGATACATTATCATATGGTACTTGATGTCAGACTTCGAAATTTCTGTGCCAATCAAAACCTCTGAATGTTGTGAAATGAAAACAGAAATTTTTTTAAAATGTATTCCAAGGCACTTTCAGTCCACTTCAGCAGTGATTGCTGGAGAGCAGTAGTGTAAAAGTTGTTGTTGAGCAAAATTCCAAGCATATTTCATGTACTTTTCAGTCAGGCAAATGTGCAGACCAGGGGACCAACAGTACCTGTTGTTCACTACATCCATTGTGGAGGGACATTTGGTTGTTTGAAGAAAGACTTTAAACTTTCTTAACTCCTGTGGCCAGTCACGGCTCACCTTGAATGTGGCATGTGGAGTCGTCCAAAAATGAGGCAATCTCTCTTGCTCTTAACTCTCCCTGGTATTGCTATTCAGTTTACCCTCATTATAAATAAGTTGTAAGTACATTCTGTAACTGGTGACATCTCAAACTACCACACTAGATGTTTCTTCTTCTGTCACTTGAAAATGTAATGTACAGATTTTGGTCAGCATGATGGCAATTAACACAATGTGATCACGATTCTAAGACAGATTCATTTGGGACTTCAGAAACACTAAAAGTTCATCACTCAGCTTGCCAGTTATCATGCCCTGTGCCCATTGCAGTCTGAGAGGTTTGTGGTTTAGTGTCAACAGAATCTGATGCAATTGTATGTCTGTTACTAATCTCACCTGCAACATACTATTGATACAGACAAGTTCACATCAGTGTTATATTCCATTGTTAAGCTAACATTAATGATGTAGCTGTATGGCCTTTACAAACTTGTGGACAAGGCTGCAGTTATGCTGTATACTGGGCACATTGTACAGTCCAGGAGCCTCATCTGTATATACTGGTTCCACGAGAAGATAGCAGGAAGCTCTATATGAACCAGAGTGGCATGGTGTGACAATCAAAATTTTCAGTATTAATGAAAATCACAGTACCGCACATTGATTTTGAACTGTGATATCACAAACCCACACATAAATCCAAAACTCTTTATTGACAATTTCATTTGAGCTATATAGCTCAAATGAAGCCCACAATACCAGCAACTCCCACATACCTTCAACACATTGAACTCTAATTTGAGGTGAGGATGCCACCAAACCATAACTATCACAAGTAAGTAATCTCTAAACCTAATGAGGCCACATCCCATGACATCCTCCAATATAAACTAATAAATGTGAAGTTCAACTACCAACTGAAAATGGTAAAAAAAAAACTACTTCAACAAAAATTTCAATACTCATATCTCAAAGAAAATTATATACATAAACAAACACACTACATTTCTTACATGTAAAGACCAAAAAACCGTAAGAACATACTTGTCACTCAGTCAGCTAACAGATTAAAACACACACACACACACACACACACACACACAAATAACCATTATTTAAGGCCCACACCTCCCTAACCATAACTGCCCCCCCCCCCCTCCCCTCCTCCTCCCACCAGCCAACCGATACCCATTCCCAACCAGTACCCACATAAAAACATACATACAAAAATATTAAATTCAAACAAAACGCATTAACACAAGTGTAATTTTGTCCCCCTTGCCCTAAAAAGAAAAAGGGGGGGGGGGGGGCACACTCCATTCCACAATGCCCCAATCCACATTAAACAATACCTTCCCTCTCACATGTTTAACTGCCTACCTTCGAAATGTACATTTTCCCCACAAGCTTCAAGAGACGTTGAAATACCGTTTTCCAGCACTTTCTTTCATCAGCAATACTCATCGAGATGAAACAGGAATAGAATAGCACCTCTTCTCCATCTCTGTAACAGACTTCACAGTCCCCAATAACCCACTATGGTACTGGCACAGGCTCCCGTTGCATAATCTTTAACCTCTATGCTATGGTTCACTGTTAAATGTCAAAAGCTCATAGTACCCAGATCCGTGTGTGAAGAAAAAGTATCTGAAACAATAGTGAAATGCTGTTCTATATGTTCTTTTATTGAACCAACCTAAACCCATTTTGTACACTTCCCCACCACTCTAAAACCACATCAGGATACCTTCACCACCCCCCCCCCCCCCCCCCCCCCCCACACACACACACACACACACACACACACACACACACACACACACACACACACACACACACACGTTTTCCCCACAGGTCGATCACCCCTCCCATACTTAGTCTTTCCAAAGTGTGACTCATCAGTTTCTGCAGTGACCCCACCCCCCTCCTCCAGACCCCTCATAAAGATCACCCTATACTCTATAAACTGTGAAGGAATCTCATGAAAAATGGAAACCAATCTCAGTTGTGCCTACCCCTGAAGCTCATCTCATGTGAACAAAACCAGACAGACAAATGAAAACACCAGTAATAAGTTAGCAGAACAGTATTTCTTACGGCCAGACTAGATTTCTTGAACCAGAAACCCAATCCCCAATAGACCTCTAAACGTTACCATGATGATGCTACCACATGTAGCGGTCCCAGGTTCAAGAAGCAGCAACTTTCTTGAATTTTGTCAGTTGGCTGCACTGATGAAAACTCTTGCTGTCCGGTGAAGCCAGATAACATGGAAATTTTATAGTCGCAGCCATATTCTTGTCCATAGCCGCCACTACTAAATGACTTGAATTTAGTCATAAGATCCATGAAGAACACACACAATTAAATTCCGCAGATGAGCAAATTTCAAATGCCAAACTAACAGCTCAAAAACCGAAAACTAATTCATTGCCAGTAACTAACAAGATTAAAATAACTTATGGACAAGTGAACGACTACCACCTTTGAAAACGCCAATAAATCCAATGTCACACTAACGTCACTCACAAACAGATTATAAACACAATCATCCTACACTACAGTGTACCACTGCTTACTCCAACATGTGCTCTGCAAACAAATATCCATTACAGAGATGCCACAGCACAATGACGCAACACAACAAAGTTAAATTGGGCCAAAGGCACAACTTTTGGTTGACCCAAAATTTGTAGGGTCTGTTGTTCATCTTTTGAACTAGTCATTAATGATGCAGGGGCAATGACAATTTAGTTTCACAGTTCCTCTTCATTTGACAATCATTCAAATGTGACATTGAAATTTCCAGTCACTCGAAAAGGGTGCTTTTTGGTGTATGTGCACTTCATCTCTCTGTAATTTTCAGTTCTACACATCCATCAAGTTTGAGTTTATTTTGATCATTCTTGCCTGTGTTGCAATTTTCATAAAATTTGGTGTACATAGTTCTACTGCAAATTAAGAGTTGTGGATTAGATGTGTGCATAACAATATAGGCCTTAGATTCCCTTTTGAATGTCCTCTTAGATAGTAGTTAGCAAGGAGTAGTGAAGGTGAAAGGGAGCGAGCGGGCTTAACAACCCTTTGAGTTACAAAGTGTAATATTTCAGAACTTTACAATGTAAAGCATAACGTAGCCAAGGAAGAAGACACATGGTGAGAAGTTCATTAGTTGACTAGATGATTGGAAGAAAATATTCTATCATATTCTCTTCATGGAGATTGCTTGAATACTTAGTCTGTAATAATTTTTGTTGTATAATTGTTATTGGGTGTCATAGTGTATTCTTACCACACATAACATAGCACAAACTGGCTGGACAGTTTTATGTTCTCTAAAGAGAGCTCTTTCATTTTTGTGTTTGAAGAGAATGACATATATTGTAGAATAAGTCTCATTCCCACAATGTATTGCCCCGTAACTTCTATTTCTTATGTATGCAGCTGGATCTGTGTGCGTAGCCAAACAGTTGATACTGCTTCTGATCCTGGTGTTGCCTCACCAGCAGTCACTGTCAATACTGGAACTACTACTGACTGGTGCCAAGAGGCTGATGATTGGGATGATGACAACAATGTTAACAACAATGAAGAAAATGGTAATGTAATAGCTTGCATAAAAAATGTGGAGAGCTGTGAACATGTGTCAGATGATGATAATGAAATGGAAGATAATCAGTGTGACCTGAGAATGCAGCTTGGGAATCTGAACCTCGATGAAAGGAATGCCAATTGTGGAGAACTGAAGGGCGGAGCAGGAATTCAGGAAGGAGGAGCTGTTGGATGTCTCATTTCTCCAGCAGCTACAGCAGAGATAGAAGGAGATGAAGGTGAAGTGGTCAGCATCGATACACCAACAGCCCCTCAACATGACCTTATAGCATTGCTTCAAGAAACAGCACCTTTGCCAGCAGTTCTCAGAAACTCAAGTGAAGCAAGTGGACAACGAATGCCATCATCCTGTTCACTTGAATTTGCTCCCTACTTCATAAGTGTTGATGAGGAGAATTTGGGTGGTTCGCCATCAATTACTCCTCTTTCAGAACATGTCCGAGAATTGTTGCAAGAGTATCAGCAAAATAGTGAGGAAGGTTCATTTAGTCCAGAGCAAGAAAAAATGGTTTCCATGGGTCAAGGTGACCAGTTAACACAAGAAAAATATGAAAAAAGTATTCCAGCCCATGGCGATAAAATGTTCCATCAGTTCCTGCTTCGCATACAGCGTAATCCAGGTCAGATTATAAGGTAAGTTTTATTTGCTAAATGGCAAGAAATATAAAATGTCTCTTTGAAATTAGTCATTTTTAAGACTACAGATAAGTAAGCATTTTATCAACAGTCACTAGCCTGTTGCAATCCATATTTATCAGTTCTTACATGCCATCAAACTTTTTTTATAAAGCATGTACACAGTGGGTTCACATGTGGAGAAGTTACAGAAGTTTTGATAGAGGCATTGTGAAACTGGAAGTGGGGGGGGGGGGGGAGGTAGTGGGAACGTAAACACTACTGGTTTTGCGAGAGAAAAGGTCAAGTTTGGCACTTCAACCTGATGGGTGCAGAGGGGCCACCATTCCTCTAGCGCTGTGGACACAATACTATCTTCAGTGAGTATTTTAAGACAAGGTGTGGTCAATTCTACAGTAGAGTGTTGATTATCCAAACTAATTGGGGGACATGGTGTTCAGAAAACAGGTTTATTTGGATAATCGAACTGTATACTTTTATTTACTAATTTACCCATTAAAAATTAAGTATATTTATAATAATGTTAATCTCTTTTATTATTACAAAGTCAAGTACAGTAAGAATGTGTGTAGTACTGCCTAGTATACAAAAAATATGTAATACATATGCATTTTGCATGTACAGTGTGTATGTATAGGAATAATTTAAAAAAAGAAAATCTAAGTATGGTCAGTCCAAGCAAGCCTACCAGCTTTCAAGCAGGTAAGTCATGCACTTTTTTTGGGCAGATATCTGATAGTGGTCACTTTTATCTTGAGCTTCAAACCATCGGAAGACATTATGTGAACAAGTAAATGCTTCAGAAGCAGCCAGAATATTGTCACCTTCATTTTCTGGACCACTAGTTGATGAGATGCTGGCTGCTTCAGCTTTATCAGTCACAAGGTTTACAATTTCAATATCCTGCAAGATTTAGTGCCCTGTATCTGCATCATCAGCACTCATCTGTCTTGAGTGTCATGGCAATTGAGGTCTTTTTGCATATTGAACATTTTGGACACACCATTCTGTTCATTATTTTAAATTAGAATTTGAGGACTTCCCGCCATACCCAAAATTTTATTCCAGCCTTTTTTTCAAATTCTGTTCTTTACACTATCCCATGCTGGTCTGATCATGTAGGACACATTTTCCAAATCAGTATTTTTATTTCTTGACAGACTTCATTCTGCTTCCACTTCTCTTTCTGACAATAACTTACATAAGAGTTCTTTTCTGTAAAACTGTTTGAAAGTCTCTATAACGTCTTGATCCAAGAGCTGTAATAATGAGGTTGTGCTAGATGAGAGGAATATCATTTTCGCCGGCCGGTGTGGCCGTGCGGTTAAAGGCGCTTCAGTCTGGAACCGCGTGACCGCTACGGTCGCAGGTTCGAATCCTGCCTCGGGCATGGATGTGTGTGATGTCCTTAGGTTAGTTAGGTTTAAGTAGTTCTAAGTTCTAGGGGACTTATGACCACACATGTTGAGTCCCATAGTGCTCAGAGCCATTTGAACCATTTTTGAATATCACTTTCATGAATGTGTCCTTTTCGATTAAGATCTCAAGAGATGGATGAGTTGGTGTGTTGTCAAGGAGCAGTCATGTTTTCTCTCTTTTGCCATTTTTTAACTGATGAGCTTCACAATTTGTCAGATGCCTACTCAACCATGTCTATCAACTCTGTTCCACGACCAACAGCTCAGACTGTTTGCACATTGGCCGGAACTGGGTAGACCAGCTGGAATTCGACTCAATACTCTACTGAGGGACATCAAACAGCCTCCTTTAGTCTGTGTTTCTAGAGCTTCCTCTCAACACCTTGTGGTCTGTACCCTATCCTGTGATATGGATGGACCTCTTTTGTGGCCCCTAGGAGGATGCTGATCCCAACTTTCTCCAACACCTGTTTTGTTTGATCCTCCACAGTTATTCTAATTACGTATGCATTTACATGGACAGATTGAAAGTCAGCACCAGGGTTGGTTATGTTTTTGCACGTGCAAGGGGACATGAGAAGCACACTCTGCTGAGTGCCTGCGGTGTATATACTGCAGAGTTGGTTGCCATATCTCAGGCTTTGTGGTACGTTAAGTCCCTGACCACAACAAACTTTCTGATTTGTAGCGATTCCACGAGTTGCTTAAAAGTCATATCCCTGTGCTATGCCAAAAAATCATTTGGTCACCAACTTCCAAGACTTCTTGACCTCTGCACCTCTGGAAAGACAGTGACTGTCATCTAGACACTGAGCCACATAGGCATTCCAGGAATTGAACTTGTCAACCTTCTAGCTAAAGACACAACTGCAGACTTCACAATACTGGGCACTGAGTTATGATTACAACTTTGATGCAATACTGTGAGGGTCTGGGAATTGGAATGACAGGCTACTACCACCCAAAACAAGTTGAGGGCAATTAAAAGGTCCATTACGGTTTGGCATACATTTTTCCAGGCCTCTTGGAGACACACCAATGAGCTCCTTCTGCATTGGGAGGATCATCATCCTGCAGCTGCGGAGTCTACTGACTGTAGCACGTGTTCTTGTTGAGTGCATCCTGCTTGTTGGTCTGCAGCATGCTCTCAGCTTTCCTACCTAACTACCTCAGATGCTTGCATATGATGACACAACCACTACGAAAATATTGCATTTCCTAAGGGGGGGGAGGGGAGATTTTGCTCTAAACTATAATACTCCTCTACTTTCAGTGTTAGGGGTGGTTGTGAGGGGAAGAGCCTCCCCCTGCAGCAGGTACCCCACATGCAGCCCACAGTTTACCCTCCTACCTTGTTGTGCCTTGCAACACTCTTGCGCAAGATGCTGCCTGAGTTATCTCTGTTTACTTTTACCTATCATGTTACTACTACTGTCACACTCTTTATCAAACTCTTTGACTTGCTTATATAGTTGGAGCAGCCAAGTCCCCCTTGTTTTGCTTTTTACCTTTTTACATGTTTCTCTCATGAAATGGTGGGACTAATGACCCAGTAGTTTGGTGACTTTAAACACATAATCATCATCATAATGAATCCTGCCTCTCCCATCTTACACTACCATCCAACCATGATACCCCCACCTCTCACCTAACATGACCTGGTCACATTCCAGGAGTTCCTTACCTCCAACTTGGGCTTACCATCCTTCCCCAAGTCCCTTCCTAAGAACACCAACATTTCAGAAGAAGAAAGGACAGCCATACGCAATCTCAAAAAAGGTCCTGACCTTATCATCCTACCTGCAAAGGTTCCACCACTGTCGTTATGAATCACAGTGACTGCCTGGTGGAAGGCCTCTGCCAGTTATCTGACAATGGGTCATCTAGAGGAAACCTTCCTAGCATCCAAAAACCCCAAACCCCTGGTCCTGTTCAGGTTCATTGATGATATCGACATGATATGGACCCAGGGCTAGGACACCCTTACCGCCCTTACCACCATTCCTTCACAACCTCAACACGTTCCTCACATTCACTTCACTTTGTCCTCCGCAACCCAGCATGGCACCTTCCTGGGTGTTGACCACCTCTTCTCTGAAGGCCTCAGCAACACCTCTGCCCACATATAATCTGCCAACCACTTACGGTACCTACATTCTGACAGCTGTCATCCATTCCACACCAAAATAATCCCTCCCATAAAGCTTGGCCACCTGGGAACAGCATGCCCAGTAACGAGAAGTCACTTGCCCAGTACACTGAAGATCTCATGAAGGCCTTCACAGACACACTATTCCCAAGACCTAGTCCGACAGATTTCCTGTGCCATATCCCCCACCCCAGTACTCCCATTACTGCCACGAACCAGCTGCAAAGGAGTGCCCCTTCATCACCCAATACCACCATAAACAGAAACAACTGGAGCTTCCCACCTCTCCTGAAGAGGGTGTTCTGTCACCCAACTTCCACATCATCCGTGTCCATCCTCATGCCACTCGCAATCCCAGCCCCTTGCCAAGGGGATCATATCACTGTGGAAGACCCAGGTGAAAGACTTTCCCAATTCACCTACCAACTCAACCCTCCCCCACCCACCCACCCACCCACCCACCCACCACCACCACCACTTCCTATTCCAGTCCTGTCACTTGCTTATCCTGTCTCATCTGCGGCAGGGCAACCTTTGAAAGCTGCCATGTTATATACCAGCTCTTCTGCCTTCATTGATTAGCTTTCATATTGGTATGACTAACAACCAGCTATCCATTAGGATGAATGGCCTCCATCATACTGTGTCCAAGAGCAAATTGTATTACCCTGTGGCACAACCTGCAGCTGTATCTAACATACTTGATTTCAATGAGTGCTTCACAACCTGGACTATTTTTGTCCTCCCCTCCACCACCAGCTTTTCCGCACTGCGCAGATGGGTGTTACTGTTATAACACATTCTCCATGTCTGAAATCATCCTCAACTCAACTTATGGCAACCTGCTATCACACCCTCCACCCAACTGTTTCTACCCCCTCTTTCCTGTCAGCTCCTCACAATGCACCTCCCCTCACCCTCATTGTGCACTGCTTTCTGCCAGCACAAGTACCAGTCTTCTACCCTCTTCTACTCCCCCATTTTCTCCTCTCCCATTTTCTCCTCTCCCCTCCTCTCCCTCCTCTATAGCCTACCAACACTGTCTCTGCAGTCCTTACCTACTGCCTCTAGTCCCTGCATGCTCTGCCACACACCGCCAAATCCTCTGTCCCCCATCTGTACCGTGATATCCCTTCCCCGCCACTCCCATTCAGTGTGTTTCTGTTGCAGTCTGGCCAGAGTGGTTGGAGGTAGCTGTTGTGTGACAACTGCTTGCTTGTGTGAATGTGTGTGCATTTCTCTTTTCTGAAGAAGGCCTTGGGTGAAAGCTTATATGTAACAGTCTTTTTGTCATGCATGTCTGCAACTCCACATGCCATCTTTACAGTGAGTAGCAATCTATACTTTTCATAATATTTATTACTTTAAATATTGCTTGATAAATATGAATTCTTTTGTCTTCCCCCATTAAACCAACTATACAGGAATCCCAAGCACTCAAGCACTACTCATAAATAGGCTGCCACTGTTGCTTACATGCAACTGTTTGCTTTAAGTCTACCGACAAATCAGAAATTAAATTTCAACCGAGCCAAGAATACTCTGAGTTTATTGCATTTCACATCTTTTTTTGTGGAAAACAACATTTAAAGAAGAAGGCAAGAGAATACTGTTTCAAATAGGATCATGCCCAGAATTGGTTGTAATTTGTTCATAGATGATTATTTTTCCAGTGGAATACAATGAAAGTGTGGTCACATTCCTCTGTTAACGATAGGTTAGGCAGTCCACTTAATAAGGTTCTGTGGATTCTATTTATTTTTAGAGCAATCCTTTTAGTGAAAACAAGACAAAAAAGTTACTAGATCATGTTACCCTCTTCTAGATCAGTTCCTTGCATTGTACTCATGTGTTAATTGTGGTGATCAGAGGTTGGAGATTGCCACCAGTCTTGGAAAGGTTCTGGTAGTGAAATTGTTGCTAGACTGTAAAGGTAGGCATGCGATCTGATCAATCTGCTAATTGAATTTTGATACCACTTTATGTAGTCTTAGCTCTACAGTTGTTTGTAACTTGTGTTCAGTGATATGCCTCATTGTGAGCAAGTTTTAATCATAATTTTGTTCTGTATTGTATGTACGACTACCGCCACCACAACCACATTGGAAGCAGTTACTATCCATCTACATAAAGACACTGACTGTCTTTGATACAGTTGCTACATTCCACCAACTGGCTCCCATAACAAATTAGTAAGGTCACCCATGTTGCCACACTTTTAGTGAATTGCACAGAGAAGTAAGTAATATACTGTTCAGCATTATCACAAACAGTCTTCACTGTAATAACAAGCAAGAATCATAGTGCACTTGGTCTGTGTTACCAACTCCCAAACATTTTGCACTTTGGAATATAGGTGTTTTCATAAATCTTATAATCAAATATGACTGGCATTGTAGGTATTAGGTCTGCAGTCACTGGTTTTGAAGCATAGTGAGATCAAGAGGTTGTACTTCACATGTGAAGTTACTGTTTCTACTTGGAAAAACATGTTGCACAAATTCTTTTCATGGTTTGTCAAACAATGAATGTAAGTGTGTAGCCCTGTTAACATAGCTGTTGTCATCCACGACATAATCATGAAGATCTGGAAGAAAGAGCAACACCTGAACACAAAAATGTTGACATTAACTTCCTGGTTCATGTTCATAGTAACCTGAATGAATGGGCCTAAACCAGGGTATGAAAAAACACCACAAAAGCCTCACAGAGCCACCTGCAGTGTAAACCACACACTGCAGATTAAATGCCTCATTGGGCCATTAGTACACTTGATCGCTGCATCATTTGGAGACTTCCAAAATTGTGATCCATTGGAGCACATTACATGCCTCTAGTCAATTACTACAAGGTGGGCCTAGTAAAAGGGGCTTGGAGAACAGAGTTCGAGGATACAAAGAAACGTAGCAGAGGACTGGAAATACAGTACTAACCTCACTATAGCAGATGTTGAAAGTGACCACTATTCATCTCTTGGCACTTTTTGTCTCTGGTCAGCAAGTTGCTGAAGGCAGATCGAAACTGGGCTGGAATTGCTTCAAACTTATCCAAAATGTTCTACTGCAATTCTTGAAGACTATGAGGGTTATTGTGATACACCTTAGGCTTCAGGAATCCCCACACAAAGTAATTGCACACTGACAGATCATGTAACGTGGGTGGCCAGCTAGGGCCATGACCTTTGCTAACGACTGTCAGGCATGAAGATTGTGTAAATGTGCTCCAAGGTTCGGCTGTCTGTAAGGGCAGTTGCTCCATCCTGTTGAAAGTAACTGTAGATCTTTTACTCCTGTGTTAATGCTGCCACAAATGGTTTCAAAATGTTGGCAACATAATGTGCCGAAGTCAGTGTGCAATGAAAGAAGATGGGAACAATAATGTGCTGTGCAGACACTGCACACCAAACCCAACCTTATGATCATGTCATGGTGTTTTGTGGAAGTTATACGGATTCTCTGCTGCCCAGAGCCTGTGATTCTGTGAGCTGACATAACCATTCAGGTGAAACTGGGCTTCTTGCGACATAAAGAACAAATCCATATCCAAGCCATTCATTATCTCAGTGAACAGCCACTCACAAAACTGGAGGTGCTGAGGAGCTTCTGCTAGTTTTAATGCGTGAACAACAGACACTCAGTACGGATGTATGTGTAGGTGCAGGTAGAGTATTCATCCACATGATCGACTGGATACTCCGGTCTCTTGTGAGATGTGTTGGGTTGATTTTGTGGGACTCTGAAGGGTATTTTCTGCTGAACTACAGTCACATTTTCTGACGTGTGGGCACATTTTTGAATGTTTTTTGACTTTTTCAAAACAGATCTTGTCTGACGCCATTTTCAGACTAAGGATTGTGTGGCACTCTTTGCTGGCACTTTGACAACATTAAACTTCTCAGCAACAACTGACCGCACTGTTTCCATGACTGTTGTCACGTTACTTTCCACACTGAACACCCGTTGCTCCACTGTGAGTACCATCATCCCCTCTGCACTACACCACTCATGCTGACAAAGCCGCTACTGTGCTCTGAACCAGTGTGGAAATCACATGGCGGGTGTACATGTGATGGTTGTGGTTACATGCATACATTCATGTCCAATCGCCTCCACTCATCTGGACCACTTTTATTTGCCCCCACAGTGTATCTTATTTGTTGGTTTGGCCATCGAAAACTTGCAGCTTTATGTGCTGCAGCGAGCAATGGCATTTTGCGAAGTACCTAACTCCAAATGCCCATTGCATGCAAAATCCTTAACAATTGTTCGTTTGGAAACTGATTTAGATGGATGTACATTCACTGGTAACAGAAATTATCATAGTTTCTAAACCAATTATCACTGACAAGGTGTGGCATTTGTCTCCAGTCTCTGTCAGTTATGTACATGTTACATGCTTGTGAATGGTACACAATTCCATATAGACAAGTTGCACAGTCTGCGTTGATACACTACCAAATTGGGCAACTTCTTTCACTGTGTGTTTATGTACCTGTCTAAACAGGGTAGCTCCATTCAGCCATTGTATCAGGTCTTCAAGTCCACCCATTTTACTGCACACCTCCAATACAACCAACTGGCACCCCCCCCCCCTCCCCCCCCCCCCCCCCAATTAACTACCATGACTTGCATAAGAGGTGGAGGGTTACATAATTGCCAGGTACACCCAATTGTACAGCATTCCAAAGGAACCAGTGCACATTTTTAAGGATGATGAAACATTTTGTCTGATGAGCTTATAAAACTTGATAAACAGTGAAGAAGAATGGATGTTTAAATGTTTTTTTTACTCTTAGAACTGTAGTAGTATTAAAGATTCAACCAACACTCAGAGCTGTGCCCAGTGAATACTATGGTATTGTGCAGTCACATCCTAGTGTTGTTTGTACTGGAGTGCTGATTGTCCAAAATTACTGCTGATTGAGTATTTGAGTTCCAAGGAGCCAATTGTGGGTATAGAATTCCACAGACAAGAGTGAGACCTGCATGACCTGTGGTGCTCGTAATAATAATTTTCCTTCGCAGAAGAAATCTACTTTACATTTGACAACAAGTCCGTTCTTTCCATTGCCCAGAGGTTCTTTTTATTAGCTAATGTGGCACAATTAAAATCCACAACTTTAATTTCAAGGGACACAGTTCAGCTCAAGAGCTACCAGTCATGGATGTTGCTTCCCACACTCTGTGTAAACATGGAGGACAGCTCGGATGGTTTCTTACACGAAGCCATCATGACACTCTTATTAAAGAGATAAAGTCCTCAGTTTTAATCATATAGAAACAGTTAAATATTAATTACTGTGGAAATTACAATTTTATAGCTAATTTTATATTTTTTTAAAATTACAGGTATTGCCGAGAAGGTGGTGGGCCATTATTGCTGCAGCCAGTGAATGAATCACCAGCAAGGTGTTCACATTGTCTTGGTGATATGATGTTTGAGCTGCAGCTGCTACCTACACTGATTCCTCGACTACGTTTAACAGTAGCTTGTTCAGGAGAGGGTGTGTCTTCAAGTTCCCATGTAGAATATGGAACTGTGCTTATATTTACGTGTCGTCGCAGTTGCTGGTCTGCTGGAGACTCATTCCGTA
Organism: Schistocerca piceifrons; assembly: GCF_021461385.2. Classification (NCBI taxonomy): domain Eukaryota; kingdom Metazoa; phylum Arthropoda; class Insecta; order Orthoptera; family Acrididae; genus Schistocerca; species Schistocerca piceifrons. Next base: position 747,330,573 of record NC_060138.1, on the reverse strand, counting down.
ATGAGCGCATCATTGTTCAGTCTGAAAATGTCATTTAGGAAAACAGATTTAGCACTGTATAGTTTTGACAGGCATTCTTTTGTCTTTACACTTTGAGAGGTGAGGAACACCTTTGCCAGACAGTGTTTTCCAGTCCTTCTCAATGAACCTAGTCTTACATAATAACTCTTTATCCATTATTTGTCATTGGGTGTAATCTGTTGCCATATGAAGCTGACTTTACTCTTTCTTTTTTTTCCTAGATAAGTGATATCATGATTTTTAATGTCCAGTAAAGTTTTCAGAAACAGTGGCTCATATACTCTCTGAAGATGCAGCTGGGAGAGTAAGGGCAAAGTGGAGCATGTCAGTGCAAGAGCCTGATGTTGAGGTCTCAGACTGGAAGGTAGAAACAGAGATAATACAGACACAAATATTGGTAAAAAGTATGTGCTACTACCTTTTAATAGTTGGATGGGGTGGTTAAAAGTGTATATTTCTGGATGTGACTTGTTTTATCATATCCATATACTGTATTTGTTTTAAAGGATCTGTCAGCACACAAATTTTTACCTGTGCTCTGGTTTTTTCAATCCAAGTGAACTCTAAATCTAGCACACTTCAGCCTTTTGATTAGCTTGTTCACTCACAAAAAGTACTGTTTTAAAATGACATTATTATTGAAGTTTTTCCATAATAAATGCATTATTGAATGTGTTACCACGACTTAAAATTAGATGAAGTATCCAAAATAGTGTCTTTATTGCTGTTTGCTTGTAGTATGTCCCATTTCTTCTTCTTCTTCTTCTTTTGTAATCTGTAGATTCCAGATTTGTAAATTTCAGGATACTTGTATAATTAATGTATTATTACTATTTATAGTACAGTGTTACGGATTCTAATTATTGTCAAAATGAGATTTTGTTTATGTTGTTGTGTTTGCTTGAAAGGTCATTTTAAAAAGAATGAAGAACTGGACATTCATGCGATTTTGCCATTATGTGAGCTGTGTGTGAAATTTTTTTAACCAGCAAATAGCAATAAATGTACTGTAGTTTAATACATAATTAGTTTATTCATCTGTTTCAACAGTTCTGGCACTGACTCACTTGTCCAGCTGCATGTAAAATTCTTTTCAAGAAATAGAACAAGATTTCATGAGAGGTTTTTTCTTTAGAATTTTTTTCTCAGGTGGATTAATAATGTTTAAACATATAGGTATTTCATTCTGCAACATATTCATGTATTAGTAATGATCAACAGAAGTCAGTTTATATTTATAAAGCTTAAAATTCGTTAGGAAAGAAAAAAAATGTATATTTAGACTTGCTAGAGTACCTGTTCTCCATTTTATTGAATGGTAGCTAGAATTTAATGTTTTACTGACTGAATGGGTGGATTTTTGTCTGATGTCAATCCCTCCACATAATTGAAGGGTTTAAGAAAGTTTGTAAATAAATTGTAAAAGTGTTCATTGTATTATCTTGAGGATAATAGACTCGAAAAGCTACCTGAAGGAAGAAATCAGTAATGCACCAAACTTGAATGAACAATTTCAAGTGCTGCACTGATGGACATTGGGAACTTAAGTGCATTAGAAAAATAATGATTTTAATGCACAAAATTTTTCCACGAGCTTCAGAATGATCCTTGAGGACTTGTCAAATATTGCTTGACAACTATAAAAGTGCTCAACCTGTTGTAACTATACTGTGATGTATAATAAACATCTAGGGAGCGTAAGAAACACGTCTAGTAAAAAAAAGCCTAGATCGTACTGCAAAAGGATCATTGTGGGAGGAGCTATATTGATAAGTTATGAATTTTATGTATGTAACTATAATATACTAGAAAAGTAGAAGGCCCTTTGGCACATGAAAGTGATAGTGAAATTGGTAATTTATGAAAGTATACCAGAAAATATTATTATATAGCAGAAACAATAATATTTATCTTTTTAATTTAAATAATAATAACCTGTAATCAGACATTGTTGCTCATATTGAAAGTTGTTGGATACAGAATTCTAACATTTCGTTTCCATTGCTCTGATACATTTTACCAATACATTAGTTTTAATAGGACTTGTTTGACATTATGTGTTGGCATCTTATTTTAGTTGCAGCACAGATGTTAGACTTTTGCTTTTGTGTGGAACTAATCATTCCAGTTTTTATAGGTATGCACAATCACATGAAGATTAGATATTTTTAACAATTTCGTGTGTGGATGGGTGGGGAGGGGCAGGGAGGAGGAGTTAAATAGTTTCTCTTTTAAACCCCACTACTCAAATTTCTTTTATAGTTGTTGATATGAAATACTATCATTACTCTCTGTTTCGTACACTTTGACACAATTAGTAGATATCTGGAGCTCTTTTAAAGAAAAGACATTACAATTTGTTTGAACATATCTAAAACAAGATTTTATTTCTTGGTAGTTATGGAATTTTTATGATCATTGCATAGATCATTGTTGATGTGGTATGAGAGATGTTACCATAATTGTTTTTCTTTATCAGAAGTGGAAAATAAAAATTTAAAGACCGCAACATTTTTCATGTTTAGTAAATACAATGCTCTTCACAGTGATACTGATCATCACAGCGTTTGTTTCACAGTTTGGCTTCCTTTTCTATGTCGTACTACTAAGCTTTACTTTCAGTGCCATATAACATTTATAAGTAGAAATCTGTTATCCAGGAAACTAATTTAACTGTTTTTGTAAATTCAGTGCTTGTGATAGTAGTCTTCTGTCTTGCTTCAGCAAATGTCAGTCACTACTCCTGATGCAGTAAATGAAAAGGTCTAGATTTAAAAGGGGAGTATCTGTAAGTTTTCTTTAAATAAAATCTTAGTGTAAAATTTAAATTTGTGTGACAGTACTGACTGAATCAAGTCTTTTGTATGACAGCTGGCATACTCGCAGTTTCTCACGTATATTTATTGATAACATGCTGATGAAATTTGTCACCGGTAAGCAGCAAGAATGAGATATTACTTTGCAGATCAGATCTATATTTTATTCTTTTAAAGCATTTCAAAGTTATGCAATAAGTTGTCAAATATCATACTTACCACCCACTTTGTGACTTAATAGTAGAAGTTAGATAGTTGTTAACATAGTATTTAACGTGGTGAGTGGTAGCAAGAAAAGTTAAGATTGTGGTGAGGTTAATTTAACACTAAGAATTGGAGACTGTAAGTGACTGCAGGACAAAAAGTATAAATAACATAGATTTTTAAAATAAACACTCCAAATAACATATGAAAATGAAACTAAAATTTTTATTTGGGTTTAAATGCGTGTGTTTGCTAATGATTGAAACACTAGTAATCAAGCAGTCCTAGAAGGAAAATAAAAATATGAAATGATTGGAAATAGGAGTCTTAAGACATTACAACTAAAATTACAGAACATGCAGTACACATTGTTGAACTAATAGTGGTATGGATGTGTGTAGCTCCTACATATTTTTGTTGTGCGCCCTGAAACACTAATCATCATCATCCTACATATTTTGTCTCAGATGCTCAACTTGTATAATTTAAAATGTCACACCTTCGCCTTAAATAATGTCTCGTAATCTACATTTATGATTTCCTACTTGATGAGTCTGTTTGTTACTGCTCTGTATCTCAATTTTACTCTGCACATTAGCAGTCGTTTGTAATTCACAACTGATTTATGTCCACAACATCCAGTACTGTTTCTTTCATGGTTGATGAAGTTTAGTGAATTTCATTTTTAGTTCCATTTAGTCCTTGTCAAGTCCAGTTTTGTTTTCTTTTACAGTAATGTGTTAAGGACAAACATATTCATCTTCTCAACAAATTCTCCAAGACCATGACCTGTGTCAGTTCTAGTATCATCCCCAAAGTTGCTGACTGAAGAATCATTTTTTAAATTTTTATGTTCTTCTTACATACGCTCTAATTTGAATTCTATTTGGTCTTCATTTTTACTGCACTTCTGACAACCATATGATATCCTATTTAATATCATTTACTTTTCTTCCAGCTATCTTCAGTTCCTAAAGTTGTGCTATTTATTGTTCGTAATATACAGTGAAAAATCTGTTAACAGCCAAAAAATAGCTATCATTAAAAACTTTTTTATGTTGAGAATTATGTAGATGTTGGAGAACAGCTTTCAGTCTTTGTAGTTCAAAGCGGTTTTTTTGAAGGGGAACTAACCCAGAATCATCACCTAAAACCATTTTTTATGGCCTGAGTATGTTGACTAACTGAGAAAATATTATTTCCTCAGGGGGAGAACAACATATTCATATACTAATACAATATAACAGCAAGGTTTAGTGGCTATCAGTAGTAACTTTAAACAGATAATATGCATTACTGTAGTAGTGTACTCCTAACTGAAAAAAAAAAAAAAAAAAAAAGGTGGCACAATGATTACCACATTGTTGTTGTTGTCTTCAGTCCAGAGACTGCTTTGATGCAGTTCTCCATGCTACTCTATCCCGTGCAATCCTTTTCATTCCGAATAACTACTGCAACCTACATCATTCTGAATCTGCTTAGTGTATTCATCTCTTGGTCTCCCTCTACGATTTTTACTCTCCACGCTTCCCTCCAATACTAAATTGGCGGTCCCTTGATGCCTCGGAACATTTCCTACCAACCGATCCTGTCTTCTAGTCATGTTGTGCCACAAATTCGGCTTCTCCCCAATTCTATTCAATACCTCCTCATTAGTTACGTGATCTACCCATCTGATCTTCAGCATTCTTCTTTATCACCACATTTCGAAAACTTCTATTCTCTTCTTGTGTAAGCTATTTATCGTCCATGTTTCACTTCCATACATGGCTACACACCATACAAATACTTTCAGAACAGACTTCCTGACACTTAAATCTATACTCATTGTTAACAAATTTATCTTCTTCAGAAACACTTTCTTTGGCATTGCCAGTCTGCATTTTATATCTTATCATCATTTAACCATACAGTAAAGCTGCGTGCCCTCAGGAAACATAATGGCTGTGGTTTCCCCTTGCTTTCAGCTGTTCGCAGTACCAGCACAGCAAAGCCAGTTTGGTTGATGTTACAAGGTACTGCAAAGGCTGCTGCCCCTCTTCAGAAACCACACGTTTGTCTGACCTCTCAACAGATGCCTCTCCGTTGTGTTTGCACCTATGGTATGGCTATCTGTGTGCTGAAGCATGCAAGCCTCCCCATCATTGGCATGGTTCATTACCACACTGGTCTCAAATTTGAGAGGAAGATGGTTCAAGTCCCCAACTAGCCATCCATTTTTAGGTTTCTCATGATTTCTGTAAATTGTTTAAGGCAAATCTTGGGATGGTTCCTTTGAAAGGGCATGGCTGATTTTCTTCCGCCTCCTTCCCTAAGCTTGTGCTCAGTCTCTAATGAACTCATTATTGATGGAATGTTAAACCCTAACCTTTCTTTATACTAACTCTCTAATGCATTTCTCCCATAAATAGACAATTTCCTTTCTTCTTTCCTTATCCTTGTAGTTCATTGCTCTCTTTAGAATGTTACATACTCCGGAATCTTAGAATTGGTGATACTGAATTGTTATATTTAAGTCCTGTACTCGTGTCGTACAACGTCATTTTGTGCTAGCTAAAATTTTTGCATGTTTGTTCTGTTCTGTACCATGATTTTAATTTCAGTGAAGATGAACTATTTTATTATCCACACAAATAATACATTCTTTTGTTTTGGAGTTACTTTTTCTTTGCATCATGTTCTGTACTGATAATATCTTTTGTTTTCTCTGAATTACTTATCAGTATTTTGGTAACCCATAACAACAGGTGAAAAACACTGCTATAATTTTTCAAATCTGTTAATTAAAAGCAATGCTAAAAATGTTGTTAGCATGTCGTATTTATGTAATTATGCAAACTGAGTACTGAACATACTTAAAAAAATTAATACCTGTGATAAAATTGGATTGTTTGACATAGTTTAGTCTGTAACTCTCTTTGGTAAATCTTACCTCTGTTCCAATGTAAAGCTTGTTAATCAATGCATTTTGTAAGAGACAGACATATTATTTATTTGTAAAGGATAAAGGGTAAAACAAATGGTTTATAATATTCTGATCAAAGTCTATGTTAAAAATTATTATTAATAAATTGTTTACATTTCATGCTCTGTTGATTAAATGTTAATGTAAGTTTGAGAGATGAACTTACAGACATTTCCCTTTCTTGAAGTAGTTGTAACTAGGTAACAGACAATGAATATGCTGTTTAATTTTAAATTGTAAAGAAATAAAAGGAAAAGTAAGTTTTGTTCCAGTTTACTGTTGTACATGAGAATGTAAATGATTCACACTTTGTCCAATACTCCCCCCAAAATGTAACATGATGTATTGTAGTTTGTTTTAGGTATTTTTCTTATTTTACTTAATACCTGTTGTGTTTCAGTGATTTAAGGGACCATTTACTTTGTTTCGTTTGCATCCAGGCGTACAATGATCTCCAAAGTATTTTATTGTTTTGTGTAAGTAAATTGCCTGATGTACATTGTTGTATTTGTTTTGTGAAATCATTTCTAGTCACTATGTTCCATGCATATTTATTTTTTGATAATATTTCCATTTTATGTTTATATATAAAAAATATTGTACAGAACATTTAATTGTGAATTTCAGTGCAATAAATTACTTCATGATCCATATCTACCCTACTTATAATTGTAATTAAATCCTCTTCAACAGAAATTGCATACTGAGTAATTTGTCATACTCTGATCACCATAAAACATAACACTCCCATATTTTAGTACGTGATTTATAAGTGTGAATCATGTGTTTATTAGAGTTCAATTGTGATAACTTTAGCCAGTGTGTCCTATTCCATTCACATATAGATTGAGAGAAAAGGTACTGTCTACATGTACTAATATGTACTCTAATCTGTCATCTTATTCTCATGGTGCCACTGTCGATAATCTAAAAGAGATTAATACCAGTACTTTAAATTTATCTGACCGTATTCTGCAAGAACAGTGGTGCCTTTTTTCCAGACATTTCTCTTTAAGTTCCCTGAGAATTTCTGTCATATGGGCTTTACTGACCTGTTTTATCAGCATGCCTTTGCATTCCTTTGATATCTGGTTTCACGCCTACTCCAAAGGCTGGAGAAGTGTTCCCTAGTATATTGTCCTAGCATCTTGTATGCAGCAACAGAAAAGACTGCAGAGGTGGCTTTAATCTTGAAGGCACTCAAATATGCAGCAGCAATGTAAAAGAATAGTACCATAGTAATTTTCAGACTCTTGTACAGCCTTAAGACTAGGCACCATGCTTACATGTGGAGTATTTTTGAGAATTGGGAAGATGTCTTGAAATTAGTAGAAAGAAGGCAATTCTTATATGGGTTGAAGAATATTGTATTCTTCAAGGTAATGAGGAGTAAGACCAACTAACACAGTGAGTGGTGTATGAAGGGCAAGAACATGATAAAATGCCAACATTCCATTTTGTCACACTTAAACAAAAACTCAGTGAGTCATAAGAAGAATGGTAAATATAAAATCTAGATAAATGACAGATTTGTAGGTAAGTGGAACTAGAGAACCTGTGATAGTAGTGTTGCTCAATAACAAGATTTTGCAGAAAACAGTATTGTTTTTTGTGCAAAGTAACCTAATGACTTTAATTCAGACCAGTTGTAAGGTTCAAAATAAGACTGTGGTGGTATTTAAGATAAGTTTCACTTTAGCAGGGAGTTTAAGTGGCATGGAATGGGAGCTATTAATTAATAAACCACATTCTTACAAGGTTACATGCACGGGGAACTATTAATTTGTGAGTTACAAAAATTGCTAACAAGGGATGGATAATAAGCATTTATTGAATGCTAATGGCATGGAACGCCACAAAAATGCTGATACTATGTCCACAATTCCTAATAAATAAAGGCTGCTGTTACTGTTCCTGAAAGCAAATATCATATGTTAAACCTGCAATTTTTTGGGGGGTTATATGACAGTATTGCCTGTTTCAACTAGCAAAAACAATATTTGATGTACCAAATACAATGCTTCCAAGTGTTGATAAATATATTTTATTTCATGCGTAACTGACATAAGGATTGTTTCGCTATCCTGGAGTTTGGAATATTATTACAAGGGAGACAGGGAAACCTAGAGTATAGGATGATGGCATCACCATTAAAGTGAATGGAAACTTGATAAACAACAAGCCAGAAGTCAAAAACATTTTGAATAATCATTTTTTAAATGTTGTAGAGAAAATAGGATCTAAATGTTCATCATAAGAAGCAAGGCAGTTAATGGAAGAGGCCTTAGCCACACCATTTGATACAATTGAAATTCCACCCACCTCTCCTGCTGAAATTAGGAAGATGATAAACCCTCTCAAGAATAAAAGCTCACATGGAATTGATGGCATTTCCAGCAGGATAATAAAAGCTTGTTCCCAAGAAATAAGTGGGATTCTTAGCTACATATGTAATAGCTCTCTGAAGCAGGGTATGTTCCCAGATAGACGGAAGTATGCCATTGTTAAACCACTGCATAAAAAAGGAGATACGTCTGATGTCAACAACTACTGCTCAATCTCTCTTCTGACTGCCTTATCCAAAATTTTTGAAAAAAGTAATGTATTGTAGAGTGGCTTCACACCTCTGTAAAAATAAAGTTTTAACAAAATGTCAGTTTGGTTTCCAAAAGAGTTTTTCAACAGAATATGCTATATATACTTTCACTAATGAAATATTAAATGCTCTGAGTAACCGGAAGTCACCGGTTGGGATTTTTTGTGATCTATCAAAGGCTTTTGATTGTGTAAATCATGGAATACTTCTAGATAAGCTCAAGTACTGTGGTATGAATGGGACAGTGCTCCAGTGGTTTAAATCATACCTAACTGGAAGAGTGCAGAAAGTTGAAATAAGCAGTTCACCTAATACGCAAAAAACTGGTGATTTCTCAAACTGGGGAACAATCAAGAATGGGGTGCCGCAAGGTTCGGTCTTGGGTCCTCTGTTGTTCTTAATATATATTAATGACTTGCCATTCTATATTCACAAAGGTGCAAAGCTGGTACTTTTTGCTGATGATACAGGTATAGCTATCACACCCAACAGACAAGAATTAACTGGTGAAATTGTAAACGATGTTTTTCAGAAAATCATTAAGTGGTTCTCTGCAAATGGGCTCTCATTAAACTTTGACAAAACATATTATATACAGTTCCACACAGTAAATGGAATGACACCATTGATAAATATAGACTTCGATCGGAAATCAGTAGCTAAGGTAGAATATTCAAAATTTCTAGGTGTATGCATTGATGAGGGGTTGAACTGGAAAAAACACACTGAGGATCTGCTGAAACTTTTGAGTTCAGCTACTTATGCTATTAGGGTCATTGCAAATTTTGGCGATAAACATCTGAGTAAATTAGCTCACCATGCCTATTTTCATTCTCTGCTTTCCTATGGCATCATATTCTGGGGCAACTCATCATTGAGTAAAAGAGTGTTCATTGCACAAAATCGTGTAATCAGAATAATTGCTGGAGCTCATCCAAGATCATACTGCAGACACTTATTTAAAGAGCTAGAGATCTTCACTGTAGCCTCACAATATATATATTCACTTATGAAATTTGTTATTAACAATCCGAACGAATTCAAAAGTAATAGCAGTGTACACGGCTACAACACAAGGAGAAAGGATGATCTTCACTACTCAAGATTAAATCTAACTTTGGTTCAGAAGGGGGTAAATTATGCTGCCACGAAAGTCTTTGGTCACTTACTTAATAGCATGAAAAGTCTGACGTATAGCCATATAGCATTTAAAAGGAAATTAAAAGAATTTCTTAATGGCAACTCCTTCTACTCATTAGATGAATTTTTGGATATAATAAGTGGGTAATTTCCCTAAACCCCCCCCCCGCAAAAAAAAAAAAGTTAAGTGTCGTGTAATACTTTGTGTAATGTAATATCTTGTATAGACACCTTTTATTAACCTGATACGTTCCGCACCATTACGAAGTGTCGTATTCATGATCTATGGAACAAGTACTAATCTAATCTATCACCATTTGTAACAGGGTGAACATCACTACAGACATTAATAATGGGATAAAATCTTGGAGAGTTGATGAATCAGTTGAACAATGAGAAAATTTTTAGGCTGGTATTCTGAAGTATTCTGTAAAACATCTGAAGGGTGTGGTTTAAATTCAAATGAATGAAATGTACTAATGGGTATACCTTTTGATTTAATATTGCAGACTATTGTGTACCTCTTGTGCATAACAGATAAAATGAATTGATTGATTGATACGGTTTTAGTGTAACACAACTTGTAATATCTGGACCACTAAACTAGTTTGCCAGTGATCTTATTAGTTCGATGAGTTTTAGGAAATTAGAAAAGGTAAGATACGGAACTCATTATGGGCAAGGTCAAGTTTATTTCACCCAATAAAGAGAAATACATTGTAATGTTAAATGTTGCTGTTTCACATGAGGTAGGTTGGAGTCACCAAATGAGAATACAGCAACACCCATTGCCAGTTGAAAAAAGTTTCTTTTTATGGCATTAAGTACTGAACTTTTAATTTTTTTTGGAGCAGGATGGAAGTGATTGAATCTGAATGTATTTACAATTCTATTCATCATGCAGGTTCTTCCTGATTTGTGCTATTTCCCTTGAACAATTTCCAGACACAAACTTATTCATTCTAAAGTGCAAGTGCCAGAACCAGTACATGCCCTCCATGACCTAGTCCAATAAACACTGGATGCAGGTTCTATCACAAGACAGATTATCCATTATTACATATTTTACTGGACAAAAATATCTATTATTATTATTATTATTATTATTATTATTATTATTAGAAGGTCCTTATGAGGCCTTTTGCTCCATGACTTATATAAATATGCCTTGGTGTCTTACTGGATGGTAGTGGCCATCTCAGTAAGAATGAAGTGTCATATGCTCTACTGTCCCTCGGTGCCACACTTTCTCCAGCAAAGAAATCCACGCACTGTCCAGTTACGGAAATAAGCAAAATATCAATCCCAGGGATACGTATTATAACGTGTTTCCTTAAACGTGGAGATGTTTATACAAAGTAGAATGTATTCAAAGCCAAGAAGGACCTGTTGCCTACAGTGACGTTTCTTCAAGAATATCTGAATGAAAGGTTGGTTAGTGAGAAAACATCTGTGTGCAAGTAATGGGAATGCTCTGTTTACTGCTAAATCAACTTCAGAGTATGTCTGAGCATTTGATATATTTGTGCAAGATCCAAATGCAATTTTGTGTTACCATGATGTACCGATCACCTGAATATGGCTATAGAGACTAAATTATTTCATTGTGTGAGATACATAGACTTGTCTATCAATTACAGCAGACTAAAAGAAAAATGTCACTTAACAGTTTTGTGCATGTGTGGACATCAGTTCAGATAAGTTATTAACTGAACAAACTTCAGTTAGTTACTTCTTAATAACATTTGTTGCTGATAATGAGTCAGCTGAAATGTGATTTGCACAATACGTCACATAAGAATAAATTGTGTGTTAGGTTTTTATTCAGACCTGTTTGTAGTGTCATGAAAAAAAGATGGCTTATCAATTGCTTTACAAGGCCCATAATCTGTTCCACTGCTCTAAGAACTGCATAGCCCACTGATTTATTCTGAGAGAAAGGTGCTAACCAGGGACTTCACATTTCTGAAGTAGTGTAAGTTCTCATTTTTTAAATAGTGTTGGGGGTGCAGATTCCATTAAATGCCAGAACAATCATCTCGGGATTGCATGTGCAGGATGATGGATTACCTACTACAGATTAGGGGAGTTTTCAATGCAGCTGACAAAAATATTGTCTCTATTAAGATCAAAATTGAGTGTGATACTGAAGTTGTCTGGTTGTGTAAAACAGGTGTAGGTGAAACTAAGGTTTTTACTGGCCACCTGATTCCACTGTGGCAGTTCTAGAGTTATCCAAAGAAAGTCAATAGCACAAAAATAATAAGATTGTGCTATACTAGCTGGAGGTGACCTGCCGAGTATAGACTGGGATGTCTAGGGATTCATTGCAGGGGGTACAGACAGACAGTTATGTGAAATACTTTTGAACATATTTTCTGAATACTGTCTTGAGCAGCTAGCTCGGAAGTCCACACACACTGGAAATTTCCTAGACCTTGAAACTACAAACAGGCCTTATCAACAATGTCAATATATCAATCAAGAAGGCTAGTTAGAGCATATAAGCAGTTATTAACAGCTTACTTGGACAGTGAATTGGCATCACTTAGTACCAGTAAGGCCAATGTAGAGGAATTATGGGCAAAGTCTAAGCTGATTGTACATCGTGGACTAGTGTGTTATGTGCCTAGTAAGTGGACAAAGGATGGAAAAGACCCACCGTGGTATAATATCAAAATTCATAATATGCTGAGGAAGTGGAGGCTGTTGCACTCTAAGTTCAAAAGGGAATGCACAAATGACGACAAGTGAAGGTTAGTATAGATTCATGCATTTATGAAAAGATCTATGCACGAAGCATACAACCACCACCACCATTATCACACCTTAAAAGTGGGTCTAAGGCCTCCATTCAGTCCCTTGTCAACCAATTTGGTGTGGCAGTTGAAGATAGGAAAACGAAAGCCCAAATTTTAAATTTCACATTCAAGAAATCGTTCACGCAGGAGAACTGTACAAACATACCATCATTTGACTGTTGGACAGACTCCTGTATGGACAACATAGAAATAAACATACCTGGCATTGAGAAACAAATCAAAGATTTGAAAAGAAATGAATCACCAGCTCTGGATGGAATCCCAGTTCGATTTTACAAAGAGTCCTCTACGGCATTGCCCACTTACCTAGCTTGCCTTTATTGTGAAAGCCCCAAGCAATGGAAAAAAAGTGCTGGTGATTCCAGTATATAAGAAAGGTAAAAGAACAGACCAGCAAAATTACAGACCAATATCCCTATCTTCTGTTTGCTGCAGTATCCTTAAACACATTCCCAGTTCGAATATAATAAAGGAAGACATTGAAGCAATTCAGCGAAGGGCTGCTAAATTTGTTACCAGTCGGTTCTAACAAAACTTAAGTGTTATGGAGTTGCTTCGGGAACTCAAATGGGAATTCCTGGAAGAAAGGCGGTGTTCTTTTCAGGAAACACTACCAAGAAAATTTAGAGAACCGGCATTTGAAGCGGACTGCCAAACAATTCTGCTCTCACTAACATACATCACAAATAAGGAACACAAAGATAAGATATGAGAAATTAGGGCTCATACAGAGATGTACAGACATTCGTATTTCCCTCGCTCTATTTGTGAGTGGAACAGGAGGGGAAATGTCAAGTAGTGGTACAGGGTAACCTCCACCAAAAACCTTATGGTGGCTTGTGGAATATCTATGTAGTGTAGATGTAGATGTGTATGCTCCTTGGCTGGCACCCACGGATCAGAAGAGCTCAATTAGCAATAACATTCTTTATTCAGTAAGACACTCATACAGGGGTGGGTGCTGGTGACGCGGTGGTGTATGTGTGGCCTCCCGGGCAACAGTTGCTTCCTCAGCATAATATACAACAGTGTACTTGGCCTTGAGCAGGGCAGCTGTGTGCTGCCTCAGTGAAGTGGTAGCGGTAAATGTGGCCTCAGAGGTGCAAGACTGACATCAGGCGGCAGGTGCGTATGCTGTGCGGCCAGCCATTTCCAGTGGTCGGTCAGGTGCATGGCATGTTGATTTGCAGGCACTGAACCCAGAATCCTCAGAGACACCTGGAGACCAGATGAAGTCACCCTAGAGGTGGTACTCTCTTGCTGGTACTGGCACAGGCCTTGCTACCAACAGGTCTAGGAGTAACTACCATACCAGCAACTAGTGGTTCATGTGGCTATATGGCCCCCATGGGACCGATGTCTGGCGCGGAGTATGTCTCGACATGAGTAGTACTTGAAGACAAGGTACTGCTAGGGTCTGAGAAGCAAGTACATACAGCTGTGACAGTGCCCCACTTTGGTCGTGTTGGTGACCAAGGCAGTGCGGTGTTGGGCCCCACATAGCATGAGGAAATTCAGCTCATCATTGTGGCAGAATGGAGCCTTGCACCATGCTGTGCCAGCAATATTCCAGGCTGGCAGTAGGACGTCCTAGTCAGCTCACTTCCCTGCCTTTCCACAGCTTGTGAAGTCTGCATAGAGGGGTGTTGCCTCAATGCTCTTCTTTCGTTATGAAGATTCAGTCCACTGAATCCCAGACAGTTCCTAACCTGTGAGTTATTTAACATACTACTTTTTAGTCTCAGTTGATCCATTGTGGATGTGGGACAACAGCTAGTCAAATATTTAACAAAGAAATGTGCCAAACAACTGTGCAAATTGAAAAGTTAGTTTGTTTTTTTTTCGCTACCAGTTTCGGCAATTCAATATGCCATCTTCAGGCCCCATGTGCATCTCTAAAAAATTATCGATATCAGTTTATTGGGGCCATCTGTTTCTGGATGTTATCAATTCTCAAGTGTTTTATTTGAAGACTTGAGTTGCAGTCAGATCTTCAAACGAAGCACTTGAGAATTCACGACATCCAGAAACAGATGGCTCCAGTATGCCAATATTGATAATTTTTCAAAGGTGCATGTGGGGCTTGGAGATGGCATATTGAATTGCCAAAACTGGTAGCGAAAACAAAACAAACTAACTTTTCAATTTGCATGGCTGTTTGGCAAATTTCTTTGTTAAATACCACTTTTACTCTCTCTTATACTCTTGTTTGCAATTTTCACACTTGACTGTCTTTTTCTTCTTTGTTCAGTCCATCACATGGTATGTGGAGATGTGTACACCCATAACTGCTCAAGTCTTAGTGTGACTCAGTCAGTCAGTAAGTAGTGAACTGGAAGTTTAGGAGGGCAGATAGGACTCTGCCACTGATGGATGCATTTAGCTGTGCCAGACAGAAGATGTGGTTTGTTGGTGCTGCACTTTTTCGTAGTTTTGACTGAGATAATCTGACACTGCAGTGTCACATTCAGCATGTCAGTGTAGAAGTTGTCATAGATTCTTCTGAGAAAAAATCCAGGCAATTAGTGCATTTATTTATAAGTAAAAGCTGACTGGAATTTTCCTTTGTGTGAGACTCTGTGTGCCAGATTCTACATCTACTATGTTAATAGACTTTCTTGAAATAGTTTGCGTGTGTCTTCAAGAGTCTTCCAGTTCAGTTCCTTCAGTATCTCTGTGACACTCTCCCATGGATTAAACAAATCTGTAACCATTTGTGCTACCCTTCTCTGTATACATTCAATACCTCTGTTGTGTCACACGAGCGATTTGCAAGCAATCTCCTTTGTAAACTGATTGCACTTCCCCAGTACACTACATATAAACCAAAGTCTACCACCTGCTTTACCCATGGTTGAGCCTGTGTAATCATTCTATTTCATATTTCTACAAAGTGTTACACCTTGCTATTTGTGTGAGTTGGCTGATTCCAACAGTGACTTATCGATATTATAGTCACAGGATACCATTTTTTAAAAATTTTTTTGAAGCGCACAATTTTACGTGTATGAACATTTGAACCAATTTGCCAATCTTTGCACCACTTTGAAATCTTATCAAGATCTGGCTTAATATTTATGCAGCTTGTTTGAGGTAGATATTCATTATAGATAACTGCATCATCTGCAAAATGCCTGATTTTACTATTAATATTGTCTGCAAGGTCATTTATATACAACATGAACAGCAATGGTCCCAACATTACATTGATTTGAAATTCTAGATTCACGTATTTTTAATGTTTGCTTTGTGTCTGCATAATCTTTCATTGCATGTATCAATACTCATTTATATTGTGAGATATTGTCAAATTTGAACATTTGTGAGTATTGAAATAAACTCTTAATATTAGTTTTATGCTTAAACTTGTTTGTGCTTGTTTAAATTTTTTGAGGAAAGTAGGCATATCCTCATTCAAAACAATTGTTCTCTAATTTCATTGTATAATTATATCAGAAATAGGTTATTCTCAGAATTTTTTGATACTTACAAAACTGTATTTTTGAAAATTTTCTTAAGCTGTGAGAGTTGTGGGTAACTTATTTGGAAGCAAATCAGCATTTGTGACTCACAGTTACTTCCAAAGAATAGATCATCCAAAACTTGAGTGTGTACCAATGCAAACAAACATACATGTTTGAGAATTTTTGGAAGTTACCATTGCCCATTGCATAAACTAATTCATAGTATTAAATCAGCATTTGTGTTATAGTTTATCAGCTTTGTAATGAACATATTGTGTTACATTTAATTTTCACTTTCAAGAGGAGTATATAGTATCTACATTAATTGTAAATCAACTCTATTTTCAAGTTTGTTAGTGACTATAACTGACCTCAAAAAGTTTTAGGAAACTAGTAATCTATACCACAGGTTTTCCTGTTGTCTTAATAGAAATCACTATTTGTGTATTTGCTTCAAATTTTATAGGGAATTAGCAAATTTTTTAGCTCAACAGATTAAAAGATAGTCAGCAAGCATAGTTTAAAGTTATTCGCTCACTGCCCTGTAAAACATTGCACCAGCCACAAGGCAGCCCCACTATGAATACTGCTCTCAAACACAGGATGAGTTAGTTGATATTTGTAAGCAGCTGAAAATCACCTTGACTGCTGTCAAATGATTGGCAGCTACTATGAATCGGTGTGTTGAAGGGCTCCCGAGAGTCATGTACTGTGGATCCTGTCTCCGCTTCAGGAAGTATAGGATCTGTAATTACTCATCCTCTTGACTGTGAGTGACGTGTCAGTAGTAGTTCTAGGCATTCTGTACAAGGTAAACAGATCAGGGAGGACTCAATTCCCCTAACCAACAAGTTCAAGAAGCTGTCTTTCACTGAAACTGAGATTGAGCCAATGGGACTTACTTCACCTGTTTGGAAACCTGCTTTGTCCCATGTCAAGAGGAGACAAATGCAAAAGGATTGGGGTCTATTAATTGTCAACATTTCAAACATATGGTGAATAATGGTACACATTAAGAAAATGCCACCAAGGTACAGGAAGGAACACCAGATGCACTCAGTTTATATATATGGAGGTCTCACTCAACATGTTGAAGAGGCTATCAGCCATTAAGGGAGCAAGATGCAACCAACTGCAGATTTTAGCACATGTTGGAATAAATGTTACCTGTTTCCTGGGCTCCAGGTTCATACATGGATCATTCGAGTGACTGGCAGAGAAGGTTGAGAAAGCCAGCGTGGTGCATGGAGTTTCAGTGAACTGCTATTTCCATCGTAGTTCCCAGAAATGATCATGGCCCCACTGGTTCTGAGTAGGGTGGAAGGTCTGAACCAGAGACTTCAAGGGTTCTGTGACAAGCTGGGCTGCAACTTTCTGGACTTGCATCATAGGATTGAAAACTGACAGATCCCTCTAAATGGGTCAGGTGTACACTACATGTCAGAGGCATTACCCAGGTATCTGATTGTGTGTGGGATGCACACAAGGGTTTTATTTAGATTAGGTGACACTCCATCCAGTCCAGATAATGACAGCTGTAGGAGACCCAGAAATATGAGTGTAAGGTCCAAAAGAGTGCCCCCTACAGGCCAGAGTATTAAAATCCTAGTAGTTAACAGCTGAAGCATTCACAACTGTGTACCAGAGTTGAAGGGCTCATGAAAAGAACTCACATAATACTAGGCAGAGAAAGCTGGTTGAAATATGAAATTGATAGCAGTAAGATTTTTGAGGAACATTTAAGTGTCTATTGAAAGGATAGGCAAATGGGAAATGGAGATGGTGTATTTGTCACAGTAGAGAAGAAACTCAAATCCACCGAGATGGAAACTGAAGCTGCATGTGAGATTGTTTGGGCAAGACTCAGTATCAGGGATAGGCATAAAATGGTAACTGAATCCTTCTACTGCCCACCAGGCTCTTCTCCTGATGTAACCAAAAACTTTAGAGAAAACCTCAGTTCACTTGTACGTAAGTTCCCCAAACATACTGTGATCATTGGTGGAGATTTTAATCATCCAATATTCAAATGAGAAAATTACAGTTTTTTTAGAAGTGGGCATGGAAAAACATCCTGTGAAACAGTACTAAATGCCTTCCCTGAAAACTATGTGGAACAAATAGTTTGCAACCTCACTCATGATAGAAATATATTAGATCAAATGGCAACCAATAGACCTGACCTCTTTTAGGATGTCCACACTGAAATTGGTATCAGTGATTGGTAACAGTGATTGCCAAAGTACAAAGGACAACCACTGCTGAAGTTTGGATGCATGGAGCACTGTGACCCATAAAATTACAGAAAATTGCACTGCCCCCTCATAACTGGGCACAAACCAGCTTTAGTTGCTGTGTGTTTCACCTAAAGTCACTCAAATCACTAAGTCTATCTTCACCATTCACACCTTACAACCAATCCTCCAATTCAGACAATAAGACAGTGTCAACACAACCTCATGGAAAAGAATTGAAACAGTTTGTTATCACCAATAAAGTTCAGATGATGCTGAAGCTGATGTCAGTCTCATGACTTTGCTAATTGTCACTGTCTTCTGATACCAAGTATTATAATGTTGGGGGGTCCAGACACACTTAAATGCCAGGATGGTTGTTTCAGGATGGCATATGCAGGATGATGGGTTATGTACTACCAGCTCCCTAGTGACTATGGAATCAGAAGAGTTCAATTTACACCTTCAGGCAGCAGTTGGTACATTTTTTACTATAGACACTTCTAGTCATTATGCCTGAGCTCTAACCATGCACATTCTTTGGCATAATACCCAGGCCCTCAACGTTTAAAACAGATTATTGCTGAAGACTGGGCGTGCAGAGCACTATTCCCCAGAAAATTACACTGTCGACACCAAACTGGGCACAAACCACCATCAATTTTTTTTAGTATTCCCTCACAGCAGTGTGAGTACAGAGGGTGGCTGAGTGCTGCTTCAGTGAAGTGGCAGCATATGTTGCCTTGCAGACACAATATTGACGTCAGGCGTTCAGCTGGCAGCAGGAGCATGTGCAGGACAGTTGGCTGTTCCCAGTCAGTTAGGTATGTGGCGTGCTGGTATGTAGGTGCTGAATCCAGGACCCCATGGAGATGCCCAGAGACCATATGATGTC
This sequence comes from Schistocerca piceifrons, assembly GCF_021461385.2. Lineage (NCBI taxonomy): Eukaryota > Metazoa > Arthropoda > Insecta > Orthoptera > Acrididae > Schistocerca > Schistocerca piceifrons. The sequence continues at coordinate 747,311,416 of NC_060138.1, read as the reverse complement.
ACATTAGAGGGGGGACTCTTGGTGGCACTGGCTTGAGTCCTGCTGCCAGTGAGTGTATCAGTGGCTCGTGCACCAGCAGCTAACGGTTTGTGCGGCTAGACATTGGCTCAGAAACAGGCAGTTTGGCCTATAAGTGGTGTAAGTTCATGAAACTCTTGTCGACCCTTGTTCACGAGTCTGGGTATTTTGACATTGGCCTGTCAATATATATATATTCCTTACTGTCATTTCTTGTTAACAATATTAGCTTATTCCCAAGAATAAGCAGCTTTCACTCAGTTAATACCTGGCAGAAATCAAACCTGCAATTTGGTCAGACTTCCTTAACTTGTGTGCAGAAAGGTGTGCAGTATACTACTGCATCCATTTTCAATAACTACCACTAGAATTCAAAAATTTTAGTAGTAAACCATGTACTTCCAAATCGAAACTGAAGAGTTTCCTCATGGGTCACTCCTTCTATTCTGTCGAGGAGTACCTCGAAAAATTAGGCTCATTCTTGTTGTATTGTTGATTGTGTTTACTTAAACTTATGGCTTGACTTTTTTCAGGTTCGTAAACATTTTATTTTTATCTGTTATTACTTTAATGTTGTAATTTCATGACTTTGGATATTTGCTCCTCAATTTGGTCCTATGGAACTTGACATCTAAATAAATAAATAAAGTAGTCCAAGCTGATTGGTCTATGTGTAACCAATGGCTGGCCTGTAGTATGTCTCAGCATTAACATTAGTTGAAAACAAGGTACTGCTAGAGTGCAAGTGGTGAGTACTTGTAGTTCTGCCCAGCTTTGTTGTACCAGGCCCACCTTCACTCATATAAGAGTCCAAGGCAGCACAATGTTTGGCCATGGCATGATGAAATTCAGTTCACCACTGTGGCAGTCTGGGGTCTTGTATCCGACTGTGCCAGCAATATTCCAGCCTTGGCAGCATGATTTCATGAACAGCTCAATTGCACACCTATTGGTGGGTTGTGAAGCCTACAGGGAGAGGTGTTGGCACAATACTTTTTAGACTATTGCCACAAGAATTAGAACTACACAGTCTACCTAAAATTCCTCTGGGGTTCATTACACATCAGAATTGGTTACCAGTCTAACTGTTAGTGGAATTCACATGTTGGATCTTTAGATTAAATGATACTGTTCAGTCAGAATGCACATAGTTGCAGAGGAATTCAGGATACTCATCTCAGACCCAAGTAATGCTCCAGATGAGTGTGAATGTGGAGGTATTAATGAAGAATGAAAAATAGACAAATGGGATGTTGATTTGACCAACATAAGGTCTATAAAAAATTGGAAACAGATAAATGTGACATCCAATTGACCAGTGTGAGATCTAGTTTTGTAAAAAAAAATTAATTGCTTGAAAGTCACAAGGGGAATTAATAATAAATTAATTAGTAATTTGAGGGAAAATTACACAATGGATTTAGTTCAAAATTTCATCTCCAAACAAAGAATGAGATGCGGAAAAATGGGGTATCAAACTGACCAGCGTGAGGTCTAGTTTTGCAAAAAATTGTTTAATTGCTTGGAAGTAATAAGGGTAATTAAGAAAAACTTAATTAATGATTTGATAAAAAATTTAAATATTTCATAAGCAGCTGATAGCCATCTAAATGTAGTGTAAAAAGTTGACTTCTCCAAGGCATAGCTATTTTGAATATAAAATGTTATTTGGTCTGATATTTAACTATCAAAATGGGTTCCTTCACATCAAGTACTAAATTCGGGACATTTTGAGAACAAAAGATGCTAAGAAAGCAAATGAGGTTTTAAAAAGATCGTGCTTTGTGAACAAAACTTGAAAATAAATATTTTGAAAGCAAAACAGTGAAATGTTTTGTGGACTGATTTGTCTAAAAGTAGTAAATAAAACACATTTAAGGAACATTACGTATACTTTTGAGTTATGCTGTGCATAATTTTGAGCTTCATTCAAAGGGACATCAGGTGTTTCTATAATTCATTTTTTCTTACTTTTAGACAAATAACTTCACAAAACATTTGATTCTTCTTTCTTTTTTCCAAATTTTTTTATAAGAATGACAGCATCTGAATTGGCTGTGTACATGACTGGGCACTGAAGATATGTCTGCCTTGGGAAAAACAGTACCAAGTTGCTGAGCACGCACTGCAGGATGTCTCAAGGGATCTGAGTGTCTAACTGAGCACATCCTTATCAGCGCCTTAGGTCACTAATCACAAGAGCCTACTTGTTGTTTCAACCTTTTTACTAACATTTTTCAGGCATGGCCCATCATTACAGTATCAGAGAAACAACACAAAATATCATATCAAGTTGTATTTGTTGTAATATTGGTGCTCAGTATGATAGATAGGTACCAGTGGATATGTTACTGTGTATTAATTTTTCTCTTATATTTTGATGGTGGGCCATGCCTGAAATGCATTATTAAAGAAGTTTTAACAGCAAATGGATTCTTGTGATTAGCTGCCTAAAGTGGTAATACGGATGTGCTGAATTAATCGTATCATGGCTTCAGGCCTTCTGCGTGACTTTGTCACAAACTTGAATGTGTGCTACATCACACAAGCCATTTGTCTTCTCCCACCCAGCCCTATTTTTCCTGAACTGCAGAGAAGCAAACTTGCTTCCCAGCATATACTTACAGCCTACCACTCTCCTGTACTTGACCTCTATTAAAAAAATATTTTTATTTATTTACATTTTTTCATTGTTAGTATTTTATTTACATCAGTCAAACTAAATACACACTTAGTATGTAGTAGTAGATAAAAACAATGTCTGAGCAGTATATGAGGAGTGGCATTCTCTTGGTCGTATCTGGTAAGGGTGTGTTTGGGCACTGTATCAGTGTACAGGGAGTTATAATAAAACTTTTCTACTAGAGAGGGCCTCCATGAAAAACAAGTCACCATAGGACATGAAACTTTGTGGAAGTACTTGTATAGACATGTAGAAGAGAAATAATGTATAAACCATTGAAAGAGAAACATTTTAATTTCCACATGAGAGGGTAATGTTTATTAATGGTATGAATGGTTTACGTTTCAGGTTGCAAACATTGCTCAGTGTGATGACCATCAGCATGTGTGGCAGCCTAGTACCACACTAGAGATACCATTTCACAATTATTCACAGCACTTTTTGAATGGTGGATAACAGACAACAGACATGACACACCTCATGCACTACTTGAAGATCACACATTGCATCCAGCATTCTCAGCCATGGCACCAATAACTTTTTTTAACAATTTGTGGTGCAAGTGACTGTCAGCTTGTCCCAGGAGCAATTCCCAAATCACCAGTTTATTCGAACTTCCAAATCATGTTCTTCAGTGGAGAAAGACGACCTTTCCACATTCCTCTAACGGGTAATACTCGTGAACAGAGCAGCACTATAGCTTTTGTTTTGATAGAACAGTGTTATGAGTAAAGTACTGATTACCATGTTTGGACCCATGTTGACTGTCTCCAACTGTAATGTGCATTGATGCTTGTGTGTCTGTACCAGTACCGGCACCTAACTGCAAGTCATGACACTAACAATACTAACAATGCAAATCCTGCAGTGCACAGTCTGAACATCATTCCTATAAAATTGGGTACCCATACTATTAATAGTTTGCCATCTACACTGGCCCAGGTAGTGACAATTTAATTGTAGCCACCCTGTAATTGCCTTGTAGGCCAATATCACAGTTTTTGAAGAGTCTTCCAATGTTGGTACAGAACAAGCAGGGGCCAAGTATCAAACATGGTGCAGCACCATATTTAACATTTCCCCACTCTGAATTTAGTTTTATTCCTATGGTAAGTAAGAAACTAAAGTTCCACTTTATAGCCCTAGATCAGGGATGCTTAACCCATCAAACCTGATCGACCAGGTGATTGCCAAGGCTGAATGAGTCAATATTCCAAATTTGTGCCTGAAATCTGTTTCAATGAGCTGTTTTTGTAAAGTACAAATGTGTTGACAATGAGTGTTTTGCATGGTATCTGTAAGGGGTAAACCTGACAACACTGTCTCCACCTCTTTCATTGAGAAGAATGAGGTATTAAACTTCATTTTAGTACAGTTCACAACGACTTTGAATTGGAAGCAACTGTTGGTACTAAAATGAGGAGAAGAAACTTCCTAATTTCAAAAGAAAATTCCAATTACAGCAGCTGTTTTTTTGTAAAGCCCATACAAAAAAGTCTTCCATCATACTTACCATCATTTTGCATGTTGTAAGTACTGATGAAACATGCAAAACGTTTTGATGATGGCACATTTGTTAAGAAGTGCTTTCTGGCAGCTAGTGAGTCCTTGTTTTCCATATTTAAAAACAAGTCAGAGAGAATATCAGCCACCAGAGATGTGTTGCTGTCAAGACCTGTTATAACATGAAAAGTGTAATTAATAGTAGAGAAATAAAAGGCCAATTGATAACAGGATTGCAGTCCTGCTTGTGTTTCTCATTGTAGTTAGATGAGTCAGTAGGTGGAGTTGATTCACCTCAGGTTATGATTTTTGTAAGTGTGATATTGTCACATCTGAATGTAAAACATGTGCATACAATTTTGACTTTGAAAGACACTGTATGAGGAGAAGATTTTTACAGTGTATTCAAAAGCTTAATTTCTGAATATGATTTGCCAATTCAGAAACTTGCATCTATTACTAATGATGGAATGCCTGGCATGGTAGGCAAACACAATGGATTTATTACCTTGTGTGCAAATGATGAATCTTTCCCACCTTTCTTGAAGTATCATTGTATCATGCATCAGCAAGTTCTTTGTGGGCATATATTGAAAATGGCTCATATTATGAGTATTGTCACAAAAATTGTAAGTTCAGTTTGCTCACAATCATTACAGAGAAGAAACTTAAGACTGCTGTTAGAAGAATTTGATACCCACTATGGAGATCTGCTACTGCCTATCAAAGTTTGATGGCGAGAAGAGGTATGCACCCTAACAGATTTAGAGGAACTTCTACCAGTGTAAAATCTTTTGTGTCTGAAAGAGAGGAAGATTACTCACAAGCGTATGATATGTGCTGGTTGTTGGATCTTGCATTTGTAACTAATTTGACAGCTGAACTAAATGACTTAAACAAAGAACTTCAAGGGAAAAAAAACTATCAGAACTATTATGTTTTCTGTAGTGTTTCAGCCAAAAATTTGACCTTAGGATAGCATGGTTACAGAAATTAAATGTGAAACTCTTTCTCCAAATGCCGTCAGAACTGTAACATTAACAAACATCACTGGATCAAGAAGCTGCAAAGGAGTATATGGCCAACATGACAGCACTGAAGACAGAGTTTGAAAACCACTTTTTAGATTTCAAGGCAGTGGAACCTATTCTAGCTTTAATGGATCAACCTTTCAAAAAGTGGACTTGGAAGATATTTCATATAAAATGAGTATTCATTTTTATTGTAGGAAATTAGTTTGTGCAAATACCTAACATTGTAAAAGTGGCATGGCATATTTTATCATTTTTGGATCAACTCATCTATGTGAGGCCACATTTTCAACAGTGAACATAGTGAAATCCATGTGTAGAAATAAACTGACTGATTCTCATCTTTCAGATTACATTAGGTTGGTTCTCATAAATTGCCCACCAGGTTGTAATAAACTTGCCAATGCTATGCAGACCCAAGTATCTCACTAAACTTTTTTCATCATTTATGATGGCATATATTTTAAGTTTTTTCACATGTGTAATATCTTAAAAATTGAGTAGTAGGCCTACAACTTTTGATGGATAGAAAATTACCTTTTATGTAGTCTTTGTAATTAAAATGGTTAAGTTTGGCTGTAGTGTTGTTTTGTGCTTAATATGAATTTTCAAGTCAGTCAGTTTCTGGATGGACTAAATTGCATGTAGTAGATCCCAAGCCAAAAAATTTGAACACCCCTATGCTAGACGAACCAATCAGGTCCAACTGACCACCATGTCATTCACTTCCAGTGGTGTTACCAGATGAAGCATGGAAGGACAAGTGGTCAGCACACTGTTCTCCTGGTAATTGTCGGGTTTCTTGACCTTGGAATCACTACAAATTGGTTGAGTAGCTCCTCAGTTAGCCTCAAGAGGTTGAGTGTACACCATACCAATCCTCCCACCAAGGAAAAATCCATGGCAGTATCATGAATCAAAACTGGGTCCCACATATGGCAGTCATCCACACTAACCACTTAGCAACAGAGGCAGACATTCCTATGGTATCATTTGTTAATGTTGCCACCTTGTATAAACTTGATTCCAAGGCAGTACAGTTCTTTTACTTTCTGTAACAGACATTTATTAATTTTGATGTTTAACTAGACACATTGTTCTGTGAACTGCTCTGCATTAGTTCCCTCTAAATAATGTTTTGTATTATGTAGGTTGTATACTCCATCAAATAGTTCTTTGAAGTCTAATACTCTTTCAGCCAGATATTCAGTGCTTTCATCTGATAGGCTTAGCACCGATATCTATGCCCCTTGCACTTTTATAATCATGCCTGAAATTTTCTTCCAGTTCAGTGGATTGCTTCTTTTTAATGCAATTTCAACAACAGAGGCAAACTTGTCTTACAACTTTTTAACACATTATTTTTATTTTCCACTTGGTTTTTGTAGATATAGTTTATTCTTCTTTCTCTATATTGCATCCATATCATTTTCAAGATTTTGGACCTATTCTTTGACTTCATATTAAGGTATTCTTGTGTGCACAACATGTGGTCTACAGAATGTGGACACACAATCAAAACATACACCAGCTACCATGACTCCCATTGATTTTACATAATATTTTACATTATATTAGGCCACTTCCTTCTTTTGCATTAACCTTCTTTTGAATCTCATTATAGACCTTTATGTATTCCTGCCATCTGCCTGAAATTTATAGAGGTTTAGAGCCTGCATCTTGCAAATCAACATGTTTGTCTTTGTCATCACTGAAATCAGTTTTATTTTCTGTATGCAGAATTAATGTACCCTATCTCACATTCTTTTATCTCATCCATTATGGTTTTGCTTCATTTATATTCGCACAAGGCATAACAACATCACGAACTGTCATGTCAACACAAACATAATTATATGAGCTGACAGTGCTTGACAACAAGTACTGGGAGCTGAGCTCCAGAAGAGGGAACCAAACTTGATATGTAAGTCAGTCTATGGTGGAGCAGAGAGTCCGACTGATGCATAGAGATGGGCATGGAAGATAATCAAATACAACTAGCATGAATGACTGACACTAGCATGTGGAAACGGAGCACAGTGCAAGCTGGAGGCCAAGTCTCAGGTAGTTGAAGTCAGTGTAAGAACTGCCAGCCGAGGCCTGTTGCTGCTGACAGGTAAAGTCCTGAGTCAGTGGCTCTGCCCATGCCATGCTTTGTGTGCACCTTCCATGACAGTGTTCTGTATCATTCCACTGCAATATCCATGCCAACACATTTGCATCCATTCAGTGTCCACCAGTGAGGATACTAAATCGCTGCCTCCTGAAAAGGCCACATAGGGCCAAAAATGATTTGCTTCTGTTGTGTCCTTTGTCACAAAACTATGAGGGCAACAGAGCACCAGCATTTGCAGGCTGGGCAGTGGGCCAGTAACGAATTTCATAACTATAATTACTGAGAAGAAGGCCCATCTCTGCAACTGCTGGGAAATCTCATCCAGTAGCTTAGAGCAAGGGCCAGAGATGGAATTGAGGGGCTCGCAGTCAGTGATGCATAAGAACATTACTCTGTAAAACAAAATACAAACCTTTTTAAGACCAAAAATCATAGACAGTGCCTCCTTTTCCAACTGTGAGTATGTACACGGTGCTGTGGAAAGTGTCTTTGATGTGTAAGCATCAGGTATCTTGGTGCCATCTGGGTTCTGATGCAACAAACCATATCAATATCATACTGGAAAGCATTGGAGGGCCAGGCTTAATGGTTTACCCACCACAAAAGAAGAAAAACGGAGCAGAGCAATTCTGCATGAACCACTGAAAAGCTTAGTGACAGTCCACAGAAAACACAAACCTGACACCATTTTGGCGAAGCTGGTGAAGGGGATGGCAACTGTATTTGGCCTGGGGAATGAACTTAGCATAATAATAAAATCTTGCCCAAAAAGGACTGGAGCTCCTGCAGGTTTTGGGCACTGGCAGATTGACAATGGCTTTGATATGTTCATCTGTAGGGTTGAGATCACATTTGATAAGTATATGCCCCAAAAGTTGCACCTTAGGAAAAAAAACTGCATCTTTCCAGTTTTCAATGACGGCCATTCTCCATGAGGCACTGGATGACTGACAGCATATATTGTAAGTGATCCTCTCATGTAGAGCCCATTCCCAGATATCGTCAAGGTAGCTTATGCAGCAGCAAATATCCTAGACCAACTGCTGCAAGTATTGCTGATAAATTTCTGGCACGGATGATGTTCTAAAAGGCAAATTATGAAACTGGTAAAACTGAAAGGGGGTGTTGAGCACCAACAAATTCCGAGAAGCTGTGTCCAACTGCAACTTCTAGTAGGCAACATGCAAGTTGATGCTTGAAAAATACTGTCCCCCAGACAATTTTGCCAATGACTTCTCCAGTTGTGGAACTGGATACGAATTTGTGACATTACACATTGACCACCTGATCAAAATTGCCGCAAAGGCACAAGGCACCATCTGGTTTCTGAGTCAACGCCAAAGGAGTGGCTCACTGAATGACAAAACAGGAGAAATGACTCCGAGGTCCTGGCAAAACAGCAACTTGGCCCTGACCTTGTTGCACATGGTGAAGGGAATGGGATGAATTGAGAAAACTGAGGTATCAGTGATGTCTTAAAGGAGACATGTGCCATGAAATTTTCTGCCCAACCCAAGGTATTTTTGAACAGCAAATTGTGTGACCACAGACAGGAGTCCAAACCTTGGAAGGGGCCAATGGAGACACTAAATTTACTTTGTCAATTCAATTCAATTCAATTTATTAGCGTCCTTGTAGTACATCATCGAAATGATATAGGACTTGTCAATAAACATTACAATTTAAAATACATATACATGAAAATTTGTAATTGAATTTACTTGTCACATAGACATTACAATTTTAATAGAACTTTTAGAACATTAACATAAAAATATACAAGTAGGATAACAACATACAAAAAAAAGTTAGTGATTCTCACATCAAAGATTATTTACATTCTTACATTAACACTGTTTCACACTTTCATAGAAACAGCAAGTATTTAAATGTGAGCAATTACACATATTTATTATGTCAGGGAAATATTAACTGCGCTTTTATTGTCAACGATTCATAAACTCTTCAATACTGTAAAAACTATTGCTCAATAACATGTTTTTTAATTCTCTTTTAAATATGTACAGTTTTGGTATTATTTTTAGTTCTTTGGGGAGAGCACTGTAGAGGATTTTGGGTTGGTATAGTACACTTTTGTGATACATAGCTGTTTTATGAATTTCTCTGTGGAAATCATTCCTATTCCTTGTTTCGTAGTTGTGAAATTCTCTGTTTAATGTAGAAAATTCCTCATGTTCTTTTAAGAAACATATGCATTCATATATGTATAAAGATGGTAGTGTCATGATTTTTAATTCTTTGAAAGCTTGCCTACAAGAGTCTCTATATCCTATACCTTTTATTATTCTGACTGCCTTCTTTTGTAGTCTAAATGAGTGTTTTGTTAGACTGATGTTCCCCCAAAACTGTATGCCGTATCTTAATAAACTGTGCATGAATGAGAAATAAACACATAACACTGTTTTAATATTACATGAGCTTTTAAGCATTCTAAGTATATAACATGTTTGACTTAATTTTTTGTTCAAAGATATTACATGCTTTTCCCATCTTAAGTGTTCATCAAACCATACTCCCAAGAATTTAGTGTATGATGCTTGTTTAATCTTACACTTACCCAGTTCTACTGTAAGGTTAGTTTTTATTTTATTTGTAATATGTCTGAAGTTGATCCACGTTGCTTTTTTGGCATTTACAATGAGTCTGTTTTCATAAATATAAGGGTGGTGGCGTTTGTATATATATTAAAACAGGTACTCTTTCAAAGAATGTAAACAGTGAAGCTGCTACATTTCCCATAGCTAGAGAAAAAGACTTTGAAGTTACTGGTATAGTGGCAGAGGATTTTAGAGTGTTTTGTGTGTACAGGTCACCATGTGGCAATATTAGCATCTTTCTAAAAAAAGTTGCTAGCTTACTGAGAATGAATATGAAGAGAAATCTTATTATATGTGGAGACTTCAACATTGACATGGGAAAAGACACAAAAATAAGACAGGATTTTGAAGAATTGTTAATACAGCATAACATGAAAGTGACAATAACTGCACCAACAAGAGTGACTTCACAAAGTGAGACAATTATTGACAACATAATTACTAATATGTGTAACTATGAGTCACATGTAGTTCAGACAGAAATATCTGATCATCATGGACAACTAATCAGCTTTTGCAGAAGTAATGACACAGTATCAGAACCAAAACAAACAACCAAAGAAATTAGGATCATCAGTGAACAAAATATCAACATCTTTAGAACAATATTAAGTAAGGAAACCTGGAATGAAATCCTACAGGCCCAGAGTGTAAATGAAAAATATGATGCATTTATTTCAACAATTAAGTACCATTTTAATGTAGCATTTCCCAAAGTAAAGAGACAAGAAAGGCATCAAGATCAAACACAGTGGATTACGAGTGAAATACTATAACAGCGAAGGAAGCTTCAGGATGTGAGACGGATGGGCGAAGCTGAAAACTATAAAATGTTAAAAAAGGAGTATAGAAAAACAATAAGAGAAGCGAAAGCAAGAGCAATTGACACCACTATAGTGAACTCAAAAAACAAGGCAAAGGCAGCTTGGAATGCAATCAATGCTGAAAGAAAGGAAAAAGATGGGTCAAACAAAGAAGAAGGTATTAGGTCAATTAAAGTAGACAACACAGTGGTCACAGATGGTATGGAAATAGCAAACATTCTGAATAATAACTATATCAGCGTAGTAGAAAACCTAAAATTGGAAAGAAATAGTCAAAAACAGAAGGGTATTAAGGTACCAAAAATATCATGCAGTACTATGTTCTTAAGACCAGTCACGGAAGATGAATTGCGGAAAACTATACAGAAACTGAAGTCCAAGAAATCAGCTGGTGATGATGAAATATCAAATCATGTAATAAAGCTGGTATGTGAGGAGATAATAACACCACTGCTGGACATAGCAAACTGTTCTTTCAGAGATGCAATTTTTCCAGAAAAACTGAAGATAACGAAGGTAGTGCCAGTGTACAAGAAAGGGTGTAAGGATGATCCCAACAACTACAGACCAGTTTCACTGATATCAGGTTTCTCAAAAATCCTAGAAATGCTTATGTATACCAGATTAGTTAACTATTTGGACAAACATAACATTCTCATGACCTCACAACATGGTTTCAGAAAGGGTAAATCTACAGAATCAGCAATTGTCAGTCTAACAGAATACATTTTACAGTCCTTAGATGAGAAAAAGGTTGTCTCTGCAATGTTTCTGGATCTTTCAAAGGCATTTGACACCATTGACCATGAAATGCTGATACAAAAATTAAGCAACTATGGCATTCGGGGGCAACCAGGTGAATGGATAAAATCATACTTGTGCAACCGCAAGCAGTATGTATCATTAGGAAACTCGTACCAATCAGAAACCAAATCCATCAAATATGGAGTGCCGCAGGGTTCGGTAATGGGGCCATTGTTATTTAACGTATTTGTTAATGATATAGGTGTTGAGGAGGAAGAAAAGAAAATATTGTATGCTGATGACATGACAATACTAAATAGTGACCAAAATATGGAACAGCTTGAGACAAGAGCATACATATCTGCAAATGTCACAGCTCAATGGCTGTTGGAAAATGAACTGGTTATAAATCTAAAAAAGACTATGTATGCAGTGTTTAAAAACAAGGAAAAGGCTGTAGACATGGATTTAGAGGTTGACGGAACAAGGCTGGAAGAAGTAGAATCTGCTAGATTCTTAGGTATTCTTGTGGATAATGAACTGAAATGGAAAAAACATATTAATAATGTCTGTAAGAAACTGAGCTCTGTCATATTCTTAATGATGCAGCTATCACAGTATTCAGACAAGAACCTTCTGTGTACAGTGTATCATGGACTTTTTGAACCATACTTACAGTATGGAGTGACGGTGTGGGGAAACTCAAACAAACAAGAGACAAAACAAGTGTTCACATTACAAAAAAAAAGCAATTAGGACCATTTTAAGAAGAAAGACCTCTGAAACATGCAGAAACTGTTTCAAGAATTTAGGTATCTTAACTTTTTCATCATTATATATATACAAAACAATAATGTACATCACAAAAGGTAGTGAGAACTGGATTACAAATGCTAGTGTACACACCCACAATACAAGAAAGAAGAATGAAGTACGGAGCATACCCCACCGACTGGCAATGCTAGAAAAAGGACCCCAGTACTCTGGTATCAGACTACTAAGAAGTCTACCCAAAACCCTGCAAGATAGTGTACTTCACAATGAATTTACAAAGAAACTTAAAGACTATCTCATTGAAAAAGAGTTTTACAGTGTTGCAGAATACTTATGCCATTAAATTTGTATATATTGTTACTCATTATCAGTGATGTAAAAATGTAAGCTAAAGGTGTAGAAAAATAATTGATAAAGAATTTTAATACTTTGACATGTCCTATATTACACGTACATTTACTGTACACGATGTAATCTTACAGGATCAAATAAAATTCAATTCAATTCAATTAAACCATCTGTCTGCTGCGTCTGTTGCTAATGTGACTTTTTCCTGTAAGTCAGCTTCACTATTTGCTTTAACAAACAAACTTGTATCATCAGCAAACAGTACTGCCTCTGCTTCAGATAGTTGACTTGGTAGGTCATTGATAAATATTAAAAACAGTAATGGCCCTAATACAGATCCCTGGGGTACTCCATACAAAACTCTCTCGAATCTTGATGAATATGTCCTATCTGCCTGGCTTATCTCCACCTTCTGATACCTGTCTGACAGATATGATTCAAACCATTTGTGGGCAACTCCACGTATCCCATAGGCATATAACTTCCTAAGCAGTAACTTATGGTTGATGACATCAAAGGCCTTTGATAAGTCTAAAAACAATCCACAATTTAATTCCTTTCTGTTTATGGATTTTAGAACAAGTTGCAAAAAATTGAAGATAGCTGTTTCAGTTGATTTATTTTTACGGAAACCATTTTGCGCATTAACCAATATTCTATTCTTTATAAGAAATTTGTATAGTCTCTGATACATTATCCTTTCTGTTATTTTTGAGAAACCTGACAACATTGATAAAGGCCTAAAGTTACTAACATCATATTTATCACCATTCTTGTAAAGTGGCTTTATAGTAGACATTTTAAGTTTTGATGGAAACACCCCTGTCTTAAAAGATTCATTTATAATTTCAGTGAGATGCGAGGCTATGTTTCTTGCACTTTGCTTAATGACTTTGTCAGGAATCCCATCACACCCACATGACATTTTATTTTTTAACTTATTTATAGCATTTAGTACCTCTGAATCAGTTACTGGATAAAGGAACATTGTCATGTCATTCATGGGGATTTTTACCTTGCTATTGGAATTGCATTTAGTTTTAATTAAATTTATGGCTATATTTGTGAAATGTTCATTAAATATGTTGGCAATCTGAAGTGGGTCCTTAACAGTTTTACCCCCACTTTTAATGATAAAGCTGTTATCTTTTCTTTTGTGTCTACCTATATTTTTATTTATTACCTCCCAAGTTGAATTCATTTTGTTGTTACCTTTCTCAATATAGGTATCATTATCAAGCTTCGTAGCTGCAATTATTACTTTCTTGTACAGGCTTCTATAACATTTCACATGTGCTTTCAGTACTAAATTTTTCCTGACTGATTTATTTAACTTTCTGAGAGTGTCTGATGACTTTCTAATCCCATGTGTAACCCATGTTTTGGTTTTATGTTTAGTTTTGACTCTTTTTATAGGAAAGGCAACATCGAAGCAGTGTTTGTAGCTTTCAAGGAATGAGTCAAACTTTCTGTTGACATCACCACTTGATTCACTACCCCAGTTGTTATTTTCCAGAATGTAATTAAAAATTCTTATGCTGTCATCATTTATAAATCTCCTTTCTCTGTAATTGTTATTGATAACAGGGTCCTTGTAAGATGTGACATTTAAACTCAATTTGATACCCTTGTGATCCGAGAAACCAGTGTCAATTACTTCAGTGTTATATTCACACTTGTCCTTGTTTATAAATACTTGATCTATTATAGTTTCAGACATATTTCCGCATCTGGTAACTTCATTTACAGTTACCATCATATTATGACACAAAAACAGATTGCACAGTTGCTGTTGTTTACTACAATCATTCTTAAAGTTAACATTAAAATCACCAAGAACAATTACATTATGTTTAAGTTCATTCAGCAGTCCCTCAAGGTTTTCCATAAAAATGGCAAAGTTGCCCAGTGGTGATCGGTACAAACACACAATATTAATTTTTAATTTGGTTAGCTCACATATACTGTATTCAGAATCTTTTTCTATGCATTTTAGTTTACATTTAATTTCTTTTGATTCTACCCCTGTCCTAACATAAATACATGTCCCACCCCCGTTATGGTTGAGTCTACAAAATTTGCTAATCATTTCAAAATTTGGAATAATTATGCTAGACACTTGCATTTCTTTTACCCAGTGCTCACTTATGCATAGTATGTTAATGTCTTTTAGATAGTCAGTTAATAGAACTTCTATTTCAGCTAATTTACTTTCTAGTCCTTGCACATTTTGGTATACAACTGTTAAAGTTTCATGTAGTGGATTTGCTGCACTATTTACCTTTGTACTTTCTTGTTGCTGACACTGTAAAGATTCTGCCTTTTCTTCTTCTTCAAATTGTGAGGGTCCCATAAAAAATAGTCACTACGCACAGCAGCTCTTCTTATCCTGAGGCTCTTCCTTTGAGATGTCTGCAGAGCAGCTGATGAGTTTCTGGATCTAATTGAATGGTTCTTGGCTGTTGGTGTGGTTGCAGTCCTAGTTACAAGTGAGCATGAAGCATTAAGTGTGTCGAATGTGCTGACAGCTTCACCCTTGGAGGTTTCAGGTGCACATGAGTTTGCACTATGTTTGTAGGCTTTCTCATCTGAAGAAATTGTTTCCTCAACTCTGCTGGATGTTCCTGACATTTCTGCTGGCACCCCACATTCTACCACTCCTTCAGATACTGGTACCGGTATGTTAGGTATCTCTCTCATCTTAGACGTTTCCTTGCAAATTTCCATTTGCTCAGTTACTGCTATGGTGAGGATACCAGGCAGTTTGTGTCGATCATTGAAATTATTTATTGTTTTCATAATTTGAGCACAGACATACAGTTGTCCTGCTCTATTTAGGAGATCTCCACTGTTTATGAAATGTTGTTTTCTGAAATCTAGCTGGACAAATGTTGAATTTGGGTAGCACTTTGTTATTTTGTGAAGCAGTCTGTTAGTTTTTTTTATTTCTTCGTTAACACGAGATTTCTTAAAAGCCTGGAAGCCAAAACAGAACAGGTATCTGACCCAAAAATATTTTGAATTCACCACTAACAACATAAATTGCCATTCTGCATTCTCATAACATGCAGGAAGAGGGGGGAGAGAACTGTCGTCTGAAAGGAATACACTGTTTACTACAAGACACAACTTGACATAGTGGCAATTTTAACGCAGCGCAATTCAAGAGCCGTTACATACTTATGTTAATAAGACTGACCATTGCTCTTGTGTCTACATGAAGCTCAATAGATCATCTAGCCACTACCAGTGGCAGCAGAATATGCCGGGGCAATGCTTTCAGGGTGTTGGAGGCAGCCTCTAAGTCCAGAAAAAATACTGGGCTTCCGACAACTATTCCATGGCTCACCGTCTGTCACAAACTGTTGTCAAATCTTCTATTTTGCAATACACCCCACACATGACATCCACATGCAAGCAGTCCTGTCAAACATGTGCCAAATGACAATGGAACATGGCCATTGTCTGGTCCACTAAATGGAAACTGGTGCGGCAGGAGAGCAAAACAGAGAACCCAAAAAATGTTGTGACAAGGGGTTACAACACTTTGATTGATGCATACCACTGAGCCCAGCATAGGCAAAGATGGTCAGCACCATGACATCACTTCACTTGAATAATCAGTGCAGCAAGAACTGGAGTAGCTAATTCTCCCACCTTTCCTTAAACTCATCGAAGCCAGCAAATGGCATCTGGGGTGGCGGGGGAGGAAGCTTCTCTGAAAGTGCCTGGCCCACTATCAAGTGAGTATGGAGCAATTCTGCATTCTGTGTGAGTAGTTCCTGAATCTTCCAACTGCATCTTTTGTTGCTGCTACTGGAGGTGTAACTGCTCCTGCCAGCATCACAAAAATGCCATGTTGATGCTGGCCACAGATTAACACTATGGGAAAAAAGAAAAAAAGGAAAAAATAGGAGGAAAGCATCATATGCATGAAAACATCCTAAGTTAGTCATTTTTGTATCTGTGTGATCTGCCACTGTCTACACAAATGCTAATGTAACTCTACAAGTAGAGATTGGCTCAAAATAAAGCCTGGGAGCTGAATACCAGAAGAAGGAATGAAACCAAGTCAATCTACAGGGGAGCAGAGGGTCCAACTGTCACTTAGAGATGAGCACAGAGAGAAACACAAATGATGATGTTTTGTTTGTGGGGCACTCAACTGCTCGGTCATCATCACCCCTACAAAGTCCCAATTTTTACACAGACCGATTTTTCAAGCAGTCCAATTGAGCCACTGTCACGAATGATGATGATGATGATGATGATAATGAAATGATGAGTACAACACAAACACCCAGCCCCTGGGCAGAGAAATTCCCTAACCTGGCTGGGAATGAAACCTGGGACCCTGGGACCCAGAGTTAGCAATGCTAGAAACACAAATGCAACCAGCATGAACAACTGACACGAGTACAAAGAAACATAACATAGTGTGAAGTAAAACTGTGTCTGAGGTAGTTGAAATCATTATGAGGACTGCAGGGCCAGGCCTACTGCTGCTGACAGGTAAATACCTGAGCCAGTAGCTCTACCCATACCACACTTCATGGGCACCTTCCATGACAACATTCTGTAATGTTCTGCTGCAGTATCAGTGCCAGCTTACCTGCATCCATCTTGATGTCTCCTTACACTTTCTGTTAATTTCATCCTTAAAGAAAATATATTCTTCTGATCAATCCAGTTCTTTGCATTTTTATGTTTCTTTCTTTCTGTTGTAAGTTAGAATATATTTGGAGTTATATGTGATTTTTTGTTCTTGTTTTAGCTGTGTTTATGGTGGTCTGATGAGCTTTAATTAACCCCTCCTTAAAATTATACTTGTTCTGCAATAAATTATGCAATATGCATTTGCTTAGAGTTTTTTAATCTAAACAAATGATATTCCAGCGACTTTAAAATGTGGCTCAAAAACTGTAATATTTGTTGATGACACAAGCACATTAGTCAAGGATCTAAAGCCAACTGATAGCTGCAGACCTCTCTTCCAAAAGTTGCTCATCCTACCCCTTGGCAGCCTGTATATACTAGAACTATGCAAATTTGTAAAAAGAAATATTACAAAATTTAAAAAAAAATGTAAATGTCCATGACTATGGTACTAGACAGAAAATGAAACTCCATGTTAAAGAAAGGCACACCACTGCCTTTAAAAACTCCCCCTTCGACAAAGGCATTAAAATATACAATAGGCTGCCATCAGAAATAAAAAACAGTAAGTCCCTGACTGTATTTAATAAAAAATTAAAATCATTCCTACTTGATCATTGTTTCTACAGTGTAAGTGAATTTCTGCTATACATTGGTGGAAAGAAACATGAAACAAATTACAGCAAAGACTATTGTAAAGAGTAAAACATTAATGCAAGTATGTGCAAAAATACTGCATCTATACAATCTGCTACTAAGCAAATTAAGTGCAGAAAGAATATCCAGCCAGGTACTGTTGTGCATATGTGTTACAGGAATACAGCACTAAAATACAAATGTGTAACTGAGTATGTAATTTGTGTGGTCATAATTTTGTGTGTTTATATCTTCTCAGAAAATATGTATGTAAGCTCATGTTTGTGTAAACTTTTGGCATATTACTTCATGCCAGCAAATCATCACAATGTCCAACATCAAATGTATGTTTGTGCATCACCATGTGCATGTCATGTACAGTATTGATTCAGAGGACAATAAATAAATGAATAAATAAATAAATAAATAAAATCCAGTCTTACAACACACAGCTCAGCTTATAGGTGAACAGACTCACAAGTGGTCTCAGATATCAGTTTATGTTTTAATTTTGCAAAGGTTCAAACAATAGAAAATCTGGGATGGTCTCAGATTTTGTGAGTTCATAGGCAAAATAATTAATTGTTAGCAAAAGAACTAGATATTAATTGTATGCTAGATGAAACACACTGTGAAAATTTTTAACATCTGCCTGGATAATAAGTTAAAATGCAGTCAAGAAATAAATTAATTAAGACGCTCAGTTCTGCATGTTTTGTTCTTAGGTGCTTCTGCCATTATGTGCACCTAATCACAAGATTCATGTCTTATCTTGTATATTTTTACTCCCTGTGGAATTATCTTCTGGGGTAGTGCATCTAAAGCAAATAAAGTGTTTTTCAGCAGCACCAAACTGCAAGAAAATCACGGAAAGTAAATAACTGTACATCTTGCAGAAGCCTTTTTAAGGATGTTGGAATTTGTATACCTGTTTCCCAATACATTTACTTGTTAGTGAGTTTTGTTGCTGACAATAAAAGTCAATTTCAACTGAACTGTAATTACACAATCACAAAACAAGATACAAAAATTATTTTCATGTTTACTTTACCTCCTTGTCTAGAGGTCAGAATGGAATTATGTACCCTGATCAAAGATATTCAAGAAGTTCCCATCTAAAATAAAATAATAAGTTAAGAATCTATGCCAGTTCAAAAGAAAATTAAAAATATACCTCACTAGCCATTCTTACTACTGATAACTAGACTGAATGACTGAAAAGTTCTGCCAGCTACAAGGTAAGCAGCAGTGTTTGTTGTTGTTTTGAAAGGGATATAGTAATGGACTGTAATTAGAACTAAGTGTAGCAGAGGTAGGTAACTAGAGGTGGTATACGAGGGAAATCAAATTGAAGGCAATATTATAGAAAGATAAGAGGACATAGATGAAAATGAGATGGGAGATGTAATACTGAAAGAAGAATTTGACAGAGCACTGAAATATGTAAGTCATAACAAGGCCCCTGGAGTTGACATTCACTCAAAACTGTTGATATCCTTCAGAGAGCCATCCATAACAAAACTGTTCTACCTGTTTTGTGGTGTTTGGGACAGATAAACTTGGACTTCATGACAAATGCAATAATTCCAAAGAAAGCAGGTGCTAACAGGTGGGAATATTACCCGACTATCAGTTTAGTAAGTCACAGTTGCAAAATACTGTCACATATTATTTACAGAACAATGGAAGAACTGGTGGGAACCGACCATGGGGAAGATCAAGATGGGTTCTGAAGGAATGTAGAAACAGATGAGGCTATATTAACTGTACAATTTTTTGTTTCAGTAGATGGGTTAAGGAAAGGCAAACTTATTTTTATAGCATTTGTAGACTTGGAGAAATTCTGAAAGTAGCAGCTGTAAAATATAGGGAGTGAAAGGTTACTTACAACTTGCACAGAAATCGGATGGCAATTATAAGGATTGAAGGGCATGCAAGGGAAACAATAATTGAAGAGGGAGTGAGACAAGGTTGTAGCCTATCCCTGACAAAATTCAATCAGTACATGAAGCAAGCAGTAAAGGAAGTGAAAGAAAAATTCGGAGAAGGAATTAACCTTTGAGATTTGCCTATGATGATGTCATTCTGTCAGAGACAGCAAGGGATTTGGAAGAGGAGTTGAATGGAAGTGAAAGTGTCTTGAAAGGAGGATATAAGATGAGAAACAACAAAAGAAGAACAATGGTAAGGGAATGTAATCAAATCAAGTCACTTGATGCTGAGGGAAATCAGATTGGGGAATGAGACTCTAAAAGTAGTAGCACACTTTTGCTAATTGGTAGTAAAATAACTGATTCTGATTGAAGTAGTAAAAATATAAAATGTAGAATGGCAACAGCAAGAAAATTATTTCTGAAGAAGAGAAATTTGTTACCACTGAATACAAATTTAAGGGCTAGAAAGTCTGTTTTGCAAGTGTTTGTCTGGAGTGTGACCTTGTATGCAAGTGAAATATGAATGATAAGCAGGTCAGACAAGAAGAGAACAGAAGCTTTTGAAATGTAATGCGACAGAAAAATGCTTGAAATTAGATGGGTAGATTGTGTAACTAACAAAGTGGTACTGAATATAATTAGAGAGAAAAGAAATTTGTGGCCTAACTTGGCTAAAAGAAGGGATCAGTTGATAGGATATGTTCTGACACATTAAGGAATCATCAGTTTGTTATTGGAGGCAAGTGTGGGGGATAAAAATTGTAGAGTGAGACCAAGAGATGAACACAGTAAGCAGGTTCAGATGGATGTTGGTTGTGGTAGATGTTTGGATATGAAGACGCTTGCACAGGATAGAGTAGCATGGAGAGATGCATCAAATTAGTATTTGGATGGAAATCTGCAACAGCTACAGCTAACTGTGGAACATACCAATGTAGTCAAGTAAAAGTTATGCTACTAACAGAATAGACAGAACTGAGCATCTTTGAGCATTTTCCATGTAATTGATGTTATAAAAGCAGAAAAACATCAGCTAACTTGTCAAATGGAAAATGCAGCAGCTTTTTTTGAGCTGGAAGCTTTCTTTCTAATTTCATTGATTACATTTAACTGACAAAAGCAAAAATAGCATTAGTCTCTATAGTGGTAGTTTACTATTGGTACAGTATGCTGATTAAGTTTATAGGCTATGATTTCTGCCTTTTGTAAATGTATGGCCTGACTCATTCCATGTACCTGGAATTCTTATTTTTGAAGGAGTATAGAGAAAAGCAATGAATGAATGAATGAATGAATGAATGCCCTAAAGTCTCTGGCTCAGAGAACATCCATTCTGGCTCACTCTATTTAGATTATAAATACTCTACATGCTCAATATCCTGTATGATTTAGAATTTGAGCCTACTATTCATCATCACTGTATTATACTCTGATTTATATCTATTAATCTATGTTATTTGGCTCCTAAACTTTTGTCTAACAATAATGTAGTCCAGATGAATCTTCATGAGTTCCTAGTCTTTTTCAAATACATCTTCATCTTTTGTGGTTTTGAAAGAGTACATTTGCTGTAGCCAATTGAAACTGAAAATTAAAACAGAATTCTAAAAGCACTCCTCCCCCTGAACCCCGTCTCCAGTTCTGCAGCCCGCATCTCGTGGTCGTGCGGTAGCGTTCTCGCTTCCCACGCCCGGGTTCCCGGGTTCGATTCCCGGCGGGGTCAGGGATTTTCTCTGCCTCGTGATGGCTGGGTGTTGTGTGCTGTCCTTAGGTTAGTTAGGTTTAAGTAGTTCTAAGTTCTAGGGGACTGATGACCATCGATGTTAAGTCCCATAGTGCTCAGAGCCATTTGAACCATCCAGTTCTGCCTTCCTTTCTCTCCCCCTCCTCTTTATTTCACTCACTCAGTACAAATGATTTTTTAGTTGGAAGCAGGTAGGAGGGGAAGCACACAAAATAAATGGTCACGGCACCTCCCGTAACTTGAAAATGAACAACAAAGAAACAAAATCACACCACTATGTAACAAATAAGTTTCTAATCCCAAAGTTATTTGCAAATTTCTCAGTGCTTCATCAAAATGTGCAGTCACTGACAAATAAAGTTAGTGAACTTCAAGTTCTTCTAGAGACTGAAATAAAATTTGTTACTGTACTTTGCATAACAGAACATTGGCTTGAAGAAGTAAAACTAAAAATGCGGTCTGCAAGATTTTGTGTTAGGTAGCTATTTCTGTAGAGCTATACAGACCAAACAATGGAAAATCCAGGATGGACTAGAGAAGGAAAGATGCTGCTCACCATATAGTGGAGATGCTGAGTCACTATAGGCACAACAAAAATGTTCACACAATTATAGCTTTCAGCCATTCCACACACACACACACACACACAAAAAAAAAAGCAACTTGCACACACATCTGCAGTCTCAGACAACTGAAACCATGAACTCGGCATATCCATTATATGATGAGTAGCAACTTTCCTTCTCTAATATTGAACTATACAGACCCATAAAGGAAGTTATATATATATATATATATATATATATATATATATATATATATATATAATGGAAGGAAACATTCCACGTGGGAAAAATTATATATAAATACAAAGATGAGGTGACTTACCGAACAAAAACGCTGGCAGGTCGATAGACACACAAACAAACACAAACATACACACAAAATTCAAGCTTTCGCAACAAACTGTTGCCTCATCAGGAAAGAGGGAAGGAGAGGGGAAGACGAAAGGAAGTGGGTTTTAAAGGAGAGGGTAAAGAGTCATTCCAATCCCGGGAGCGGAAAGACTTACCTTAGGGGGAAAAAAGGACAGGTATACACTCGCACACACGCACATATCCATCCACACATACAGACACAAGCAGACATATTTAAAGACAAAGAGTTTGGGCAGAGATGTCAGTTGAGGCAGAAGTG
Source organism: Schistocerca piceifrons (assembly GCF_021461385.2). Classification (NCBI taxonomy): domain Eukaryota; kingdom Metazoa; phylum Arthropoda; class Insecta; order Orthoptera; family Acrididae; genus Schistocerca; species Schistocerca piceifrons. The sequence goes on along the minus strand of NC_060138.1, from coordinate 747,288,590 downwards.
TAGAGGCAAAGAAGTTGTTGAAAGACAGGTGAGGTATGAGTGGCGGCAACTTGAAATTAGCGGAAATTGAGGCCTGGCGGATGACGAGAAGAGAGGATATACTGAAGGGCAAGTTCCCATCTCCGGAGTTCGGATAGGTTGGTGTTGGTGGGAAGTATCCAGATAACACGGACGGTGTAACACTGTGCCAAGATGTGCTGGCCGTGCACCAAGGCATGTTTAGCCACAGGGTGATCCTCATTACCAACAAACACTGTCTGCCTGTGTCCATTCATGCGAATGGACAGTTTGTTGCTGGTCATTCCCACATAGAATGCGTCACAGTGTAGACAGGTCAGTTGGTAAATCACGTGGGTGTTTTCACACGTGGCTCTGCCTTTGATCGTGTACACCTTCCGGGTTACAGGACTGGAGTAGGTGGTGGTGGGAGGGTGCATGGGACAGGTTTTGCATCGGGGGCGGTTACAAGGATAGGAGCCAGAGGGTAGGGAAGGTGGTTTGGGGATTTCATAGGGATGAACTAACAGGTTACGAAGATCCATCCTTCATGAAATCCTCCCCACTCCGCCAAGAGTGTCTTTCCGCCGTCCACCTAACCTTCGTAACCTGTTAGTTCATCCCTATGAAATCCCCAAACCACCTTCCCTACCCTCTGGCTCCTATCCTTGTAACCGCCCCCGATGCAAAACCTGTCCCATGCACCCTCCCACCACCACCTACTCCAGTCCTGTAACCCGGAAGGTGTACACGATCAAAGGCAGAGCCACGTGTGAAAACACCCACGTGATTTACCAACTGACCTGTCTACACTGTGACGCATTCTATGTGGGAATGACCAGCAACAAACTGTCCATTCGCATGAATGGACACAGGCAGACAGTGTTTGTTGGTAATGAGGATCACCCTGTGGCTAAACATGCCTTGGTGCACGGCCAGCACATCTTGGCACAGTGTTACACCGTCCGTGTTATCTGGATACTTCCCACCAACACCAACCTATCCGAACTCCGGAGATGGGAACTTGCCCTTCAGTATATCCTCTCTTCTCGTCATCCGCCAGGCCTCAATTTCCGCTAATTTCAAGTTGCCGCCACTCATACCTCACCTGTCTTTCAACAACTTCTTTGCCTCTACACTTCTGCCTCAACTGACATCTCTGCCCAAACTCTTTGTCTTTAAATATGTCTGCTTGTGTCTGTATGTGTGGATGGATATGTGCGTGTGTGCGAGTGTATACCTGTCCTTTTTTCCCCCTAAGGTAAGTCTTTCCGCTCCCGGGATTGGAATGACTCTTTACCCTCTCCTTTAAAACCCACTTCCTTTCGTCTTCCCCTCTCCTTCCCTCTTTCCTGATGAGGCAACAGTTTGTTGCGAAAGCTTGAATTTTGTGTGTATGTTTGTGTTTGTTTGTGTGTCTATCGACCTGCCAGCGTTTTTGTTCGGTAAGTCACCTCATCTTTGTATTTATATATATATATATATATATATATATATATATATATATATAAAAAGTGGTATAAAGTTTGCACACATTCTTTTCCCAAAAGATATATGTAAAGAAAGAGGTTTAGAGATATCTTGAGTTGAATTTTTAGCTAAAAATGTAGCTATTATTTGCTTGTATAGGGCTCCAACAGGTAATACACCTACCCTGTTAACAGGTTTGGAATCATACTTCCACATCTTAACAAAAATGGTGCAAAAATCTCATTAGGTATGGGGATTTTAATATTAACTTTCTGAAAGACTCAAAACAAAAGACTGATCTTTTAAACCTCCTTTTAACTTTTAATTTAAAGCCTAAAATAGAAGTAGCAATATCAGTGTCAACCATTGACCAAATGTTTACAAATATGTCATGTAAATACAATGCAAAAACTTTAAATACAAGCTTTGGGGATCACAATGCACAAATAATTTCTGTAGAACTAAAAACCATTGCCAACTTTTAAAACTGTCTGTATCAGCTGTTGTTAGGAGCTATAATGAACAAAATATAAATTCCTTTGTGCAGTCCCAAACCAGGGAAAAATGGGAAGAAGTTTACAACATCGAGGCACAATGAAAAGTTCAATGCTTTCAGTAATATCTCCTGCTATTACTTTGCGCTATGTCCCACTCTCTCCCCAAAAAGAAAAATAAATAAATAAATAAAATAAAGCAGAAAAATCAGAAAAGTAGTTGGACCACACCAGGCATACTCATATCACTTAAGAAAAGGAGATTTCTGTATTAAGTATTAAAACAAACTGAAAAACCAACAGATTTTGATGCTTATTTTGGGAGATATAAGCATATCCTAAGTAAAGTGATTAAAATATCTAAGAAACTGACAAATGAGAATTCTGTAAAAAGTGCCCCAAACAAAACAAAGGCTATGTGGGACATAGTAAGAAAAGAAACAGGAAAACAATGTAAAAACACCATGATATTGACTTACTGGAAAACTCAACCAACATATCAGACCAATAAAAAGTTGCAAATAGATTTAACTCCTACCTTACAGAACTAGAAGAAAATCTTATCAAAAGTCATCCTCCAAACGCTAGGAAATTACAAGTTCCAAACAGTTTAAACAAGTACCTTTTCTTATATCCAACAGATGGGAAAGGAGTATCAAATGTCAATAGAGGACTAAAATCAAAATTATCATCTGGCATTGAAAACATCCCTGGTGGTATTTTAAAGAAATGCTCAGTAGTAATAGCAAAACCATTTCCAGATGTTTTGTATTTCCTCACTGGCTTCTGGGATTTTTTCTGGAAAGTTGAAAATAGCAAAAGTGAGGCCTGTGTTTAAAAAAGGTCAAAGAATAAAGGTAAAAATTACAAACCAATCTCTTTGCTGTCTGGCTTTTCTAAAATATTAGAAAGAAATTTATAGGAGGCTGGTCCATTTTATAGAAGAAAATAACCTCTTCTCAAAATCACAGTATGGCTTCTGTAAATGTAGGTCCACAGAAACTGCCCTCTTTGATTTTGTAAATGAAGCCCTGACCTCAGTAGACCATAAACAACCCTTACCTGCTATATTTTTGGAACTCACCAAAGCTTTTATGTCATAAACCATAAACCACTACTCTCAAAATTGGAATTTGTTGGTGTCAGAAGACTGAGACACAAATGAATACAATCCTTTCTGAACAACAGACAACAAATAGCAGAACTGAAATATCAGCTAGGAAATAACACACACATGTATCAGGGGAACAGCATGTTAAATAAGGTGTGCCCCTAGGCTCCATTCTAGGTCCAGTCTTGTTCCTCCTGTTTATAAATGATGTAAAGTCAGCAACCCATTCCCAGACTTGTATAAAATTTACAGATGACACCAACATTCTGATAAAAGGGAAGACTGCAGATGGACTGGAGAATGAAATAAAAGTTTGTATGTTCCACACAATTGTTTGGTCTCCAGGAACAGTCTTATCATAAATGTCGAAAAGAAAGTAACAATGTGTTTACATACAGTTTAAAGGATACAGCCCTCAAGCCCTATAATAATGTTATGTGAAAAAAATTAGAAACCATAAACAGCACTGAATTTCTTGAAATATGGATCCAAGAAAACATAAAGTGGGACAAACATATAAGCTTCATCAATAAGAAATTAAGTACAACCTGCTATTGCTTGAAAATTCTTACTGGCTACATGACACAAAAAATGATAAAAAAAATATCTTATGCACAGGAGGAATCACTGTTGAAATATGGCATAATATTTTGGGGCAACTCACCTGTCAGTAGAGGTTGCTTCACTGTCCAAAAACAAATTATAAGGCACATAGTAAATGTAACTACTAGAAGCTCATGCAGGCCACTATTTGAGAACCTACGATTTCTTCCACTACCTTACTTATACATTTTGGAAGTTACATCTTTCATTAAGAAAATAATCGACACTGAAGACCAGGTAGTGCAAAAAAATGAAGCAGTTCATAAGTACAATAAATGGCAGAAAATGGAACTGTATAGTGAATGTGCAAAAACAAAACTTAGACAAGATGGGTTGCAACTAGCAGGGAAAAAACCTTACAGCAAGTTACCACACCACATTAAGGCACAAAAAAAATGTAAGGAATTTTAAAATGTCTCTAAAAATGTACATTTAAATAAAACTTAAACTATATAGAAGTTAGTGAAGCTAGCTGCTTCTAAAATCTGTACAAGTTCCTGTAGAATACTTCAGTCAGTAACATATAAATTGTAAATATTTTCTAATCTTTAAATTTGTGTCTTTCATATGAATACAAAAGCTGTAAATTATAGTCATGAAGATGCTACAAAAACTATAAATATTACTCTGCTTCTTTAGTAGTAAGATTACTTATTGTTAATTCATAAGAAAAGTGTCATGATTTAACATGAATTTGTTCATGATTTAACGTAAAATTGTTTCACACACTTATGTATAAAAAAAAGCTATGATCAATCTTGAGAAGAGCATGAAGACAGTAATCTGTATGTATACATATGCTTACAGCTTTATGTAAGTGAGCTTATTTATATTTTAGTAGATATAAATTTATAATCATCACATTAATTCATGTTGTCTCATCTCATCATCTCACAAAAACTGACTTGTGCAATATCAGTTTGTAACTACGCACAAAAATGATGACGTGGACCAATAAAACAATCAATTAAATTTTGATCCATTTTCAAACATTTTATCAGTTACATAATTTACTCATGCATTTTCACTTTTTAATGAGGCACAATTTTGTGTCATGTACATGTAAACATTTGCAGTTGTGGCTGGTTCTGACATCATTTCAGTCCCAAAAAGTAACACACTGTCACTTGCATGGCTCATATTAATACATTGTTATCTATCTTCTCAGATGAAATATGTCTGCTCTTTTTTTTTAACTTCACATTTGGTGTGTCTAATTTTAGCCTCTCTGTCATATTCCCAGTTCACTGACAATACTACTGTGACTGTTTGGTGTGTCTAATTTTAGCCTCTCTGTCATATTCCCAGTTCACTGACAATACTACTGTGACTGTTAGGCATTTAACGTCTTAACCATATTTTTCAGAATCCAAATTTTCAAGGCATCAGTTTAAAATAGTGAGGTAATATAGCTTTTGTTATTGCAGTGGGATGTAAATGCTTTTCTTAAGTTGTTGAGTGGTTCTGTAGTGGCTGTAAAGCTTTTATATCAACTGTTGTAATGAGACTTGCAATAACCTGTGGATCTGTATCTAATAATAGTCTTATTGATGAGTTCCTGCAAGATAACAGCTTTCAATTATCTCGGTCATTAGTCATACCAGAAGTAATTTCAGATACTAGACACTAGGGTGGCAGTTGAACTGACACCATGTACATTTTATGGGTTCCTTTTCATAATGAAAATATGTCTGATACTCAAATAGCTTTGGGTAATTTAATAAAAGATGTTCTTTACTCACATGTGACCTTTGAAATGTGGCAGTTTTGTCCTTTATTTCTTTACACGGTGTGTGTCACCATTGATAGTGAGAAACAAGGACACTGTAGACAGCAGTTCAGCTTGCACAAGGAAGTTGTCTTTGCTATTTTTAGTTCACCACGAAGGGTTGTTTAGTGCACACGTATTGGGGTAGTATCTCCACATTGTAATAAACAGTATTTCAACAACCTAAATCTGCATTCTGCAATTCACTGCAAGCATTTCCTCCAGGAAGTTCTACTGTGGTGATACTACAATGAGCAACAGCAGTTCCTACAACTTAATCAGTATGCTTTGTCTGATTGTCTTCATTTGATGATGGAGTCTTCTCACAGTTGCCACTTGTGTGAACAACAAGTTTGAGAAAATAAGTCTCATGGCGCTTCATATGATGTTTCTCAGCACACAGATCAACCTACATTATATGTGAAACATAACAGTGACACTCTTCCATACCATACCATTGATTCTGACAATGATTTAGACGTGCATGAACAATGTGTAATGATGTTTGATCTCCTTGGTGATTTTGGTCATGAGTGTACTCTATCTTCCCAACAACAAGACCATGTTTCTCAGCCTATTACAGGCCTAAACAATCTCATGTCATCGGATTTTACTAGTCCACTTTCCAGCCACATCCACTCGCAACTCCATGTGAGGCCCAGCTGGCTGAGCCATGGGAGAAGATTTCTGAGTTACCACCTGTGCTTTTCATGGTCACAGGGATTTTTGGTTTATCAGCCATGTTGCATGTGGCCACAGGGATGTTGTCCACTACCTCCCTGACTACATGACCCAGGAACTCAACAACAAATTTTTTGTGAGGTATATGTACGACAAAGGTCTCATCCCAAGCTATACCATTCCAACCAGAAAACTTGGCAACATGGTTTGCAACCACTGACACCATTCTACAGAGCCATCTCTGACAACACTGCCAAGTTTCTCACTCTGTTGAATGACACAGAAGAGCATGCCCACATTATCAGTAACATCATAATATCATCTCCACCTAACAGTAGATTTGAAGCTGCCAAGGAGGCATTGCTCCACCAGTTTGCAAAAAGCAGCAGAGCAACTGTTGCATCAGGTGATTTACAAGAAAACACTTGACAACAGAACATCATCTCAGCTTTGGAAGCATCTCTGTACAACCAGACATTATGCTTTGAACACAATGGCTCATCAAACTACCACCAAGTATCCAGTTGGAAATGATCTTGCATGAAAATGAAACAAAAGAATGCAGTTTAGTCCTAGCCAACAACCTTTTTGAAATTCTGAAACACATCATTACTGGACAACAATGCAAATACATTCCCGAAGAGATGCTTCCAAAGCTGAGATGATGCTCTGTTGTCAAGTGTTTTCTTGTAAATCACCTGATGCGACAGTTGCTCTGGTGCTTTTTGCAAACTGGTGGAGCAATGCCTCTTTGGCAGCTTCAAATCTACTATTAGGTGGAGATGATATTATGATGTTACTGATAATGTGAGCATGCTCTTTTGTGTCATTCAACAGAGTGAGAAACTTGGCAGTGTTGTCAGAGATAGCTCTGTAGAATGGCATCAGTTGGCAGCAGTCATGAACAACCAACATAATCCAAGCTCTTCCAGACTCACATAGCACTGATGTCACTAGTGTGACACACTGCCCATATTTGCTAACAGTCAATGTGATCCAAATGATTCCATACATTCACAATTATGATGCCAGGAGCCCCCACCATGAGGATGCTGACCTTCATCCAGCCACAACAAACATGCCTCCTTGTAGTGGCAACATTCTGCTGACAGGCCCACTGACGCAATCTCGGCTGTTTCGATTTCACACTCGCTTCGGCAACAAAGTGTATAACTGCTCTACACCATGTAACCACCCAACTGCAAGATGCAATCCAGATCATAGTGCACAAAGCTGTCACACACACCTCAGACACATGGACCAAACCAAATTTTCACAGACTCTAAGTGACTGCAGTAGGCTCTATGTGCTGGATTTCTTAACAAATTGATACTATGATTGACACCAGCTCGGAAGTCAGGAACATTCCCAGCAAGAACATGCCAACAGAGCTACCTTTTGGCCATTCAACTATGTTCTGTGGAAGACTCTCATATCAAACTTTATGAAACTGTCAAATGCACCGTAGACCTTGGTCTCCGTGAAAAATTTTCATGACAATTTGTGGTTATGGATGTTTGTCAACCAATCTTGGGTGCAGATTTTCTCTGGCACTTTCATCTATCCCTTATCTGACATGAGGAACTCTCCAGCAAAACAAAAACAGAGAATCTGCACACAGCATCAGCAGTAGTCATCTATTAGATGCACATCCAGTTTTGTAGAACATCAGTCTGCATGGACCTTCAACATGCACTATACACGAACCACTGCCTACACTACTATATATCATGGACAAAATTCCTTGATATCTCAGTGTCTGACAACCTAAAATGCAATCAAATTGTGATTTTGACAATCCAACTACAAATATAGTACCAGATATTGCATAGTATTACTCCTCAGTGTCTAGCAGAATACTTTTCTCAGTCATTCAACAAAACATTGATGAAGTGTCAGTTATAGAAAAGTATGACAAACAGAAATTATGTAAACTAAAAGTTCAAAACTTTGCAGTGGTTCTCACACTTATATGACACTGTACTTAAGAGTATTTGTGACTAATAATAACAATTAGTTTCAGATGGACTGAGCTCTACCCAACCATAAGAGACTGCCTAAATGTTACAGTCACACAATCATTTAATGCACACAAGTACTTTAGTCAGAAGCAGCCAGTTCAGAAAAAAATAACTTTTTGTTACAAATATTTAGTTCACAAAGGAAGGAGAGGTGGAGGTATAAAATTCCTGATTTTCAAATATTGTACCACTGTTCAAAATTAAATCCCAAACATCAGAACAATCTCTCATGGAAGTGAGAGCACATTCTCTTTGATTTTATTTTATTTACATTTGTTTCTGAATGTAGTCATAAGATGATGACTTTTAAATGTCGTATTGTTTACAAAGGTATAGTACATATCACACTGCATTAGTGTGCAAAGGTTTAATACGTAACACATTTATCTACAAAGATTAATACATAATATACTCTATGTGATCAAAAGTATGTGGACACCCCCCAAAAACATACGTTTTTCATGTTAGGTGCATTGTGCTGCCACCTACTGCCATGTACTCCATATCAGCAACCTCAGTAGTCATTAAACATCATGAGAGAGCAGAATGGAGCACTCCATGGAACTCACGGACTTCGAACGTGGTCAAGTGATTGGGTGTCACTTGTGTCATGTGTCTGTATGCAAGATTTCCACACTCCTAAACATCCTTAGGTCCACTGCTTCTGATGTGGTAGCGAAGTGGAAACGTGAAGGGACATGTACAGCATAGAAGTGTACAGGCTGACTTTGTCTGTTGTGTGACAGAGATTGCCGACAGTTGAAGAGGGTTGTAATGTGTAATAGGCAGACATCTATCTAGACCATGGGCATTCCCAGCGAGGGGCAGGCGGGGGGGGGGGGGGGGGGGCACCTGCCCCCCCCCCCCCCCCCTCAGAAGATATTCGCAGTTTTTTACTAGTTTACTGTTTTATTTAATAAGAAATGCTGCATGTTTTCTCGGATTGTACAAGTGCATTCTCGTATTTAAAATGTTTATTAAAAGCAGTTTTTCACTGGTTTACTGTTTTATTTAATAAGAAGTGCTGTATGTTGTCTCGAGTCCTTGTTTTCTGAGACTGGTATGACCTGCCCCCCCCCCCCCCCAGCCCCTAGTTCAGATCCTGGGTATGCCCTTGATCCACACCATCACACAGGAATTCCAAACTGCATCAGAATCCACTGCAAGTACTATGACAGTTAGGCAGGAGGTGAGAAAACTTGGATTTCATGGTTGAGTGGCTGCTCATAAGCCACACATCACACCAGTAAATGCCAAACGATGCCTTGCTTGGTGTAAGGAGTGTAAACATTGGATGACTGAACAGAGGAAAAACATTGTGTTTATTATTTATCAATTTTGTGATCAGACCCTGAAGGTTTGATCATATTAAATGTGACCTTCTTTCAAGTACAGCACTGCATATACAAATAAAAAGTCACTCACATAAAGTTAAATGCATGTTTACTCAGAAATGAATGATTTCTGATTTACGTTATTATGATACAGCAGGTCATAATGATCATACAGACAACTTTCCTCACTATGTTTGAATTAGGATGCTTGTTGTTTGTTTGGTTCAACCTTTTTCTAGAATACAAAGAATGCTTTCTGAAACAGCTTGTATAACAGAAAGTTTTTGTTTAATAGCTGCATTTATGAAAACGTAATCATTGAAAAATTTGCAACATCATCAATATGAAAACTTGAAGTAGCTGCTGGCCACGGATGTCAACAACAGTAAACCTTAAACAATAACAACCTGAAAGCATGCCCTTCTGCACATGCACGAGTTATTGCCGTCTAGTACACAGTCTTGGATTCATGGGAGTTTAGAACTGCTTTCTATTTTTGAGTGTGGGTAAGGTGTCTGCTAATCCTCTCACTTCCACCTGTTTTATTGCCAGATGCCTGTTCAACTAGAGCTGCTCTGTTTGTGGCAAATTGTCATTAAATATCCCTTTCAGATGTGTACATCTGCTCATAAGAAGTGTTTTACGCATAAAAAGAGGATCTTGTATTTAAAAAGTACTAATTAATTACCTTTGATAAATTATTGAACTGTTATACATAGACTGTTTTATTTCCTATCTGATGGTTTCTTTTAAGGATGTGCAATTTTTTTTTTGTGAGGGGGGGGGGGGGAGGAACTACTATTAATACTTATCTTTATAAATCTTATGCACATGGTACTTCAAGTAACTCCTTGTGGATATGTATTTTTGCTCTTTTCCAAATTATAACATACAAAATTGCAACACTGTTATCTGTTTTTGTAAATAATAAAGTAACTCTACCTTTATGTACATATTACATTTTTTTTTTAATATTCAAAGCAGTACATGTAATCTAGTGGTTTTTAATGTTTTAAAAGCAAAGTACAACAATTTAAAACATGATTGCTTAAAAATGTCTTTGTGTTTGACTCATTCCACACCTCACATGATGTGCTTATGATTTAAGATCAACAGAACATAAAATAAATAAATAAAATGGATATTCTGCCTGGACTTGACTAATCTAGCTGGCAGTTTGAACTTAAATTTTGTTTCTCACTGATTGCAAACAGTTTTTGTTTTAGTTGTAGAACAAGTTTCAAAATACCTCTACAGAACTGAGTAGAATTCATCCATTGTATTACTTGATCCTTCGAACTGGCAGCCATTGTTCCAATTCTCTCTAGCTAGTGCATATTTTAATGCACTAATGCTGGCACTAATAATCAGAGAAGTGGAATTCAGAGTTACTGAACTTAATATTAGCTTCATTATATTTGCTATTTATGGCTAAGCCTGTCATTCTGGAGGTGCAATCTCTCATACTGGTGTCTGTCATTGCCACATTTGCAAGATTATGTAAACCCAATATGTCTCATAATTTTATATTACTTGAATTAAAAGAATTTGCATCAATATTTAATTCATCCAATACTGTGAAGTCATTGGGCCCAACTTGGCCAATTATCTTACTGATGCTGTTGAAGAAGTGATGCAGCGCTCCATTTTGTAGGCAACAGAAATCCGCCACTTTGCATTTGATCATGCTGTTTGTGAAATCTTCATAATGCATCAGAATGGCAGCTAATTGAAGTGACTCTACTCTGCAGTACTGTTCAAGAAATAACAGTTTTTTATTGTAATATATTGATTTTCTGATGCTGCCCATAGTAACTACTTATTAGGAAATAGCCATCTAGTTTAAAATATATTATTTTGTCCTGCTACCACTAACAGTGACCTGCCTGTCATATGCATACATTTAACTCAACAGCACAGTTCTCCTATTTGAAAGGAGTTGCCAGCATGATGGCACTTTGTTGACTCTGTTTCTGTCTTTCATATTAGTCACTCCAATAACTTATCTGAATATAGGGATTCTGAAAGTGCAAATGCCTCTTAATATGGTAAATAATAATGTTCACAGTGAGAGAAAAGGATTCTTAATGGACGAACAGAACATGTGATTCAGCAGTAGGTATCTGTAGGCTTACAAAAAGTGGTTGAATAACCAACTGAATAACCTAAGTGAAAAAGCAGCAGCCTATTCCCAAACAGAATCCTTTCTGTCAAATAAGACATTATTTTTCATCATTTTCAAACATATTTGGAGTAGAATTACTAACCTTTTTTTTATCAATATCATAAGCAGACCATCACTAATTAAACATAAATGCAACTGAAGTTCAGAATTAAAGTAAATATCAGTGTAACCAATATTTGAAATAAAAAAAGAGCATCTACTTAACAGCTAATAAAACAGTAACTTCTGGTGGAGAGCTGACAGACACTTTTTTTTGTTGTTGTTTTAAAAATTTCTAGCTTTCTCACTTTTTAAACAGTTCCTTTGCTGTAAGAAGAGGAAAAAGTGATCGAGTACGATTTACAAGTATAGACGCAAAGAAAAACAGCTCAGGAGATCGTAATGTACAGCTATGCACTAACTTCTCTTCCTCTTTTGCAGTTTTCAGGATTTCGTTTTACCTGATTAAGCAATTTTTAAAGGCTTGAATAGTTAGCGAATCAATCACATTTTCTGTCGTCTATTTTGACAGTCTAAATTTGAAGCCTGTAGAGATACTAGAAAATCTAGAAATTTTTGGGGCTGTATGTGGCACTCAATTTTTACAGTATCACATTTTCTCATTTAGATATATTTGAAATATATATTACTAACAAGAATCCAAATTTAAGACACATAAAGAATTGTCCCCTTTGTTCACTCTCATTTATTACTCACTCAAGCTGACTTGAGAATTGTATGAAAAGTTAGCAATTACGTGTTTTATTGATCATATTCACAAAAAAGAGCCATGGAAAATACCTTTGGAGATTTTGAAGTTCTCCAGACTGAACTCGATATATGGTCAATTAATAGGCATTTATGAACACATAACTGCCTTCTTCCTTCTACATAAGATCACATCAACGGCAAAGTGTGATCTCTTGAAGAGATACATACAGCTATAATTTGCTTTTTAAACGAACTCTTGCTGTCTGTAAGGCTGTTTATTTCCTTATAAATTTATCAATGCGTCTCTGTAGAGGACGGTAAACGTATTTGTTGTTAACATTCCACTTGGGAATGTCATTCTAATTTTATTATGAAAAGTTGTATTGAATGCACTGACTTATATTATTTTGTGAATAAAATGCAACAAGACAATTTATTTTAGTTATCCGTATTATTTTGTTAGATGTATCATCAGCATCATTTATTGGTGCATACTTCAACTTTTTCCATCAATGCATAAATGTTATATCTATCCAGCTATCAAAAGTGAAGTTAATTTTCAGGAGTAAACCAGACTATTACTGTGCGAAAAAATTATAAAATATACTGAAAGGAAGTATAGCAGTATTAGGACTAGAAGACTGATGTAGAAAGCGCAAGAAGGTATGCCACTTGTCAACTGTGTTCATTGGGCTTTATAACAGCCGCGCGACTTCACGTCAAATGTAGTTGTGACTTCGTCCGCTAGAGGCTGTAAGAGTCGCCACCGAGCGAACTGTTCAATAATTGCCGTTGCGTTCATGTCTAATTTCATGTTGAAACAGACGGCGGAAAAACGAAGATTGTATTTGAGGCAGACGCTAGCTAAAGAAGAAAACTGACGAATTACTTTTCGTAACAAGCTCTGTATTGTAATTTCGCGGCGCCGGGTTTTCGAAATTTGAGGCAAGCGCGGAATGGCGACCTCGCCCGATCGCGAGCGCGCTGCGCGCGCCGGCTGTAGGCTGCGTCTTGCGGCTGCGCGGAGGCACCTTGCTCGCCAGTGATGGTCAGCTGTGAAAGGGACGGCCTCCGGAAATGCGCCTTCGGCATGTAACTCCGAGTTTCAGGGCGCCCTTACGGCATCACAATGTTCGTGTACGGTTCCGAAATCACGTAGACATGTAATATGTGTGTGCGAAGTGTTATTTCACGGTGAAAATCTGGCGTGAACGGTGCCGCAGTGGGTCGGGGATCATGGCGTCGGTCTCGGCCGAGCCCCCAGCAAGCCACGGGCACAGCTTCAGCAAGAAAACTTTTCACAAGCCCACCTACTGTCACCATTGCACCGATATGCTATGGGGCCTTATACAACAAGGATATACCTGCGAAGGTGAGCTGGCAAAGTTTCGCTAGTAGGCGATTTTGTATGTGTATATGTGTGTATGTGTGTGTGTGTGTGTGTGTGTGGGCGCTTTCCGCACAGGCGGGGAGCGCCGTGTTGCTTGATCTGAAATTACACATCTCACCTGTATCGCTTCTTTCAGCGCCAGTAAAATTCGCGCGCGAAAGACAAGTACTGCCCCTGAAGTTGTCGTCTCAGACTGAGAAAAGATGCTTGCGCGATCTGTTGCATGTAGGGGAAGAGAAGATCTGGACGGGGAGTCGAGGCGCAGCCTTGCGCCAGCGTGCGCGTATTGACGTTGCAGGTGTCGTGGGGCTTTTGGTACGCACCAGCGGATAAACAGATAAGTCGGACGTGGAGCCGGCTATCGTTCACTCGAATCTGTATGCATAGGTACCTCGCAGCAGATAGGTAAAACTACGGAAACCTAGAGATTAAATGAAATGAAAATCCTAATGCTCAGAGTCGGATATTTTAAGTCTGTTAAATGACCCTATGCGCTAAAAGACTCTTCTTGTGAAGTATTGCACTGTTGAATCAAGAATCCGAGTATTTTCTCCCTTCAATATGAGTGAAGGACCTCTGGCACTCATCATTTGCCCGATGCCGAGCAGAAATGTATTTTATTCGGATTCGGAAGATGAACGTGAAAGAATTTAGTTAATAGAACAAATATTGCCTGAAAATAAAAGTTAGCAACAGTGGGCTGAAACAATTGGAATTTCAGTTCAGATATATAGGGAGAAAGCGAGGTGGCACCATGGCTAAGGTACCGAAAACTTACTGAGGAGGAGGGTGGTTAAAATCTCCGCAGATCTCCTAACCCTATCCTTTCTTGGGTTGGCGCTCCTCTAAAGACTTCATTGTCTTCGAGACCAACTCGAACCTTCGTTATTTTTAATTGAACTAGATTCCATCTGCCAAGAAGACTAATGATAATTTAGACTACCATTGCAGAAGAAAAGTGTTAACTTGCTTCAGTAAACACGGAATTATCTTCTAAAGATAAAAACTGTTATCAATCCGAAGGTTGGTTGTAACACCACAGTCCTATAGGAGGTGGTATGACGTCGTCTCCTCCGACCTTTTTATTGACCTACCCAGCCAATCATAGGACCTACAGTTTAATTTGGATTCCGAACAACGGTGTAACACGGCATTTTTTCATTTTAACCAACATTACCGGAGTTGAAAGAAATGATGACTGATCAGAGATCGAACCTGGGACTTACGGATCTGTAGTTCGTCACTCTACCACTGAGCCTCGAGGATCGACTTCTGCCCACTCCTAAATTTGCCTCAAAATTACGACTAACAGTCTTTTATCAGTAATAAAACAGTCATCAACTGGCAGCACAGTGATATCTAGGCGTGGACCTACTGGAAGGGGCATACCGCTGAATTTCTCGGACCTGAGATGAGGCTCTTACAGTCAGTTAAGTGGGACATACAGTTCAGTGACTTCACATTTGCAAAGCAATACCAGAGGTGTAAGTCAGTGCCACGAAAAAAGTCCACGAGCAACGGAGCATCGAACTCCAAAAATCTCGAATTAATAATCTGTTACCAATCTGCGCTGTTACTAAAACAAACAAGTCAGGTGAAGCTTCAATTTATATACGCTGTAAACCCTAGGATATCGCTGTGCAGAAGCTAATTACGGATGTTTTAAGAATAAATTTCATTTCTGGAGGACTAGTTCGTCGCAGAAGCAAACGAGGGTTTGCGAAGAGGCCCGTCCGGATCCAAGTTCCGCGATTCGCTACAGAGGCGAGGCGAGGCGATACCATCTGAAGGTGGGCGCCGCCGCCAGCCCCTCACAAATGGCCGCTTGTTGCATACAACGAGTGGGCTGTGACCACTATAGCTCGCTACAGCGGCTTCAGAGGGAGAAGGCAGCTCTTCATCATGTTCTGAATAAAAGCCAAGGTTAATTGTTGTGCAATGCGCACGAGATGGGTCTCACACAACCGCCACCAGCGAATTTTCTGTGGGTGGGGGCCTTACACTCGACTTTTCACTCTACTGGTTGGCCTCGTGTGAACGCACACTCGTAATCGACTTTCACTTCGAAGATCTACAGCACCGAGTTGTAGAGTTTAGCAGTGCAAACATGCTTAGGTGTTCAAATGAGCATTGTGTCAGCAGTTTTTTGACGATTCAGAAGTCTGTTCAGCGTAACTGATGAGAAAACCGATTTTGCTTTCTACATTTTGTAAGATTTGAAACAACCCACAGCAGTAGTCAATGATGTCAAAAATTATTAATCTACAGCGCCACTTGTATCTTCATGATGGCTTGAACGGGACATACTAACGCATGAAAATAACGACTGCGGATTCAGATCGATAGAAGGCAGGTTACGCAAAAGATTGGCTGGTTGCTTAGTGCGACAGGAATATTCTTAGCCTGAACAGTTTACACAATTATACTGTTACATTTACATCTTTCTTAACATTTGTAACTCGCTAGCCACCTCACGATGTGTGCTGGAAGGCACTTCTGGTCTCACTGTCTTTTGCCCCCTTCCCTGTTCCATTCAGGAGTGGAACGTGGAGAAAAAGGGTGTCGATAAATCTCCGTATGAGTTCTGAGTTTCTCATCCTGGTCATTTCGCGAGACGCGTTTGAGAGGAAATAATACGTTGCTCGACTTTTCTTGGAACCCTGTCAGAATTTCGACAGTAAATCCCTACGTGATGCATAATGCCTCTCTTGTAGCGTTTGCACTGTAGTTTGTTGAGCATCTCTTAATGCTCTCGCGCCAACTAAATGATCCCTGACGAAACGCGCCGCTCTTCGTTGGATCTTTCCTCTCTCTCTCTCTCTTTCTCTCTCTCTCTCTCTCTCTCTCCCTCCCTCTCTCTCCCTCCCTCCGTCCCTCCCTCCCTCTCCTATTAATCGAACTTGGTATTGGTCCCAGACTAATGAACAATACTTAAGAATCGGTAGGTCAAGTTTTTTAGAACACTTCTTTCCAGGATAAATTACATTTCCTCCTCTCAAAGAACTTCAAGCTGGCCTCTAATTTTTGTACGATTTGTTTTATGTGGCCATTTAACTTTAGGTCGCTCCTAAGTATAAGGTTGGTGCACAAGCTCGTAGCGTTTTCCCATACGTTTAATAAACACAACAGATACACATAACAGAGACTTTAGTCATCAATAACATATTCTCCTTCACTATTTACAACAGTTTGAAACGCTAGGGTAGCTTTTCGATTCAGTAGCTGTAGAAATCACGTGGGTTTGAGGCGAAGAACTATTCCAGCCATGTTCGGAGCGCATTTTCATCCAGGAAGGATGTTCCTTGAAGGTTGTTCCATAGAGAGCGGAAAAGGCGAAAATCTGAGAGCTCTAGACCAGATGAATAAGGTGGATTCGGAATGACTTCCCAACACATCTGTACTGTGCTATTCGTCAGTCTAGCAGAATGCAGGCAGAAGTTACCGTGGGGCAGCATCACTTCACGCAGTATTCCTGGTCGTTGTTCTTGGACTGCGTCTGCAAGACGTCTCAGTTGTTGATAATAAATGTCGGCACTGATGGTTACAACTCGGGGAAGCAATTCGTAGTACATCACACCGTCCTGTTCCACCAGATGCATAGCATTGTCTTTTGTGGATGCGTGCAGATCTTCCTACGATAAGTTGCTGCTGTGTTTGTATTCAGCCATTCTTTTCTTTTCCTTATGTTAGCACGAAGACACCATTTCTCGTCACCAGTAACGGTACAGGATAGGAATGGCCGGCGTTGTTCACGACCCAATTGACGACGAGCAAGCAGAGATGCACACATGGTCACTCGCTGATTTTTGTGATTTTGATTTAGAGCATGTAGTGGATCGTGGATCGTTGTGGATTAATGCGCGTAAACGATCTTCATCAAACCCCGAATGTGTTCCTGAACATGGAGAGCCACTAATGCCAAAACGATCCTCCTTGAAACAAAGAAACCATTTTCTTCCCGTGCTCTGCCCAATGGCATTATCCCCATACACGGCGGAGTTTCTGGCTGCCTCCGCTGCGGTCATCCCTCTACTGAACTCAAACAGAAAAAAATGGTTCAAATGGCTCTGAGCACTATGGGACTTAACTTCTGAGATCATCAGTCCGCTAGAACTTAGACCTACTTAAACCTAACTAACCTAAGGACAGCACACACATCCATGCCCGAAGCAGGATTGAACCTGCGACCGTAGCGTCGCTCGGTGCCAGACAGTAGCGCCTAGAACCGCTCGGCCACTGCGGCCGGCCTCAAACAGAAGAAGATGTCGGAAATGTTCCAATTTCTCCACTTGACCCTCCATTTTCAAGGGCCCACAGCTCCAATCACTATCTTCAAATGACAAAATGACAATATGTAAACTCGACTGCAACAGTGAACTACAAATAAAAAAAGACAAGCGATAAATAAACCCATAGCAACCAGAATAGCAACATGCAAAACAAAATCTCTCTGAACTTACGGACCCTCTTAATATTTTACACTAGTTAGTGCTTCCGATCAGTTCTGTATGCCTTCGCCTGTTTATAAGGACGACGTTATATTTATATACGTTCAGGGTCAACTGTCAGTCGCTTTTATGCGAATCTTCTTTCATTTCTCAAGTCTTCTGTTAAACGTTGTTACACTCGAAAAATAAATAAAAAATAAAATTAGTCCGCTGAACTAATACTCCGTTGAAAGAGGTAACGCAGTGGTAATATTTTGGACTCGTGCTGGGGAGAAACAGGGTTTAAATTCTCGTCCGACACTGCTCATTTAGTTTCATCTAAATCACTCGATTCGAATGCTGGGTTGGTCCCGAACAAGTCCGAGTTCGTGATCCGTTCTTAATCATCTCGACCACGGCGGGACGCCGATTTCTGAGCTGACTTCTTCTCCTTGTCGATACAGGATTGGCCAAGGGAAGTGATGTATCTGTTATGAGATACTCTTCAGCTTAGAAACATGTCACTGCTTTTCGAAACTTCTGATACTTATTTCACTGCTTCACTTACTGCTGTTTCCAAAGTCTCCTGGAGCGCTCTGTGATTTACAAATTCCTCTTTTTTGGCAACTTAACTGGAAAAAAACTTTATGAGAGTACTAAGCTCTTTGTTCACTGCGTCCTTCACAGTAACTGCGAATTTTCTGAAATCCAGCACTTCTGAGCTGCTCTTGCAAAGGAAGTTGAGTAGAAAATGTATTTAGGGGATCTGACGTTGCTTTCAACAATTTTAAAATGCATCAGAACAATCATGTATTCAAAAAATAACATTATTTGTATGTCACCTTCTTCAGAACAAATGAAATAAAAGAAGAAAGGAAGAAAAATGCGCTACCAATACGGTGGCGAAGGCGGAACGTAAATCACAGTGCAAACACTACTAAGGTAAAAAGAAAAAAGATTTCAGATGAGCACAGTGGTACTGTCGCTGGGGGCGTAAATGGATGATGCAAACGTCTTGCCGACAAATACCAATTCGACTTTATGCTGTCCGAGGAGTGTAGAATTTATTCGTTGACGTCGAAAACATC
Organism: Schistocerca piceifrons; assembly: GCF_021461385.2. Taxonomy (NCBI): domain Eukaryota; kingdom Metazoa; phylum Arthropoda; class Insecta; order Orthoptera; family Acrididae; genus Schistocerca; species Schistocerca piceifrons. The sequence goes on along the minus strand of NC_060138.1, from coordinate 747,269,331 downwards.
AGTGGCATAAAAATGATTTATCCGGTGTAGTGCGTGGTAAGGAATAAACTATGACATAATCGAAGGCATAGCCCCAACATTCCCCCGGATGAGTTACAGACCACGGTAGACGGACGCGTGTGTGAGCCCCGTCTCAGTATGCTACAGTTAGCGCCACGCCGTCCATTGACAGGTAGCCACCGTAAAATCCGCGCAATGGAAGCCTGTTCTTAATGCTAGCATCAGTACACTGGTTGGTCACAGAACATTAAAAGAGCACAAATAGCCCTTCTGATCATGTCGTATACGATTAAGGTATTGGCTAAAATTTTAACGCTTCACTTTTCCTTTCCATTTGTCTTCCAGCATGATGACACACCGACATTACTAGGGCCAGATAAACGGTTACACTCGTTTGGAACACCAAGGGTTAACCAAGGGTGTTAACGCAATATGGTTCTACCAACAGGCCAAACGCTTTCCACGTTGGACATAGCATGCAAATAAAACACAAATATACAAACTTGTATTTACTTCCAGAATGAATTTTTCGCTCAGCAGCGGAGTGTGCGCTGATATAAAACTTCCTGGCAGATTAAAACTGCGTGGCGGACCGATACTCGAACGTTATGTTCAAATATGTGTGAAATCTTATGGGACTTAACTGCTAAGGTCATCAGTCCCTAAGCTTACACACTACTTAACCTAAAGTATCCTAAGGACAAAGACACACACCCATGCCCGAGGGAGGACTCGAACCTCCGCCGGGACCAGCCGCACAGTCCATGACTGCAGCGCCTTAGATCGAACGTTATGGATTTATCTGTTTTGTTATTCACCATGAAAACACCACATTCCCATCATACATACCCGTTGGACAACATTGCTCTAAATATATACATATTTCACAACTGTGAGCGAGGAGAGGTATTTCTTATACAATTTTTCATACCTACCAATATCAGTTCAACCCGCTGTGCTGATTCGTAAGAAAATAATGTTTCTATCAGAACGTAAGTGAAGCGCAACGGAAGTTTTGCAAAGCTTAGTGCTGGTCACACGTGCTCTGTGACTGTCGAACTGATCAGTTTTTTCGTGTATGTTGGTCCATAAGTGCTGTTTTACAGGACGACTGCGGTGTCTAATGTGGCTACACTTAACGACATGAGCAACAGAAGCTATTCACAGTTCCCAGGACAGCGAGAATAAAACATCCAGACAACCACATCATGAAGACACAAATGTGAAAACTGAGAAGCAAATCTAATGCATTACTGATGCCCCCTACCTTTCCTTTCCATTTCACTTCTTAACAACGTAAAACCTTCGCTTTCGTTGCTATCAAGCAAGATGAGCACTATTTTAAATCTTGTCTGTGTCTTTGTTTTCCGGGGTCAGAATTTGAGTTTCGGTTCTTGTGGATGGTAGCGAAATTAGAATTGTATTATACCTTCAGCTGCTATATATATCGACAGGGACAGGTGAAAATGTGTGCCCCGACCGGGACTCGAACCCGGGATCTCCTGCTTACATGGCAGACGCTCTACCCATCTTTTTTTTCATTTTGTTCGGTATTGTTCGTTGCGTTTGGTCTGGGCGGACGTCACAAGACATCCGTTCAAGTTGATCGTTGATTTCTTTACTCAGTTTTTTTATCACAGAGGACGAGTAGCCGTCTGACCGAACACGCTGAGCTACCGTGCCGGCAAGACATTCTTACCAAGTACCGTAAGAGTTCGGGGAATATGTGTGCATCCGCACAGAAGAAGAAGGTCATGGCCGGTGTTGCCAGAACTATATACTTATATGGATATGGTGTCTGTTCTTTCGGACATCTCTGAAAGAACAGACACCATAACCATATAAGAACAGATAGTAGCGTGTCGCTGCTGTGGGTAGTACGCCACTTCTTCGAACCATATATAACGGAAGTTACTACATATTATTCTTTAAAGGCTTGTCTTGAACATTTTACAAGACAGGATCGGACAATAAAGAAGCAGAGAGAAATACTGGGTCACGGGTTGGCGGGTGAGATAGAGGGGTGCAATGAGATTCAGTCACAGAGCACACGTTTGCTGAAATGAAAATTTGTAGCATTATTTGATTGACCGTCTTACGTCTACTGACTGAATTTCATTGGTTGGCGAAGATATGTCAAAGGAAGTATAAACAATTTGTCACAGAGTGGCAGATATGCTGTTACTTAGGTCCGATTGACAGCTGTAAACCACAATCTGAAAAACTCAAGAATTGCAGATTGTCAATTTTCCAGTGAGGTGAGAAGACAGAGAAATGCGGTTCATGCGACGAAAATCACTTTAACCGTCATACTATTAGAAAGAAGTTGGATATCCACCAAGACGCAATTGTTAGGCCTTAGTCTTTTCCGCGCCCTACCTACATGACGGTATGGGCCACGCCATATGCTACCAAACTTTTTTTTGCATAATTCAGTATTCTCATAGTTACTGATGTGGGAGTAGACTGTCTATACCGAGTTCTCTGATTTCCGGTCTGCCTTATTGGGACTCGTGTGCTGGGCAGCTGTACAAATAGCGGCGATCTGAATGATAGAATGTAAAAACGTTGGAAACGGTACTGCTTCAGACACATTTTCCTGCTCCTAGAATCTTTGGAATCTGGAATTTCATTGTTAAAAGAAGAGTGCAATATACAGGCCATCTATTAAGACATAAAGGACTCCTAAACACAATCATAGAGGGATATGTCGAGGGAAAAAGACCAAGAGGAAGACCACGGCTGAGGTACATGGATCAAATCGAGAAATATGTGGGATGTAACACCTATAAAGAATTGAAGAGAAAAGCTGAAAGACGCACAGAATGGAGACAAGCTGCCATTGTATCTGTTGCAAACCAATCCTTGGATTAACCACTACAGAAGAAGAAGAAAAGAAGAATCTTTGTGACGGAACGGACTGCTCAACAATTTTGCACTTTTCTGCTAATAATAACCCTGAAAATAATTCGTGACGCTATAATATTCGAAATGTTTGTATGATTTTTTCCCGGCCATTCGCTTATTTGCTTGTGTTAGTAAAACCTTAAAATAGGTCTACGCGTAAATCCTGAGTTAAAAAAATAGGGGAAAAATTGGTATTTATACTTCTATTTTGCTACTTTAGTTCTATCAGGCCCCTGTAATGGCGAATGCCACTTCACGAATTAAGACAGTTGCATCTGATCGGAAGAGCTATGTTCACACCCCACTCAAGGGGATTATTGAACCTACCGATACCACTCTTCTGCTTTGAACCATGGCATCATCTAAATGGCGGACATAAACTACTCAATGAAATCTAGTATGCTTAAAACACATAACATATCAAGTATTACATCTATTCTCATGGTATCAAATTCGATGACTACGCAAACTCATCAATAAACTGTCACCTTAGAAGCTAATACAATCCTGGAACTACTCAACAGATCAGCATACAATTACAACTAAGCTTTCGTATCTCCATCTACACAACTACTTTGTAATTCACACTTTAGTGCCTGACAGAGTGTTCATCGTACCGCCTTCATACTATTCCTCTTTCATTCTTGAGTGCGAGGGAAAATTAAAAACTTACATCTTTCCTTACGAGCTCTGATTTCTCTTGTTTTATTATGACCATCGTTTCTCCCATATTTCGCGGTAATACAAAACGAACTGCCATTCTTTGGGCGTTTTCGGTGTCCTCTGCAAATCCTGTCTGGTAGGGTTCCCATACCGTACAGCAATATTCTAGCAGAAGACGGCCAAGCGCAGTGTAGGCAACCTCCATAGTAGACTTGCATTTTCTGTGTTCTGTCAATAAAAAGCAGTGTTTTATTCGCCTTCCCCATAACATTATATGTATGATCAGTCTCATTTAAGCTGTTGGTAATTGTAATTCATGCGTATTTATTTGAATTGTGGTCTTTACATTTGTGTAATTTAACGGATTCCTTTTAGTATTCGTCTGGATGACTTCATACTTTTCCTTATTGGGAGTCGATTGGCACTTTTCGATATCGCGTCTAAATCATTTTGCAATTAGTTTTGATATTCTAATCACTTTGCTCGTCGGTAAATAACAGGATCGTTCGTTAACATTCTAAGACGAATGCTCAGATTGTCTCCTAAATAGTTTTTATAAATTAGGAACAGCAGACGGTTTATAACACTTACTTGGAGAACGCCAGGTACCACTTCTGTTTTACTCGGCGACTTTCCTTCGATTACTACGAACTGTGATCTTTCTGACAGGAAATTACGAATCCAGTCGCGAAACTGAGGCGATTTTCCATAGACTCGCAGTGTGATAAGAAGTCTCTTATGAGAATCGATGTCAAAAGCGTTATGGAAATCTAGAAATATGGAATCAATTTTAGATCCGCTGTCGATAGCATTCATTCCTACAACAACTCATAACCAGACTGTCGTTTTCTAAATTAACCTAGACGTCGGGCAACGCAACAGATCAGACTGTCACCACAACCTACAGACCAAAAACTAATACAGAGTGAAAATAAAGATTGTCTCTTCTTTCTTTTATTTCTATTTGCACACATTTGACAGCGCGCACCACGTCATCGTTACGTAACTGGGTGAACCCACGTCCAGTATCTACGAGGGACGGGCGTTAAATAAGTAATGCAACTCTTTTTTTCTGAAAGCAGGTAGGTTTTCAAAAAATGTTCAAATGTGTGTGAAATCTTATGGGACCTATCTGCTAAGGTCATCAGTCCCTAGGCTTACACACTACTTAACCTAAATTATCCCAAGGACAAACACACACACTCATGCCCGAGGGAGGACTCGAACCTCCGCCGGGACCAGCCGCACAGTCCATTTTCGTTACTGGAAGTCAACTGGCACTTTTCACACTTAGACCGCTCGGCTAATCCCACGCGGCAGGTTGGTTTTATTTATGATCACAATACTCCGTATTGTTCCCTACTCTGCTGGCTATAAAACACTATTTTTCAACATAATCTCTATACTATCCAACAGCCTTACGCCACGCTACTGGGAGGAACTGTATGCCTGCACGGTACCACTCTATTGGTCGACATAGGAGTGAACGGCTTGCTGCATCAGTAACCTTTCATCATCCACGTGCTGCTTCCCGCGGAATGCATCCTTCATTGGGCCAAACAGATGGAAGTCAGAAGGTGCGAGGTCCTGGCTGTATTGTGAATGAGGAAGAGCAACCCAGTGATGTTTTGTGAGCTTCTCTCGTGTGTGCAGATTTGTGTGAGGTCTTGCGTTGTCATGGAGAAGGAGAATTTAATTTGCATTTTTGTGGTGAAGAACACGCTGAAATTGTTTCTTCAGTTTCCTCAGGGTAACGCAGTACACTTCAGAGTTGATAGTTGCACCATGAGAGTGGACCCCTTCAGAGACCCAGAACACGATCTCCATGACTTTTCCGACTGAGGATGCGACTTTGAACTTTTTCTTCGGAGAAGACGTAGTGTGGCGCCATTCCATGGATTGCCGTTTTGTTTCCGGTTTGAAGTTATGAACCTATGTTCCATCACCTGTGACGATGTCTGACAAAAAATTGTCACGATCAGCCTTGTACGTGCATGCAATTTCGCGCGGATGGTTTTTTGGTGCTTTTGACAGTGTTGACTGGAATACTCTCTTTCAAATTCTGAATGTTGCTGGGGTAAAATACAGGAAGCGAAAGGCTATTTACAATTTGTACGGAAACCAGATGGCAGTAATAAGAGCCGAGGGGCACGAAAGGGAAGCAGTGGTTGAGAAGGGAGTGAGACAAGGTTGTATCCTATCTCTGATGTTAATCGATCTGTGTATTGAGCAAGCAGTAAAGGATATAAAAGAAAAATTTGGAGTAGGAATTAAAATCCATGGAGAAAAAATAAAAACTTGAGGTTTGCCGGCGCCATTGTAATTCTATCAGAGACGGCTAAGAACCTAGAAGAGCAGCTGAACGGAATGGACAGTGTCTTGATAGAAGGATATAAGATGAACATCAACAAAAGCAAAACGAGGATCATGGAGTGTAGTCGAATTGAATCAGTTGATTCTGAGAGAATTAGATTAGAAATGAGACACTTAAAATAGTAGATGAGTTTTGCTATTTGGGGAGCAAAATAACTGCTGATGGTCGAAGTAGAGAGAATATAGAACGTAGACCAGCTATGGCAAGGAAAGCATTTCTGAAGAAGAGAAGTTTGTTTACATCGAATGTAGATTTAAGTGTCAGGATGTCTTTTCAGAAAGTGTTTTTATGGAGTGTAGCCATGTATTTGAGTGAAACATGGACGATAAATAGTTTAGACAAGAAGAGAATAGAAGCTTTCGAAATGTAGTGCTACAGAAGAATGCTGCAGATTAGATGGGTAGATCACGTAACTAATGAGGAGGTATCGAATAAAATTGAGGTGAAGAGGAATTTGTGGCACAGTTTGACTAGAATAAGGTATTGGTTCGTAGAACACGTTCTGAGGCATCAAGGGATCGCCAATTTAATATAAGAGGGAAGCGTTGAGGGTAAAAATCGTAGAGAGAGACCAAGAGATGAATACACTATGCAGATTCATAAGTATGTAGTTATTCAGAGAGGAACAGGCTTACACAGGATAGAGGAGTATGGAGAGTTACATTGAACCAATCTCTGAACTGAAGACCACAAAAACAACAATAGTCTTCTCTTAGGCGGCGAGCAATCCAGTGGGCACACACCTTTGAGTACCCCAACTGGTGGACTAGTGTGTCAGCACTACCAACACTGGCGTCCAATTGCGCAGCGAGGTGTTTGATTGTGATTCGTCGATCATCTCGAATGAGAGTGTCCGCACGTTCCAAGACTGCGGGAGTCACAGTTGTGTGTGGCCGACCGACACGCTGGAGATCAGACGGGTTTTGCGCGACCTTTTTGCGGTGATGACAGGCGCTTCGCCCAACGACTCACTGTGCTTTTTTTCACTGTCAGTTCTCGGTAGACATTCTGCAAGCTCCTATGAATATCTGCGATGCTCTGGTTTTCCGCCAAAAGAAACTCAATGACAGCTCTCAACCGATTTTGGCCGAGAAAAAAAAAAATCTTGCATTACTTACTGAACACCCCTCGTACATAATACTCATTAACATACGTGAACGGAACGGAAGGAAACCCTAGTAACTGGTACAGTGGACGCACTGGTACAATGCCACGCACTTCACAGAGGTTTGCAGAGTATAGGTGTTGATGTAGATACACATTCTGCAAACCAGTGTGAAATATTTGGCAGAGGATACTTGACATGGCACCACATGTTAGGATTTCTATCCGTCCCAACCTCGTATGGAGCACGGGAAGAACGACTGTCTAAATACTTCTTTGCGTACTGTAATTAATCTAATCTTGTGTTCACTGTAGGATATATAAGCGGCTGAAGAATATCTTTGCTTGGAACCGGTTTTTGGAATTTTGTAACTAGGCTTTCACGGTATTAAGGACGTCTATCTTCAAGTAATTGCCAATTCAAATTTTTCAAGATTTCCGTGACGTTCTCCCGTGAGTCAGAATGTGATTATTCGTGCCTCCCTTCTTTATATACCTACAATATTCCCTATCAGTATTATCTGGTGTGGGTCCCCACGAGCGAAAACTACAGGACTTACAGAAAAATGACATATCGGTGGACAGAGCATCTCTTCTAGTTTCGATTCGTAATACGTGCCGTAGCGAAGTTGCACTCAGGGGCAGACGAGTCAGAACTAGTAGACGAATCATCCGCTCTGCATTGTCGCATAGAATTAGTTCGCGCCTGCTGATAAGCAACCCAACGTACAGATCTAAAAAGTAGTCTGCGTTTTGCGGACAATTTGTGTCAACGAAATGCACGCAAGTATTGACGTTTGCCGCGTCGTAAACGGTGTCCGTACTTAGCATCCAATGCATGAATTACGAACTTCGAGAGGTGCTCTGTCCACTGATGTGTGTCCGTCTTCTGCGTGCCTTACAGTTTTTGTGCAGTGATCTTCCGAAACCCTGGCGGTACACACTCGTATAACTAGTCCTGTATGTCCTACGCCTCCCCGCATTGGAAAACCAAACGGAGGGGAAACATTTTTTAAATATTTTTTTCGTATTGTTACTTCTGCCTATGACGTTACTTAAATAATCATCCTTTAACGTCTTTCATTCAGAAACGAAAATTGGCAGTCAAAGAATAAAATCGATTAAATATAATAGGGTGCAAATGAATTGGGATAAGACGATTAAACTTTAACTGTGCATGTTTATTAGTTACATGTATTGGGTTGGTGCGTAAGTTCGTAGCGTTTTCCCATAAGTTTAATGCACGTAACAGATACACGTAACAGTGACTTTAGTCATCAATAACATATTCTCCTTCACTATTTACCACAGTCCCAACACCAGGGTAACTTTTCGATACCGTGGCTGTAGAACTCACGTGGTTTTGACGCGAAGAACTCGTCCAGCCGTGTTCGGAGCGCATTTTCATCCGGAAAGGAAGGTCCTTGAAGGTTGTTCGCTAAAGAGCGGAAGGGCGCAAGGTCAAGTGAATAAGATGCGTGCAGAATGACGTCTAACCCGACTCCTGTATAATGTTTTTTGTCAGCGGGCGTTATCATGAAGTAGCATCACTTCACGCAGTCTTCCTGGTTGTTGATCTTGGAATGAGTCTATAAGACGTCTCAGTTGTTGACAATAAATATCAACGCTTGATGGTTAAAACTCCGGGAAGCAATTCGTAGTACACTACACGGCCGCTGTTCCATCATCTTTTGTGGAGGTGCTCAGCTCTTTGTATGGGAAGTTGCTGCTGTGTTTGTGCTCAACCATTCCTTTATTTTCCTTATGTTAGCATGAAGACGCCATTTCTCGTCACCAGTAACGACACAGGATAAGAATGGTCGATGTTGCTAACGAGCCAATTGATTACGAACAGTCAGAGATGCACATATAGCAACACACTGATATTTGTGATTTTGATTTAGAGCATGCGGTATCCATACACCCGATTTTTGAACCTTCCCCACTGCACGAAAAAGTTTCACGATGGAGGAATGATCACAGTTCATCACATTTGCCAGTTCTCGAGTACACTGATGTGGATTATTGAGGATTAATGCATTTAAACGATCTTCACCTCAAACCCCGAAGGTATTCCTGAACGTCGAGAGTCACTAAAGTCAAAACGATCCTCCTTAAAAAGAGAAAACCATTTCATTGCCGTTCTCTGTGCAATGGCGTTATCCCCATACACCGCGAAAACATACAAGGCGAAAATATTCCTGTCTGCCTCCGCTGCTGTCACCTCTCTGCTGAACTCAAATGGAAGTGTATGTCGGAAATGTTCCGATTTCTCCTCTTGGCTCTCCATTTTCTAGCGTCTACAATTCTACTCTTTATTCCCAAATGACAAATAGCAACAGCGAACAACAAATAAAAGATGACAAGGATAAACAAACCTACAGTGACCGGAATACCAACATGCAAAAAAAGAAGAAAGAAAAAAAAGGCTACGAATTTATGCATCAACCTACTATAATACTGAATATTAATAACTAATGTGGCCTTCTTTTACTTTAATGAGCTTCTAAACACGTTGTGACATAGATTCTACCGTTTTAGAGTAAACGTTTCGTAGTTTGTTGTCTTGAAATCGCACTTTTACCACATTTACTAACATGGATTCTTTTGATGAACAGCCCATTGTACCTAGACGCCTTTTCACATTTCTCCACAAGTTCTCGATAGGACTTAAGTCTGGTGAATTCCAGGCCACTGTAGCACATTGAAGTTGTTTTCTTCCATCAAAGTCTCGACTGCTTTAGAGGTATGACACAAGGGCATCATGCTGAAATGTTCCTCCACCATCTGCGAAGGTCTGGGGTGTGGCACAATTCTGCACCTATGGATTTCCATATATTTGGTTGAATTATCATGCCATCAGCTGGAACTAGTGACCCAGGGCCACTTGCACTGAAGCAACCCCAAAACATTTTTTTTTTCCGAAGGGTATTTTGCAGTCTGTTCAAAATGCTTATCTCTCAGTGCCTCATGGATGCTTCGCCTGACGACCCTTGCTATGTATCCTTGAACAGTGAAATGTGACTCATCACTAAAAATTACATGTTGCCTGTCGTTGGAGGTCAAAGTTTTCTATATTTTGGCCCACGCCAAACGTTTTTTCTTCATGGTAGGTGTTAGCAGCTTCTTCGTTATTAACTTTCGTGCCTTCCGCCCACAATTAAGAAGCCACACCGTATCCCAAGTACCCAATAAATCTCTCTGAAGGTTCTTATTTATTCCGTACCCCATTTTCTCATTTTATCACGGTTCACCTTTCCATTTAATTAGAATATTGTCTCGTCACTAAAGACTAAGTGTGGAGGAAAATTGTCATCCTCCAACTTGCCAAGAACGAAAATTACAGATCTCCACACGTTGTTGTTTTTCACCTTCACGGAGAGCTTTTAGTAGCTGAATTTTGTATGGTTTCAAGTATAAACGTCGACATAAGACAAGCCAGGCGGACACGTTGAACTGTCGAGCTGCACGGCGAACGGATTTCTACGGACTCCTTGTGAAACTATGACAGATGCACTTTCGACGCCTGTGTCAGACACTCGGGGACGGCCCGGCGATTTGCCTTTACACAAAGAACCTGTTTCTCGGAATTGTTCATGCCATCATCTTATGCTCTGTGCTGTAGGAGGTTCCACACCATATCAAGTCCGAATGTCACGCAGAACACTTATTACTGACCCGCACTGCGCAAAACGTAGAACACAAAACGCTTTCTGTTGTTCCCCACACCATTTTTACTAGAACTGAAGTGGGCGCACACTGCTGCTACCTAGCGAGAACCATGTATAACTCGATAGTTTGCTCTTTCCAACAGTACGTTGTTCACGCACAGATTATCTCAGATAACATAACAGTTATGATTTTTTAAAACTCGGATGATTCTTTTCGATACACTCCAGCATGAGCGGTTCTCTTTCAAGGAAACAGATATTGCACCTACAGCACCAGTGCTATGAAAGAAGGATGGGACTAACAGATAACCCAGTTTTGTAAGATGAAATAGAATGCGCCGCTTGAGCCGCGAATATAGTGCTTTCTTTTCTCTCGTTTCAATATTCCGCAATACGAGCAGATTTTAGCAACAGCGCATAGAGCAGATGTAGTCAATTTTTTTTTATCTGCCGCACATTTCCATATTTCTATTAGTAGTAAAATTTTCTAACCGCCCACCGGTTCCACAGTAATGGTGATTTACAAAGCAGAGAAGTAACTTTATAATATTTATAAACTAGAGATACAGCAAATGAAGGCGTATAATAATAATTAGTTACCAAATACTATTTGTCAGTATTTTATGAAAACCTACTGAAAATGTTTAACACCCATACTGTCCGCCGCCCACCATCAAAGCTGGAACGCCCAATAGTGGGCGATATGGGCCAACTAGACTACCAGTTGCTTAGATGATGCTCATATTACAAAAGTATTTTTACAATAGTTTTATACGGATAAGGTGTAAATAAATAATTTTAATAGGTTCCACACATAGATAATTATGCGTTTGCGGTCTGTCGGTGCAGTTCCGCTTGCAGCCACAATAGGCCTGCACCACGGTTTCCGGTGGCTGTGTGTCAATACCAGTATCTCACTGACGCGTCCACGCGCACGTCTTTGAGCACAGTGTGTGCGTCATGGGCAGAGACAGCCTAAAGTTCAGGTCGTGAAACTGAGTATCCACAGCTTATTCGTGCTTTGTGGATCGTGTAAGGATAAAGTTTATTTCGTATTACTTCAACGGCTCTCACAAATGGCACAACTGCTCCAGCTTGACAGGTTTACTTGCCATTAACGTACTGGAGGTGCGTACGAATCTGTCGCAAATAGTATGTTGTCTTGTACTGCAACTGTTCCCAAAATTCATTCCGTAGAATTTGGCAGACGTGCAACGGAAAGCATATTTGTTTAAGAATTTGTAAATAGAAGTCAGCAGTTAAATATTTTAAGACAATAATTAAAAAAAAACTAAAAACTGAACTCCGCCCGAACAGGTCACGAAGACCCAACGGAACCGACCAGCCGCCGTGTCATCCTCAGCCCACAGGCGTCACTGGATACGGATCTGAAGGGGCATGTGGTCAGCACACCGGTCTCCCGACCGTATGTCAGTTTACGAAACCGGAGCCGCTACTTCTCAATCAAGTAGCTCCTCAGTTTGTCTCACAAGGGCTGAGTGCACCTCGCTTGCCAACAGCGCTCGACGAACCGGATAGTCACCCATCCAAGTGCTGACCCTGTCCGACAGCGCTTAACTTCGGTGATCTGACTGGAACCGGTGTTACCACTGCGGCAAGGTCGTTGGCCAAGACAATAATCTGCCTAATAAAAATAGAGCTCTTGAGTAGCTAAAAATTAAATATTTCCGTGAATGTTGCTAGAGTAACATCTAACTACATTTGTGTTGGTTTCGCGTTGACAGTCGGACCACAAATATGGAGACAGGGCCAGTATTCAGTGAAAGACGAGTTATTTCACAAATATGTCGTGGCTGAAAAGTTTGAGAACTGCAGTTATATGGCATTTACTTCTAGAAGGAACAGACAGCTTGCTTATGGATACGAAGGTAAGTGTCAGAATCGTGACCAGCACCTCGCACAGGTAAGTTACTGCAAAACCTACTGCAAATTTTGATGAACACGTTAACTTCCTGCTTGCAGCGAGAACATCACTCTACCGCTATAATATCAACTGGTTTTGGACTGACAGTGAAAATGAAGTGATCGTATGGTATTTTTGGCCGGGATACTCCATCTGGTATATTCGGCCGCCAGGTGCAGCTCTTTTTATTTTGACCCCACTTCGGCGACTCGTGTGATGAAGTGATGATGACGACAACAGTGAGGAAAATCGAGAGAAGTCTGTATCAGATCACAAAAAATGGAGCCGTCGTACAGCCTACGTCTCCTCAGATGTAGACTTGCAAGAATTTCCTACGTAGCCTCGTAGATTTATGTAAACGTTTTGAATAGTACCTGACCACAGTCCGGACGGTCACTGTCTGTATTACGGCTCCTATTTGAATCCCTGTTTTGTAGTACATTGTACATACGTCTGTTTTCCTAACGTAAACATTCATAAATAAGAAGTGGAAGAAGGTTGCTGGATTGATCATTGAAATGATCTACTGCGGTCTGAAATTACTGGTCTCTTCACTGCATACTGCTATTGAGTCATCATTCTTCTTTATTTACGTAGTCAGTTAGCAGCATTTCCCCACCACATTTGTTTGGGGTCTCATCTCCATTATTTCGAGATCATCGTTATGTTATACCCCCTCCCCAAAAATGTTTAAATATTTGCTTATTTACTCTAGCGGAACTAGTCTTTGACACTGAATGAGGGCTTCGTGCCAATTACGGACTGACAACGGTAGAATTTCATGTTGCAAAGTACTAATGATGTTCACTGATTTCATCTTAAGGCGATTCTGTCCTCAGCCTAAAAGGTTGCTTCGAACACCGCAGTGTTCAATTCCCATACAAGCCACCGCAATGAAAACGTAGCCGGCCGCTGTGGCCAAGCGGTTCTAGGCGCTTCAGTCCGGAACTGCGCTGCTGCAACGGTCGCAGGTTCGAATCCTGCTTCGGGCATGGATGTGTGTGATGTGCTTAGGTTAGTTAGGTTTAAGTAGTTCTAAGTCTAGGGAACTGATAACCTCAGATGTTAAGTCCCATAGTACTTAGAGCCATTTGAACCATTTTTGAAGACGTAGTTGTTTTGCATGTGACAACGTAATACATAGGAGAATGTAAAAGGATTGTGGGTCTCCAGTGCACTTTTGTGGATCAAGGTCTGTCGCGCTGCTTTCGTTTGACGGAAAGCCAGACGATCTGTACAATCGAATTTCATAATTATATGTTCTTTCACCTTTATTTCATAGAATGAGCTGTAAAACTGTGCACGTCACACACCCGAATTCAGTGTAAATTGTGGTTTCTCGAACGACACAGATTTTCAGAATTTGCCAAGTCGATACAAATTGTTGCCGATGTACCGGTACATCAAGTAATACCAGAGGGGTTGTGTGCGTGCCGTAGCAATTTATTCTGAGCAGACTGTATAATATACAAGTTGACAAGTTGCTGCATTTATGAAATGTGGAGGACCTATTGAAAAATCGATTCAGCCGTGTATTAAATGAAACCAGTAAGCTAGTAGTAGGCCTATTACTGACATGAATATATCTTTCTGTGATAGGAACCGTTTTTTTTTTTTTTTTTTTTTTTTTTTTTTTTTTTTTTACGGAGTGCGCTAAACAGTAATGCCCTGTTGTGTGCGGTGCCTACATTGAATGTTTATCTCTGTATCTTCTATTTTTTGTAAATTGCAGCTGTTTTGCTTCACGAAGTTTTCTCTGTAATGAAGGCACAACTGTGCAGTAGCTTAACTTCTCTGCCCTTGCGAAAACATCGCTGGCCATAGTTGTGACCTACCGTCGCACATCCATCAGCCTACTCATTTATTATGTGAGTTAGCATCAAATATGTAATAGGAGATCGTAAATCGCCTTATCCCATGCTGCTCTTTGTCACGAGTCTGCGCCCGGTGCAAATGTTCAGCGCTTAGCTGTAAGTAAAAATATTTCAATCGAATTATTGTTCAGCTATTAATCAGTGTTGACTACGTGTATTATACACTGGCTGAAACACCAGTTTTTCTTAAATGAAATTGTTTACTGTGTCAGAGGTGTCACATTACGTCAATAAGATTTTGTGATTGAGGCTGTGCTTACAGATCAGCCAAGAAATTTTGTTCCTTTCCTTACTGCCAGTCTCCTCCGTTTATTGCTGTTGGGAAGGCAAACGTAGTAAAATCGTATGGTATTTTTGGCTGACTGGTTGAACGACCTTGTCTGAAATGTGAGGCTACTAGAAGAAAACTGTTTCTTGTTCTTTTGCATCTGTACATCGTTTCGATGAAGTTCGCGATCGGTGAGTCTTAGATGTGGACGCAGACATACCATAAATGGAAAAATTAATTTTAAAAAATAAACAAAAAACAACCCCTGTGTAAAAGAAAGCAGACACTCACTTTCCAGTAACATTACTCTATGTCTAATTTTCGTTAAGCTGCTTAGTTAAGACCTACCGCCACATATCCACCAGCCCAGCCATTGCTTCATTAATCAGAGTTAACACTAGATACGTGCAGTTCCCATATTTCCCAATTCCTGTGACAAACAGTGCAGCAAGACCACTTGCATAGCAGCAAAGGCTGCCAGTCACATGCGGAGCAGATGTGTGTGGAAAAGCTGTATGCAGGCTGCCCCAAAGGTTAGGAGCGAAATTATAAACAAGGGAGAGGAACTAAAATTAATTTTCAAACGGGGAACCAATGGTCGGAAATGTACGTTTTAGATGGTACGAGGTCTGGGATGAGAAACGCGAGTGGGGTATTTGTTTGTAAACAGCTTATACTTTTGCATCCTCCAACGGTGACGCTAGTTGACAGAGAATACACAGTCAACTGTGATTTGTCTGCTGTGGACCTTTTCCTAAGTGGTTACACGTAGTCGTTGGTGCATGAAAGCCCTATAGAAACTGGTTGGTTGGGTCCTAACTACGCGTCACTTGGTATAAGAAATAACAGGGCTATTTGGGAGTTCGTGGAAAACATTTATGCGCCATTGTCGTACAACAAACAGGGTTAATTGGGAGTGCGCGGAAAACATTTGTGCCGCTCTATAATGCTACGAACCACAGTGGTATTTGAGAGTGCGTGAAAATATTTGTGCGTCACTGTAAGACAAATACTGAGACTGGCAGGTGTCACTTTGAACAGTTGGCTAAGCTACGTAATGTTGTTTACGTCAATGAAAGGCTAAATATTGCAATCTCACAGTATTCAATATAGAGTCATCTACAATGTGCATAAATTTGACCTTAAGCTTGGCGCTCATGAACTGTTTTTCAGCACGAGCATGAACGACCGAAAAATCAGCCTATGGTATACTCTTTAGCGGGCCTCAAAACTATAGGCCGAGCGTCATCTGCAGAGGGCTTCATGCATGAAATTTTGCTAGAGTGGCAGTGCACATATTGGTTTTGTCGGCTGAGTGACTCACATTTTGTGGAAACTACTGTCCAATATCCTTGACATCCATTTGTTGTAGAACCTTAGCACATTTCTACGCTCAAATGTAATAAGTTATCCAGAACAGAATGGCCGGCTCTGTGCCAACCAGCATGGAAACCGAAAACATCGATCATGTGGAAGCCAAATCGCGTTTTTCTCACGTGGCATCCTGAAAGCCGTGGATCAAGGCAGACAAGTAGATGCAGTACTTCTTGACTTTCGAAAAGAATTCGACTCAGTACCACGTCTACGCTTATTACAGAAAAAACGATCGTTTGGGGTATCGAGTGAAGTTTGACGACAACCAACGATCCTTTCGTTTAGTGCGGGTGCACACCACGCCCGATCTCCTACGGGAATCAGCGAGTGCAAGTAAGGTGTTCATGGGTAGATGTAGCTACGTCAGAAGTAACTGGCTGGCAGTCTGGGTCGAAAGGATAGCGTGCTCGAATGGCCGAGGCGATCAAGGCGAGCGCTCGCGTGAAGCGGGTAACCAGGGTTCGAGTCCGGGTCCGGCACAAACTTTCACATGTTGCCATTGATACGTTTCAATGCCTAAATGCGGCTAATGGCATTCAAACCTTTGAAAGATACAGAAGTAACTTCATTTGTGCTCCAGTGAAGTGTGCTGGGATACTTGCTGTTATTAACGTATATTTAACGAATTTATAGACAATATTAATAGTAACCTCAGACTTTTGGCAATTGATTTGGTTATGTGGAAAGACATACTGTCTGAAAATGGTGCAAAATATCCGGTTAGATCTTGATACGATTTCAAAGAAGTTCCGGGATTGGCAACTTGCTTTAAATGTTCAGAAACGTAAAACATTGCACTTCACAATACGAAAATAAACGTAGTATTCTAGGATTACAGTATCAGTGAGTACAAGGGGAATGAGTCAACTCATACAAATATCTAAATGTAACAGTTTGTAAAGGTATAAAAAAAACGGGGAATGATCACACAAGCTCAGATATAGGTAAAGCAGGTGGCAGTCTTTGGTTCATCGGTAGAGTACTACCGAAACACAGTTAGTCTACAAAGAAGATTGTGTGCAACACACTTATGTGATCCAGCCTAGAATTGTACTCGAATGTGTGAGACGCATGCCAAATAGGATCAACAGGGGATATTGAGCTACACAAAAAAGGGCAGTATGACCCGCCACAGATTCGTCTCACTCACGCGAGAGTGTCACGAAGGTGGTGGAAAACTGCACTGTCAGATGTTTGAAGACAAACGCAAACTATCTAGAGAAAGCCTACTTACGAAATCCGAAGAACCAATGTTAAATGATGAACCCAGAACTAGAACTCCCTACATATCACACCGGCTGGGATCGCGAAGACAAGATTAGTTTAATTACAGCGCTCACACAGACGTATAAACAGTCACTCTTTCCGCGCTCCATTCGCGAATGGAACGGAAGGAAGTCGAAATAACTGGTACAATGGGACGTAGCCTTTGTCGTTCAGTTCACGACAGTTTGCAGTGTATAGGTGCCGATGTAGAAACAATGCAAGAGATCAGTGATGAAGTGACTTCGATTTATGTGTCATATGGTAAAATCTAATTTTCTAAATTGGACAATATGTTTTATTTAATATACAAGGTATAACGTCTATAAGTGCAGTTATTTCTTTAGGTGACTGAGGACGGTGTACTGAACAACATTACATTAGTATTTGCATACCAATAATTGTAGCTAACACAAGTTGTCTGTTTCTAGATTGGTTAGTACCTCGAAGAATGTGTGGCAAGAGCACACCATTAATGCTTACTTTCCCCTCGGTAGCAGGTCAGAAGGTGAGGCGGGGACGGGTGGGCGCAAAACGGTTAGTCTACACCGCTGGTGTAGTCGACTTAGTGTTGCAGTTGCAACCGTACAGAAAACATGAGGTCGTAAACTTTGTGACATGTTTATGGGAATACTGTTCGAAGCACAGAAAAACAACCAACACGCTGATGTGGGTACATATTAAGGTACCACATATAAAAATATTTGCACTTACACCCGTTACACACTTTTTATACTTGCGTTAAGATAAATAAAAGCCTTTCAGTACTTGAAGCGCAAATGAAATTACGAGGTGGAACTATCACAAGTAGCGTATCAAAGTCATCGTGGCATAGTTCCAAAATTTTAAGATCACACCTCAGTTCTACATAATACCTATTCGTCTTGCTTTTATGGATGCACTTTATGTTTTATGCTCCAGTTCTTCTGTCTTTGTTTTGTAAGTAGAGAACAAACTCTCACTATCATTTCAAAACCCATACACATCAGAAAGGTTGTGTATGTTTTGGTCACCAACCCTGAAGTTGTTTAATGCACCTCTCCATTCCTGTAGTTTGGCAGCTATCCTTTCCACTTCAGCTTAACTGCTGCATCCCACTTCACCGACGATCTAACTTATGTACTCATTTTTGAGCGTACCTCCGTGATTGTTTCCCTTTACCATCCCTTTAACTGTTGTTTACAGCGACGAATCGTAAGTGTCCAGTCATTCTGTCTCTTTGTTCATTATGTCCTTTATTACACACATTTTCTCACTGACTCACTGCAAGACATCTTCATCCCTTGCTCGGCCGTTTCTTTGATCACCAACAATCTCCTGTAAAATCACATTTCAAAAGTCTCTAGTGGTTTCATTTCTGTGTTTCCCATTCTGAGTGTTGCGTGTATCGCACCCGAGCGATCCATAAATCGGTCACCCGCGCGAACGGTTGTCGCCCGATTTTCAAAAGTTCAGTGCACGCTGATCACCACTAACGGCCGAATAAAGTCTGCCGAAGGAAAAATTGGCCATGTGCGCTTATCCTAAAGGCTTAAACTTTCAGAATGAATCTTACACTTTGTATAGACTATCCCATCAAAAGTATCCGGACACCGCTGTATTAATGCGGAACTGACCAATAGATGTTACGAGAGGCGGACTCTCCAGTATAAAAGGAGGCGGGAAGAATTTTGTTGTCAGTAGAAAAAGGAGTACCAGCAAAATGGGACGGTAAGGAGAGCTTATTGACTTCAAACATGGACTAGTGATTGGATGTCACCTACCTAACAAACCCATCAGTGACATTTGAGCCCTACTAAAGCTGCCCAAATCGATTGTTGGTGTTGTGGTTGCGAAGTGTATCATAGCTAAAACCAGACTAGGCAGAGATCTTATACTGACGTACAGGGTTCGCCGAGCCTTCCAGACGGTGCTTTTAAAAAATCGCAAGAAATCAGCGGAAGGAATCATTCGTGAGCTCCAAAGTGTTTCCACCAGTCCGGCTAGCACAATGACCGTGCATAGGTAGTTAAAAACAGTGGGGTGTAATGGCCGAGCAGCCATACAATTTTTTTAGTTAACGGTAAGCGCCATTCGAGGCTGAGTAAAGAGAGACGCCACTGGACAGTGGAGCACTGGAAACGAGTGATTCGGAGTGATGAACCGCGCTATACCTTGTGGTAATACCTCGTAAGGGTTTGGGGTTTAGCGAACTCATTTTATAGCATTGTGTACTGCTTACAGTAGGGGGACAGTTCTGAGGCGATGTTTCCTTTGTACCAGCATAACAATGTACCCTGTCTTAAAGCAGCATTTTTGAGGCAACAACATTCCTGATGTCGACTGGCTTGCCCACAATCTCGACCTGAACCAAATGGAAGACCTTTTGGGATGAGTTAGAAGTAGAATTCCCTCCGGACCCAAGCGTCCTACGTCACTACCTTCTCTGCTTTCGACTAGTGAATAAGAATGGGCTGCCACCGACATTGACACACCTCACTGAAAGTGTCTCCAGTAGAGTTCAAGCCGTCATAAAGACGAATTTTGGACACGCCGTATATTAATGTCTATTAACAGAATGTTCTGATGTCAGCCCCCAATGCTAGTTCTCTAATCCTTCACAATAGTGTTTTGCGAAAAGAACGTCGTCTTCCCTTCAGGGATTCCCATTAGAGTTCACGGAGTATTCCCGTAATGCTTGCGTGTTGTCGAATCTGGCAGCACGCCTCTGAGTTGCTTGGATGTCTTCCTTCAGTCCGACCTGGTGGGAACCCCAAACACTCCAGCAGACTCAAACATGGGTCGCCCAAGTGTTCTCTACGCAGTCTCCTTTATAAATGGGCTACACTTCCCCAGAACTTTTTCCAGTAAACTGAAGTCGAGCATTCGGCTTCACTACTGCCGACCTTCCGTGCTTGTTCCAATTCATATCGCTTTGCAACATTAAAGTGGTGTCATTTGTCCACCTAAGCATCTTAGTCTCCATGACTCCAAATCGTCCTTTTGCCTCTTTTGTAGCCAGCTGCCTTCACTCTGTGTGGTAGAGAGCAACGAGACGGATGACAGTCTGGTAAAACTTAGATGATCCTTAATCCGGTGATCGCAAGTGATTCCTGTTGTCGTTTACCACTTAAAGAGATCCAGTTGAGTGGTGCCATTTGTCCACCTAAGCGTCTTAGTCTCCATTACCCCAAATCGTCGTTCTGCCTCTTTTGTAGCTGCCCTTACTTGGTGCCGTAGAGAGAAACGAGACGGATGACAGTCTGGCAGAACTTGAGATGGTCGTTAATCTGGCGATCGCAGATGATTCCTGTTGTCGTTCAACGCTTACAGAGATTGTAGAACCGGGATACTTAAATTTTGATGCTCTTGGTAGATCGTCTCCATCATCGTTGATGATCCTAGCTTCTCTTGGATCTGATGCCATGTACTCAGTTTACTTTTTGTTGAGGCGCAGGCCATATCGCCCAAATTGGTCGTTCCACTATTGACTTTGGCCCCCGAGACCAGGGCTGTTCTCCGCAGCCATGACATCAGTGTAGTGACGTGTTCATGGTAGTGGCATGTGCAGGTCTAATGTGACAGTGTCCATCACATGAATGGACAGCAGTGGTGATATGACCGAGCCTTGGTGGACTCCTACTCTGATGCAAAAGTCACTAGACGCTCCTGCAGCCACTTCGACGTAGCATGGTTCAGCACACTCGTACAGAAGACGTACCCAGTCAGCAAGGTACTCTGGAATGCCATGTTCTCGAAGCGCTAGTCGCGTTCTCGCTTCCCGAACGCAGGGTCACGGGTTCGATTCCCGGCGGGGTCAGGGATTTTCACCTGCCTCGAGATGACTGGGTGTTTGTGTTGTCCTCATCATTTCATCATCATTCATGAAAGTGGCGAGATTGGACTGAGCAAAGTTTGGGAATTTGTACGGGTGCTGATAACCGCGCAATTGACCGCCCCACAAACCAACATCATCATCATCATCATCATCGAAGCGCTAACCAGATTAGGTCGTGCGGTACCTTTTTGAAAGCCTTTTCGAGGTCTAGAAAAACGAGGTGCAGTGGCTTGTTCTTTTCGTGTATTTTTCAACCAGCAGCCGTGCAGCACGGATTGTTCAGTTGTGCCACAATTTTTCACAAATCCAACTTCGTTCCTTGTGATTTGAGTAATGTCATGAACCCTTTTGTCAAGAAAGCATTCAAAGATCTTCATCGTGTGCCTCAACAACCTGATCGGGGGATTACCAAGACACTCATTACGGAGTTCCTTCTTTTCGAAGACGATACAGTGATGCTCCTCTATCAATCTGTTGGTACCCTACCTTCTCTGATGATCTTGTTGAGAAGATCGGCTAGTCAACCTGCTGCATTCCACTGTTGACAACACCATAAGTCTGTCAGAAGGCCATCGGGGCCAGTAGTTTCCCTCTCCTCATCTCCTTCAGAACAGCCTCGATTTTGGCAACGTTAATTTTCGTGACTAGTCCTTCAACAGCTGACATGGTTGGTATTGATGGGCAGAGAAATTCCTTCGCCGAAATTCTCTCAAAGTAGCTACGCCAGAGTTCCCTTGCTTTCATCTGGCCAACCAGCAGCACACTAATCTCGTCAGTAATGCGGTAAAAATGTTGGATGTCTTCCGTTTTTCGATGTTTTGATATTACTAGTCGATAAATGTCACGTTCTTCTTCGCGTGTTTCATGTTTCGTGTAGAGATCGGAATACATGTCTGTTTCTGTGGCTGCCATGACCTTCTTCGCCTCTCTACGAGCTTGTTTGTAGGCATTCCAACAGGATAGTGTTTTATCTGCAATAAACTCGTGGTACATTTTTTTCTTCTTGTGTACAGCATCCCTAACATCACCATTCCAAAGCCACAAGTCTTCGTTGATCCCTTGTCGTCCTGGTTTCGTTGTTCCGAGAATAGTGTGTGCGGTTTCATGAGCAGATATCTTCAATTTAATCCAGCTGTCTTCGACTGTGATAATTGGTGTCACCGTAATTTCTGTCATATGTCAGTCCCCTTCTCCTTGAATCGCCACTATTTGATTCTTGCTGTTTCACTTCTGGCAGAGTACCCACAACATGGTGGATTTATTCAAAGCTTAGAGATGTCTGGTCGGTGTTGTAATGCGGCGGTTTCATATGAGACAACTTTCGTGTCTAACACATCTTTGAGGTTCCGACGTCGTACTAGGACATAGTCTGAGTTTTGTTCTAGCTACTATAGTACGAGATTAGGTGACTTTCACGCTTTTTGAAGCAATAGTTCGTTATGACCAAATCGTGAGTTTCCGTCTAATCCAGGAGTAGCTGGCTACCGTCGTTCTTCTCTTCATGTCCGTGTCCACTATGGGCGTCATAGATGGAAATGGAGAAGATACATTAAGAATTTAAAATCAGAAAGAGGGTCGTTAATGAGAGGAAAAAGAGAGGGAAGAAATAAAGCAAAACAGCGCTGCTGCCAGATACGCTTTGTACACCCCCCACTGCTAGTGCTGCTACCTGCTGTCTGTGAGTGGTTATTGTACGGTGACGTCGAATATAGATGGTGGTCACATTAAAGTACTGAACCGTGTATTATCACAATGAATTTTTTCTTCTATTACAGTTCTTTTCTTAACCTAATTTAACTTCTGTTATTCGACTTCTATAGATTCACATTTTATATGCACCTGAAGCTGGGACACAGGTCCCGAAACCGCCCGTGCTTTCCTTTTAGGAAGGAAAAAAAAAAAAATTAGAACCGTAGCGGACCATATTACTGATGATCTTTTCTTTTATTTTCTTCATTGCTTCTTCGATACAGAGGTTGAACATTGATGTTACATCCATGCCTTACACTCTATTTAATCCAAACACTTCTTTCTTGTTATTTCGTTCTTTTTTATCCATCTTGATCTTTCTGTAGAATGTATATTGCCCGTTTTTCTTCACGCGTATATCTATTTTCCCGACAGTTTCGAACATCTTGCACCGCTTTATATTGTCGAACACTTTTTCTAGGTCTAAAAATCCTATGAAAGTGTCTTTAGTGTTCCTGAGTCTCGTTTCCATTATCAAGCGTAACTTCAGAATTGTCTCACTTACGCCTCTACCTTACGTGAAGCCAAACTGCTCGTCATCTAACAGAGCCTTAATTTTCTTTTCGGTCCATTGGTATGTTATGCCTCTCAGGAACCTGGATGCATGAGACGTAAATGAATAGTACGATAGCTGTCGCATTTATCAGCCTTTGCTATCCTCGAGATTGCGTGGACGACATTCTTCCGAAAGTAAATCGTATGTCTCCATTCTCATATATTCTTTGCACTAAGCTGAGTAATCGTTTGGCTGTTAATTCCCCTGCGAAAATCCGCAGAAATTTTACCTATAACTTCTGGCTTGCTTGATCTCCAGTCTTTCAAAGCCGTATCAAAATCTGACCCAAATACTGGATCCTTATACCCGTGAATTCGGCATCAGTTCCTTCTCGCAGAGACATTCAGTGCGCTCTTTCCACCTATCCGTGTGTGTGTGTGTGTGTTTGAGGTTTACGGGCGCTAAACAGCGGGGTCATCAGCGCCCATCCACCTATCCGTGTGCAGTCTTAATGTAGACACCTTGGATTTTAAATTTCCCGAAAGTTATACTGAATTTTCTGCATTCTGAACCCGTCCTCCCGAAGACTATATTGAAGATTTCTTCACATTTTTTCCGCAACTATTTCGCTTCAGCTTTCTTGCATTTCCTATTGATTTAATTATGAGGTGATTTAATTGTTTTATTTCTTTCTTTACCTAACATTTTTGAATTTCCTCTTTCGTCGATCAATAGAAGTATTTATCTGTTACAACTCATTCGCAGTTATTTTGTTTGTACCTATGTCTGTACAGTAGTCCGATATCGACCTGGATATATTATAAATGAAATAGTTTATGAAATCGACAAATCATACGACTTCAATAAACAGATGTTAGTTACGTGAACAGCTGGTGTTAAACAATGAATTACAAACTGGAGGATTTGTATTTCTTTCTCCATTGTCCTAATTTGTGAACCAGTATTCCAGTGACTCTACTAATGATAATTTCTTATCTTGCTTCCCTTCTCCCAAATATCGTCGCTGAGGATGAAAAAGTGTCAATAAATATAGGTAGCAGACATTGGTAAAGTGACTGCCTTGAAGCCGAGGTGACTACACACGTTAGATCATACATGATTCGCCTTCGGGCGGTAGAAGTAATTTTCAAGGCAAATACCTCAAAGTTGTCCGAAATGTGAGGGCAGTTTTACTTCTGCATTGGTAGCCCTCTGTAGAAGCCCGAGTTTCACTGATTTTACCGTCGTGGCCATTACGAGAAATGTATGTTGGATGAAGTAATAAGTTTCTTGACTCGTGGGCTCTCCACGATGCATAATGTCTTTCTTGTATCGTCCCCCAGGAGCGTCTGTTGAGCATTTTTGTGATGTTCAAGCGTTGGATGAACGAACCACACTGCGCATAACGAATTCCTTAGTCGTTTTCTGATCGCCCGGCCAGATACTTTTTGCGTCTCGTTCCAGTGACTGATCATCAATTGTGCACACGAAATATGTCCCGTATTTTCGACCACTTTCGTTCATTAGGGTCTATACACTGTGGGAAATGGAAAGTACTACACCGTGAAGCACCAGCTCGTTATTTATCAAACTTTGCGGAGATTCTCTTCACAAAACTGGTACTGAGTCAGTAAACATTCATTCCTCTCAGAAATTAACATCTACATCGATATTACATAGATAATCCGTAAGCCATCGTACGGTGCGTGGTGGAAGGTACCCCGTATCACTGCTAGTCATTTCCTTTCCTGTTCCACTTACAAACAGAACGAGAGAAAAACGACTGTCTATATGCCTGCGCATAAGCCCTAATTTCTCGTACCTTACCTTCGTGCTCCTTGCGCGCCTTGTATGTTGGTGGCAGTAGAATCGTTTGGGAGTCGGCTTCTGATGCCGATTCTCTAAATTTTCTCGGTAGCGTTTCTCGAAAATAACTTTGCCTTCCCTCCAGTGATTCCCATCTGAGTTCCCGAAGCACTTCTTTAACACTTACTGTTGTTTGAGTCTACCGGTAACAAATCCAGCAGCCAGGCTCTGATCTGCTTCGATGTTTTCCTTCAATCCGACCTGGTATGGATCCTAAACACTCGAGCATTACTCAAGAATAGTTCGCACCAGCGTCCTATATACGGTCTCCTTTATAGGTGAACCACTATTTCCTAAATTTCTCCCACTAAACCGAAGTCGACCATCCGCCTTTCCCACCTCAGTTCTCACGTCCTCGTTCTAT
Organism: Schistocerca piceifrons; assembly: GCF_021461385.2. Lineage (NCBI taxonomy): Eukaryota > Metazoa > Arthropoda > Insecta > Orthoptera > Acrididae > Schistocerca > Schistocerca piceifrons. The sequence goes on along the minus strand of NC_060138.1, from coordinate 747,243,617 downwards.
TTCATGTCGATTTGAAACGTTACTCCCAGATATTTAAACGACTTGCCTGTGTTAAGCAGGACACTAGTAATACTGTATCCGAACATTAGGGGTTTGTTCTTCCTAATCATCCCATTAATTTACATTTTTTCACATTTAGAGCTAGACGATGATGTCCATCATCAGCGTAAGCCTGAGGTGTGATCCTCATGGGCACAAATGCAATCGCGTATTTGTAGTGACATGGAAGCAAACAGACTCGATCATCTTAAGGAATTTACTGTTATGTGAAACCCAGACATGTTCTATGGGTGACGACCAATTAGGGGATCGGGTAGGCCTCTCATGAATCCTGCGTCCTCAAGGCGTTTGTAGTGTGAACTGCAGTGTAGGGTCTTGCATGATCCTGTGGGAATATAGTCATGAAGACTATGGGCCTCTAGAATCGCTGCTTCCTGTGGTTTTTCACATGCTGGAGTCGACCTGGAAGCCACAAACATAAGCGTGTCTCGCCGTTGAACACCATAGACTATCACAGAATGTCTCAACTAACTTCGGCTTCTCCTCGTACAAGTATTTGTTGTCTGTGATATGATAACTGCGCTGAACGACGCATAGGAACTCGTGACATCAACCCAGCTTCCAGTAATCCGTTTCCGACGGTTTTTGGTGACACTCACCCTGTAATCTCTGTCCAAATTTCAGCTATCTTCACCTCCCTACTCATCAGAGCCAATCGAACAACTTGCCATAGTACTTCTGGGAGGAATCATGCCCACTCGTCTTGCTACATTGTTGTGCTGAGTCCACTTCGTCACCGCTCGTTCTGCAGTCAACGCACTGCAGACAGCTGTCTGTGCGGTACGTCGACATGATGTCCTCATGGCAATGATTCGACGTTTTCGAAGAACTAAAGACGTCGATAAGCTGCACTTGCACGAACTCTGGGCATGTGACCTTCGCCTGAAAAATTGCAGTAACGTCAGACACATCCAATAGGCATTATGTACTCACAGCATTTGTCAGTTGCAGGAATGGCTTTCTTCTGTCTCTCCTGTGGGATTCCTACATCTCACATGTCATTCGCCATCGGTTTATATCTTCCCATGCTTCCTCGTCTTCTTCCGTTTCTCTTTTTCTCGTGGCCTCCTTTATCCTCTTCTTCTTCTTCCGTGAGGATCGTACATCGAGAACTTCTTTGGCCATCTGTAATTTGCATTGTATGTCTATACCAAACCAATTCCCGTTGTTGTATTCAATCTGTGATGCTTTCTTGAGCTTGCGTCATTTTCCCAGTCATTTTATTTCTTATGTGACCTCGCCGAGAGATTCTAAGCGATCATCTGTGATAGTCTATTTCCACAACTCACAATTTGTATTTATTTTTTCCAGTTAGCTCCTAGCACTCGAATCCATAGCTCGTTATAGGCTCTACAATACTTCCGTAGAGAATCTTATTTGCTTTCCAATTTATCTTAGAAGACCATAACAGAGTGTTTAGCCTCTGGGTTGCTGTTTTCCTAAGGGCTACTCGTTGCTGCATTTCCAGTTACTTGTTCTGTCTTCCGGTAGGATGCTACACAAATGTTTAAACATTTTACATGGCCTCTTTCTGTACTAAATTTGCCAGGATAATGCCGAAATTTTAATGCACACATCTCACAGGCATGGATGTACTAGAATATCACTTCGGTATCGTTCAGTCAAAGTGTTCCATCATTGTATTTAGTCTCCATTCAATTGTGTATTAGTTTATTGTTTATTTGCTATAAATTTCGTATCAATTACTTCATCCTCATGTACTATGGGTGTGATCGAAATGGTACACTACCGCAGCTACACTATCTGATCAAAGTGGATTCACCCTTCTCCTTAGGACGGCTTAAATTCTGCTGGGGACGCTTTCACTGAGATGTCTGAATGTCTGTGGAGTAAGGGCAGCCCGTTCTTCCTCAGGATCCGAAACCAGACAAGATAGTGATGTTGGATGCTAGAATCTGGAGCTAAGTTGACGTTCTGAGTATCCCGAGGATGTTCCATTGAGTTCATGTCGAGCCTGTGTACAGGCCACTCCATTCCAGGAATGTTAATGTCCACAAACCATTGTCTCACACACATCACTTTATGACCGAGAGCATCGTCATGATGATACACTACTGGCCATTAAAGTTGCTACACCACGACGATGACGTGCAACAGACGCGAAATTTAACCGACAGGAAGAAGATGCTGTGATATGAAAATGACTAGCTTTTCAGAGCATTCACACAAGGTTGGCGCCGGTGGCGACACCTACAACGTGCTGACATGAGGAAAGTTTACAACCGATTTCTCATACACAAACAGCAGTTGACCGGCGTTGCCTGGTGAAACGTTGTTGTGATGCCTCGTGTAAGGAGGAGAAACGCGTACCATCACGTTACCGACTTTTCCTAAGGTCGGATTGTAACCTATCGCGATTGCGGTTTATCGTATCGCGACATTGCTGCTCGCGTGGTCGAGATCCAATGACTGTTAGCAGAATATGGAATCGGTGGGTTCCGGAGGGTAATACGGAACGCCGTGTTGGATCCCAACGGCCTCGTATCACTGGCAGTCGAGATGACAGGCATCTTATCCGCATGGCTGTAACGGATCGTGCAGCCACGACTCGATCCCTGAGTCAACAGATGGGGACGTTTGCAAGACAACAACCATCTGCACGAACAGTTCGACGACGTTTGCAGCAGCATGGATTATCAGCTCGGAGACCATGGCTGCGGTTACCCTTGACGCTGCATCAGAATGGCAAAACGTCATTTTTTCGGATGAATCCAGGTTGTGTTTACAGCATCATGATGGTCGCATCCGTGTTTGGCGACATCGCGGTGAACGCACATTGGAAGCGTTTATTCGTCATCGCCACACTGGCGTATCACCCGGCGTGATGGTATGGGGTGCTGTTGGTCACACGTCTCGGTCACCTCTTGTTCGCATTGACGGCACTTTGAACAGTGGACGTTACATTTCAGATATGTTACGACCCGTGGCTCTACCCTTCATTCGATCCCTGCGAATACCTACATTTCATCAGGATAATGCACGACCGCGTGTTGCAGGTCCTGTACGGGCCTTTCTGAATACAGAAAATGTTAGACTGCTGCCCTGGCCAGCACATTCTCCACATATCTCACCAACTGAAAACGTCTGGTCAATGGTGGCCGAGCAACTGGCTCGTCAGAATACGCCAGTCACTGCTATTGATGAACTGTGGTATCGTGTTGAAGCTGCATGGGCAGCTGTACCTGTAAACGCCATCCAAGCTCTGTTTTACTCTATGCCCAGGCGTATCAAGGCCGTTATTACTGCCAGAGGTGGTTGATCTGGGTACTGATTTCTCAGAATCTATGCACCCCAATTGCGTGAAAATGTAATCACATGTCAGTTCTAGTACAATATATTTGTCCAATGAATACCCGTTTATCATCTGCATTTCTTCTTGGTGTAGAAATTTTAATGGCCAGTAGTGTACAAACAATCATCGTCTCCGAAATGTTCCTCTGCTGTATGCAGTACTCAACGCTGTAAAATGTGTTTCCGCATTTAGGATTTTTTTAAGAAGGAGATCATACCCTAACCACGAAAAAGATCCCGTTATCATAAGACCACTTCCTCTGCACTTCACCGTTGGCACTACTCATGATGGCAGGTAATGTTCTCCACGCGTCGGCCAAAGCACACCATTACATGGGATTGCCAGTTTCGTCACCATTGTACCCCACTCTTCCTAACACCGTCCCTCCAGTACATGAGGTCTCCCTCTTCTTGGTTGAGCGGTGGTTGTTCCTTCAGTTTCCTTTATTATCAGGTCACCATAATTCGACCTGGGCACTTTTCTTTTTGAGTCATCGGTTTTCTGACTGATTTCATACGGCCCACCACGAATTTCTCTCCTGTGCCAACTTTTCCATCTAAAGTATCACTTGCAACCTACGCCTCAGTTATTTGCTATATGCATTCCAACTGCTGTCTGCCTATACAGTTTTTACCCTCTACAGTTCCCTCTATTACCATCGAAGTTGCTCTGTGATGTCTTAACAGATGTCCTACCAAACTGTCCCTTTTTCTTGTCAGTCTTTCCCATACATTCCTTTCCTCGGCGAATCTGCGCAGAACCTCCGTCATTCTTTACCTTATCGGTCCACTTAACTGTCAACATTCTTCTACAGCATCACATCTCAGATGCTGTGATTCTCTTGTGTTCTCGCTTTCGCAGAGTCCATGTCTCATTACCATGCAATGCTGTGGTTCAGACGTACTTCCCCGGAAATTTCTTCTTCAAATTAAGGCTTATATTTGATACTAGTAGACTTCTCTTGGCCGGAAATGCCCTTTTTGTCAGTGCTAGTCTTCTTTATGTCCTCCTTGCTCTATCCGTCTTAGTCTTGGGTTATTTTCCTGCCTAAGTAGCAGAATTCCTTAACTTCGTCTACTTCATGATCCCCAATTCTGACATTAAGTTTCTCGATGTTTTCATTTCTGCTGCTTGCCTTTACTTTCTTCTTTCTTCGATTTACTCTCAATCCATATAATGTGCTCGTTGGACTGTTCATTTCGCTCAGCAGATCCTGTAATTCTTCTTCGCTTTCACTGAGGATAGCAGCGTCATCAGCTATACTTATCATTGGTATTCTTTCGCCCTGAATTCTAATTCCACTCTTGAACCTTTTCTTTGTCGGCCGTTGTGGTCGAGCGGTTCTAGGCGCTTCAGTCTGGAACCATGCGACCTCTACGATCGCAGGTTCGAATCCTGCCTCGGGCATGGATGTGTGTGATATTCTTAGGTTAGTTAGGTTTAAGTAGGTCTAAGTTCTAGGGTACTGATGACCTCAGATGTTAAGCTCTATTGTGCTCAGAGCCATTTTTGAATTTTTGAACCTTTCCTTTATTCCCGTAATTGCTTCTTCAAATGGCTCTGAGTTCATGGGACTTATCATCTTGGTAATGTCAACAGCAGGAAATGGTATAACGGAAGCAGGATTCGTTATGAATAGAAAATTAGGGCAGGGAATGGTTTACTGTAAACAGTTGGTAAGGTTGTTCTCAAAGAATCGACAGAAAATCAACACCGACAACAATGTTTCAGGTATACAAGCCGATGTCGCAACCAGAAGAAGAAGAGACAGAGAAATTATATGAGGATATTGAACGTGTAATTCAGTACTTAAAGGAAGACGAAAATCTAATAGCCATGTGGGACCGAAATGCAGTTGTAGGCGAAGAAGTAGAAGAAATGGTTACGGAAGAATATGTGATTTGTAGTAGGAATGAGACAGGAGAAAGATTGAGTTTTGCAATAAGTATGAGCTAGTAATAGCGAATACTCTGTTCAAGAATCACAAGAGCGGCAGGTATGCTTGGAAAAGGCCAGAATTAAAATGTCTGCCTTATAAGGGAATATACTTAGTGGAACGAGTGCAGATGTAGACACTACGTAATGGAACGAGTGCAGGTGTAGACACATGGTTGACGATATACGGAAGCTTGGGTTGGCGATGGAACGTGATCGGATAGCGTAACGTAAGGAACCACTCGCGATAAGCGGGAAATCCGGGTTCGAGTCACAGTTCGGCACAAATTTTCGTTGTCGTCATTCCATTATACAGTTGATGGTTGTTCATAGTCGCAAATACGAATACATTTCATGTATTTCATAACGGTAGCAGAGGCCGAAGTGCGTGTTCGTTCGGACACGCATGCACGTCAAGGAACATTGCATCGTTATTCTAAACAACACCGGCACTGCAGTATCATATTTTCTATACATTCCCAACTTGGCCCCATTCGGTTTTTGTCTGTTTCCGAAACATGATGAACACATTCGAAGACTTCACTTTGATACTGATGAAGCGCTGCAAGCAAAGATAAGGTAGTGGCTCTGTCAACAAAGTCAAACATTCTACACTGACAGTATCTACAAAATGGTTTCTCGTTGGGGGAAATGTGTTCGTCGTCCGGGTGATATAGCGACTGAAGATGAAGGCATGGGTGCTTGGAAGTCGATGGAAAGTAAACAAGAGTTGTAAAATAAAGAACAACCACCTTCAGTCACGTTCGTGATTTTATTTCATTATTAACGAAATAAAATCACGACTGCAACTGACGGCGGTTGCCCTTTATTTTACGAAAGTAATACATTGATGGATAAACACTGACAGCAGTCGATAAAATTAAGGGAAAAAGAAAGAAAAAGGAAAGAGGACTTGAGTGGAGAGGATATATTATGCGAGCAGTCTTTATTCTCCATGATAAATGTAACAGCTGACATCCCCAAATCCCAGCCCTATGGAAGCAACAAGATCAACATTGAAGCCTTGCAGAATGACGTCAGTCTCGGTACGAGACTGCGCCTCTATCGTTATAGAGGTCACGAATGCGAGGTTAGAGGTACGTGGCTGCTACGAAGACGACTCGATTTTCGGCTCGCGGTGAAGTAGCCTGGGACAATAGCGGCTGGGGAGTGACGTCACGAGAGACGCACATGCACGCAGGGAGGAACGGCAGGGGTGCTGGCCGTGGTGGGGTTCTGGAAGCGCTGGCGACCGCGGACACACCGCACGTGTCGGCCGCCCGCCAGCGAGGGACCAGAGAAAGTGTGACGTCAGCGCGCCGTGTTGCCGGTATCGACTGGCGGGCGACGGGCGGCGGCCGGGACCATGTGCGCCGGGCCGCGCTCCCGAATGTGTAGCACCACTGCCCTTTTCTTGACAGTGTGGCTTACCACTGGTGCAGCGTTTCAGGACACAGGCGGAGTGCGATACCAAAACCCACGCAACACCGCTGCGGAGCAAACGAAGTGTTGTAAGGTGGCTGTGGTAACAGTAAGTGTTGGAAGGTGGCTGTGGTAACAGTACTGAACACGAGTGCTCCAATCGGCGGCCCTGCTGCTCGTGCCACTGTAAAGCGAACTTATTTTCTTAACGAATCGGTGTGCATTCACCTCCGTTGAATTACACTTCAGCGGTGGATACTGGATAGGATGGGCGTGGCAAGCAGATTCCGCACGGTCTCTGCTTGTCGTGTCAGCAATACCAGTGCAGTGGTGGACCAGCGAACCGTTAATCGTAACAGTCGCATCCTAGAATATGTAATTCTAGCAGACGGAAGCAAAGACAAATCTATCCGAGATTATAGTCAACTGTCAACTAATTATTCCTCTGTTACTAAGATCGATTGAAAATTCATTGGAAAAATTAGGATTGAATGTGAATTCAGCGCAGAGACCCTTCATCTTCTTTCTTGTGGCGTTATCTCGCTCTTCGGGCCGCCCAGTATGTGTTTTCACTCGTCGCGAAATTTGGCTCGTGCTTCTGCGATCTGGTCCTTTTCCTCACATCATCTGTCTGCGGGTATACTTTGTCCTACATTAAAAGACAATTCCTTTTCCACTTTGGCTCTTACGCAATCACTGTCATTTATATCACAATTGCCGGCCATTGTGGCCGAGCGGTTCTAGGCGCTTTAGTCTGGAACCGCGCGACCGCTACGGTCGCAGGTTCGAATCCTGCCTCGGGCATGGATGTGTGTGATGTCCTTAGGTTAGTTAGGTTTAAGTAGTTCTAAGTTCTAGGGGACTGATGACCTCAGATGTTAGGTCCCATAGTGCTCAGAGCCATTTGAACCATTTGTATCACAATCCACTGATTCCGGCGATGTACCATTTTCAGGTGTTACTCCTACCGTCTTAATTTTATACCATCACCCTGTGCGTCTGTGATTTAAGTACACTCTAAGACAAAAGTAGCGAAGCACCACGAAGGAATTGTGATTAAAACTGAGATTACGTGATTACAATGATTTCATTTCCGAACAATTTGATGTTTTTTTTTTCAAGGGAAAGAGCTTCACATATTGCGAAAATCAGTAACACGCTGGTCCATCTCTGGCCCTCATGCAAGCAGTTGCTTTGCCATGATTAAGGAAGTTGTTTGATGTTCTCCTGCCCTGCCAAATTCTGTCCAATTGACGTGTTAGATCGTCAAAATCCAGAGATGATTGAGCAGCCCTGCCATAACGCTCCAAATGTTCTCAATTGTGGAGAGATCCGTCGATCTTGCTGACCAAGGTCGGGATTGTCAAGCACGAAGAAAAGCAGTAGAAAGTCCCGCCGGGTGAGTGCGGGAATTATCATGGTGAAATGTAAGCCCAGGATGGCTTCTCAAGAAAGGCAACAAAACAGGGCTTAGAATAACGTCGACGTACCGCTGTGCTAAGGGCGTCGCTGATGATAGCCAAAGGGGTCCAGCTATGAAATAAAATGGCACCCCAAAACATCATTCCTGGTTGTCGGGCCGTATGGCGGCAGTCTGGTTGGTATCCCACCGCCGTCCGGAACGTTTCCAGAGAAGTTTTTCATCTGGAATCTGATTGAATTATCTTCAGTGACGAATCCCGCTTCGACCTGAGCCCCGACGACTAGCGACCAGCTGTTGTATTACTCGTAGGTCGCCTCTTTGGGATAGTGTCGGTCACAGCTGATGCTGTGCCCTGTACTGATTTAGGTCCTTCCTGCCTTGTTGCCTAGCACTCTAGGCGGAACGATAACAGAGTAGGAGGATTTAATGCAGATCTGCACGCTCCGTATTGGGGCCTCTTAACACAAAAGAAATATGAAGTACGCACCTCATGATTCAGTTGGTGGTTGAGTTCCTCCTCTTAATGTCCAAGAACTAGAGGGGCAGTCAGAAATGGACATCTGTATTGTGGATAGCAGCTAATACCTTCTCCTCTTTTGTTGTTATTTAGGTTCCAGACTGAAGCGCACTAGTTGTTGGGTCACTGTCCCTCAAAGAAACCAGCAATACGGAAGTGCCCAAATGTATCGTGAAAAGAGAAGTCGTAAATGAAGTCGACATCAGAAGTCTTATGCTTAGTAAAACCTAGAAAGCGGAGGAAGATGCAAAGCTAACCCAACTATCCTTCTCAATCTGCCCTTACAGAATGGAAGGAACATCAGATCTTCTGAAGTTCAGACTGCGTTAATCACAGGCAAAAACCGAAATTCATACTCGAGGTCCGGGCTGAAGGCTGGATCAAAGAACAGTCTAATGAAGTTTTGTGAGCTCCTTTCGGGTGGGCAGACTTGTGTGAGGCCTTGCGTTGTCATGGAGAAAAAAAAGTCCGTTTGCATTTTCGTGGCGACGAGGACGCTGAAGTGGTTTATTCAATGTCCTGAGGGTAGCACAATACACTTGAGGGTTGATCATTGAACCATGAGGATGGAAATCAAACTGAATAATTCTTTCAGAGTCCCAGAAGAGCGTCGTCTTGACTTTACCAACTGAGGGTGAGGTTTTGAAATTAAAAAAAAAAAAAAAAAAAAAAAATGGCTCTGAGCACTATTGGACTTAACATCTGTGGTCATCAGTCCCCTAGACTTAGAACTACTTAAACCTATCGAACCTAAGGACATCACACACATCCATGCCCGAGGCAGGATTCGAATCTGCGACCGTAGCGGACACGCGGTTCCAGACTGAAGCGCCTAGAACCGCACGGCCACAACGACCGGCTGAACTTTTTCTTTGGAGGTGAAGTGATGTGGGGGCACTCCATGGATTGTCGTTTTATTTCCAGTTCGAAGTGATGAACCCATGTTTCATCGCCTGTGATGATGTTCGACAAAAAATTGTCACGCGCAAACAATTCCGCACAGACAGTCGACTGTTGCTCTTAATGGTCTTCTGTTAGTCGGGTAGGAAGCAAAGAGAGTACACAACTTTGAGTACCCCATCTGCTAGACGAATGTGTCAGCAGAACCAACAGAAATGTCCGGACGAGCAGAGGTGTGTTTGATTGTGATCTGTCGATCCCCTCGAATGAGAGTGTCCGCAAGTTCCAACATTGCAGGAGTCACAGCTGTGTGCGGCGGGCCGGTACACGGGAGATCGGACAGGTTTGCACCACCTTGTTGCGATGATGACAGAGGTCTTACCCAACGAGTCACTGTGCTATTGGTCACTACCAGTCTCTGTAGACATTCTGCAAGCGCCTATGAATATCTGCGATGCTCTGGTTTTCCGTCAAAAGAAACTCAATGAAAGCTCTCTGCTTGGAACGCAGCTCTGTTACAGGCACCATTTTGAAGGCACCGTACAGTGCCGCCACCTTTCGGAACTGCATGAAACTGTAGGAGCTGAAGTGGGAATATTCCACGATGCCCCACAACAGATTAAGCATTTTCAACTGAAATCTGCGAGAAAAAAAAATGTTTCATCATTTATTGAACGCCCAACGCCCCTTGCACTTCAGGTACAAGTGCGCTGCCAACAGAATAACACCCGCGTGTACACTTGCCGTGTTACCCGTCGCACTTTCCGAGATGGTCCTCAACTCCCCCGATTAGCCCACCGAGCGTGAGCGTGTGTGAATGGAACTGCGTGCGCATTACCGACAACAGCTCTTGACTAGTTGCGGCAACAAGCAAAGTACCGTGGAAAACTATACCCTAAATGCATCACACATTTCTAGCAAAGTTTGTTTGAAAGAATTGAGCCGGCCGCGGTGGTCTAGCGGTTCTAGGCGCTCAGTCCGGAACCGCGCGACTGCTACGGTCGCAGGTTCGAATCCTGCCTCGGGCATGGATGTGTGTGATGTCCTTAGGTTAGTTAGGTTTAAGTAGTTCTAAGTCTAGGGGACTGATGACCACAGATGTTAAGTCCCATAGTGCTCAGAGCCATTTGAACCATTTGAAGGAATTGATCGTAATCACACGAATACTGAAATTGTTAAGCTAGGTCCACATACTTTGGACCGTGTGATTATGGTCATACACAGACTGGTGATAAGGAGCTGTACGCCACCATCTCTCCTCCCCTTGCCGCCCAAATACTGGCAGTGAAAGTTTTTCACCACCAGGATTCAAACTGGTTTATCTCCGAGTCGAGTGTCACCGTATAGGCGCATGAAGATGGCATTGCTCTCAAATCTACCTCTTCGCGGTACGCACAGGAACTGAGAGGAGGGCGATGTCGTCAGTTATTTTTGTCATTATATAAGGGGCGATTAAAAGTTTCCGTTTGAAGGACGTACAGTGCAGAATCGGTAAGCCAATCAGGCGAAATCGTCCCGCCGGCGCACAAGGTTGAATATACTCTTTTGGTAAAACACCTGGTCCTGCTGTTTGAAAAAGTCCGATAGAATTCGTCGAGCCTTGAAGGCCTACTTTAAGGGACGGAACGAGTGATAATCGCATGGGCAGAGATCAGGATTATATGGCGGGTGCTCGCGTGTCTCCTATTTGAGTTGGCGTTACTTTTGCGGTACGACATTTGCGATATGGGGATCGTGAAGCATCAACACCGTATTCCACAACGGTGGTTTTCGACAGATATGCTGCCCCATAAACATTATTCATTCTCCTTTGGATGTCTACCGGTATTTGGTCTTAGGCAGCATCTGATAATAACGTCGCCATAGTTCACGTTTCCGGATTTTACCGCACGCACCTCGGAAAGACACGAATGCCACACTAACACCTTACCTATATGTTGGTGCATATATACCCGTTTCGGAGTCGCGCTGCGTTGCAGATACGCCGCAAACGGAAACTTTTTGATCACCTCACGTATCATTTTCGTCCGACTACGACAACGGCTGCGTGAAATTGGTACAGGAAGGTTGATTGTGGCGCTCCACGGACGCGCCGCACTCTCCACTTCGAAGGGGACGTCCTTCGTCACGCAGAAGAGAACCAGATGAGCATTCGAAACACTGCCCGTGCCATGGACTCCTGTAGAGCACATAGATCAGAGCTTATTGATTCCGCTGTGTTCATGACCGTACACAGCGCCTAAGATGTGTGATACTGCCTTTGAGACACGAGAGCGGGAGATTTGAAAGTGATCGGACCTGCAAATTGTTTTACACCCAAACGGTACATATCCGGGTCTGTGTTCCTTATCAGTCAATAGCTTTCTGGATTGCTGATTTGATTAATGACAATCCCTATAACGTTAAACCGTTGGCGATGGGAGTGGCGGTAAGAAGGGGTGACACATGCGACATTCTGTATGTAAATTTAGAACGCTGGGAGCAATTTAAACTAAACTTGGTAGAGACCGAGCGAGGTGGCACAGTCGTTAGCACACTAGACTCGCATTCGGGAGGACGACGGTTCAATCCCGCGTCCGGCCATCCAGATTTAGGTTTCCTGTGATTTCCCTAAATCGCTCCAGGAAAATGTCGGGATGGTTCCTTTGAAAGTGCACGGCTGACTTCCTTCCCTAATCCGATGAGACCGATGACCTCAGTGTTTGGTCTCTTCCTCCAAACAACTCAACTCAACTCAAACTTGGTACGAATATGACTTAATATCTGTAAAAAAAAAAAAAAAAATCTCAGGATAAGGCTTCTATAGCACAGATGAGAGGAGGTGGGGATGGGGGTAGTCTTGGAAAGAGGTACCTCAAAAATCACTTAAACCGAAGAATATTTGCCAGGTTGAATGATAACAGACCTGATGATAACTGGTCCGTAGGATAGGGTGTAATGGTTTGCAGAGGGAGAGGGGGCGACATGTAAAGCATAAGTGAGGAATGTATGGAGCCATTTTGCCCAAAATGGCACTGGGGATGTTTAGGTGAGAGGTGGGGGGAGGTTGTGACATGGGAAACAACTGAAAAAGACTGACACTATTGTCACATCCAAACGCCTTCGTTGAGTGAGTAATTAATGACAGTCCCAGTGACGCTTCACGCCTAATGGAAGGTTGGCGGTGCGAATGACGTTACTTAAAGTAACCGAGGGAAGCCGAGTTATTGCTAATATGTGAATAAAACTTCCGCCGTGTGGAACGAGCCCATTCGGGTGCTCATTTTACATTTTTTACTACTGTAAATTGAGTTACTTTGTCCCTGCCTTTCCCTGGGCAGCCTTTATTGCTCCGCGTACAGCTGTTACCCTAGCTTTGGCCTTCGTGTAACATATTATATTAATAGTAGCAGTAAACGCTTTACGACTTTGACCTTCCTTAGTTTATTGCCACTTGTTCACTGCTGACTGTGTATTAACGAACCCAGCTGTGCAAAAAAAGTATGCTTCGGATGATGTAATATTTCAACATTGCCGCTATGTACACTTTCCTTCTGTGTCACGCTCATTTTTAGTGTTCGTCTGATGCGACCACTTCCCACTGCTCTTGCGTGGTGGCCCGATTTGCGCAAAAAGTGTTTTACATGAAATACCCTTACGATTATTAAGCATTAGACCGTACACAGCGCCTAAGATGTGTGATACTGCCTTTGAGACACGAGAGAAACAGGAGTTTGATTGATTCTCTTCTGAATCGTTTAGCTGAAGTGAAACCTAGTGCACTTAATCGCAAATGATGAAGTTTCGAATATAACATACTACAGTGTCTAACAATTAGAAACATACGTCTGTCGGAACGCAAAGGACTTAAAAACTGGCTATTGTCGTGACGTACTTTGCAGAGTATCCTATGCTGACGATCTAGTTATATGTCTAGATCTGCTCACGATTCTTGCTTTGTTTCTACGACTTTATCAATAGAGTATCTTCCACGGAAAAGGATAATTGTTTCTCTTCTTAAATTCAGACCTGATTATTACACGTTATGCTACAATGGATAATTCACTAAGTAATACGCAGAATGATGACCATACACTTTGTGAAAAACAGTACAGTATGTAGATGGAAATGCTGTGTGGCTAGGACCTCCCGGCGGGTAGACCGTTCGCCTGGTGCAAGTCTTTCGAGTTGACACCACTTCGGAGATGGGGATGAAATGATGATGGTAAGGACAACACAATACCCAGTCCCTGAGCGGAGAAAATCGCTGACCTAGCCGGGACTCGAACCCGGGCCGTTAGGTATGACATTCTGTCGCGCAGACCACTCAGCTACCAGTGTCCGAAAACAGTACGTAATACTGTATAACCGTATACTTTTTTACTGTGTACTTTTAATTGACAAGTGTTTTGAATTTATTTACACTTTCGGCAAATCAAAACAAGAGTAGCAAGTTGTGTGCCCCTGCTATATCGTAGCTTATGGCCGTACTGTGGATCTCTCTTTATTGCGTTTAGAACTGATTTCTTTCGTGTTATGTAATATTTAGTGGCAATACATTTTGAAGACTGATTCTCTGTAACACAAATTAAGACAATGACAGAATATCTGCGTTTTCTAGTGTTGGTTTTATGCATCTGTAGATTATTCACGGCGTCGGCTTATTACGAATCGATCTTTGACCTCGGAGGCGCTCCCGCCTGGTCAAGAGTCCCACAGTTACATTGTTAAATCACTGCATTGTGAACTGTGAGGAGTTCCTGTCACGACGACTGCAGTGAAATGACACTGGCACTACGTCTGTTGAAAAAAAAAAAGAAGATGCAGAGATCTTCCTTGTGCTAAGGGAACGCCACACTGCGTCAGCAGGCGCCTTCCGTAACTCCTGGCCCGGCCACGTCGAGGCGCTGCGTGCGTGCATTGATCCAGGGGCTGTGTGACGTCACGTAACGCCGACGTCGCACTTGACGCCACTATACACACTGGCTTGAAATACGCCCGTGTGTTTGTGTGTGTGTGTGTGTGTGTGTGTGTGTGTGTACGAGATAGAAAGAAGGGGGAAGGAGGAGGCAGATGAAGCAAGTTAGATCATGCTGGGGAGAACAGCGGCTCGTTCGTTGTCCACGATGAAGCCCTCCAGGGCGTCGTGAAACTGTGTCTTGTCCGCATTTACTAATGCCTCCTTCTAAAATGGGTCCCGCTTATTTGTCTGGCGTTACGACATCTCGAATCGGAGTAGAAGCTGTGTGAGATGTTACGCAAGAGACAGGCAACATCGATCGTACTGCGACGCGTAAACAAAGAGTATTCGAACAGTCGTGCTGATGAGTTAGTGGATGACAAACGTAGCGAGGGGAATTACGTAAGGGAAGACTGCTTACTGGGTTGTCTCCAGGCGGATGTGCACTGCGCTGTGTGTTGAATGTTGGCTGCCACCTCAGCACCGAGCGAGGTGGCGCAGTGGTTAGCACACTGGACTCGCAATCGGGAGGACGACGGTTCAATCCCGTCTCCGGCCATCCTGATTTAGGTTTTCCGTGATTTCCCTAAATCGTTTCAGGCAAATGCCGGGATGGTTCCTTTGAAAGGGCACGGCCGATTTCCTTCCCAATCCTTCCCTAACTCGAGCTTGCGCTCCGTCTCTAATGACTTCGTTGTCGACGGGACGTTAAACACTAACCACCACCACCTCAGCAAAACTCTTTCTTTCACCGATGTATGCCCATAAAAGTGGCCTGAGGTAGACAGTAACGCACTTCCTCTTCTGTTTTGTTCTTTCCTCGTTGAAATATGGCGCGGCTCTCCGTGTTTCCTTCCCGTACTGCAATTTTTGTGTGTATCGTATGTGGTAGCAGTAAACTAGTGCGTTCGAACCAAATTTTTAAATGCTCCTCGCTTGTTGCGTGCAAATGACTTTGTCCCCATCTTCACTACGTGTTATCATATTTTGTTGAGATTGTTGTCCGCTTGTGTAAGTCAAGTGTACAGTTCTGCTTTCAATTTTTGAGACTTACATTTTTGTGAAGGAGGGAAGAAAGGCAGGTAGGAAGGAAGATTAGGGTTTTACTAACGCTCTGCCGATGGCGACGTTGTTAGAGGCGTAGCTCAGGCTCATAATACTCAGGGACCGGGAACGATATCGGTCGTGACCTTTTCAAACGAAGCGTTCCGCCATTTGACTAAAGCGATTTAGGGAAATGACGGAAAAAAGAAATCTGAATGGGAGAATATGTTCAGTACCTTATCATTGCGCGACTTCTGCCGATTCTATTCTATTACTCTGACAGTCTGGCGGATGGCATTGGCTGCATATACCAGCAATGTCTGCGAGTCTCGTAAGAAGTAAGTTAGGATGTAACGAAAATTCAATGCTATAGATACACATAAATAAAGCCGGCCAGGGTGGCCGAGTGGTTCTAGGCGCTACAGTCTGGAACCGCGCGACCGCTAAGGTCGCAGGTTCGAATCCTGCCTCGGGTATGGATGTGTGTCATGTCCATAGGTTAGTTAGGTTTAAGTAGTTCTAAGTCCTAGGGGACTGATGACCTCAGAAGTTAAGTCCCATAGTGCTCAGAGCCATTTGATTTGAACCACATAAATAAAAATGTCTGTTGCATCGTGCGTGCAAAATACGAATCACTTCTCGCGTACACGGGATGATTTCAAATCGTTCGCGTCTATAAACACATGTGGCGGATTATACATAGCTAAATAATGGTGATGTGTATCCGTTAGCAAGCTTTGCATGGCACATTATCATAACAGAAGGAAGAAAGAAAGATTAAGGTCTCACATTAACTTCACGTCGATAATGCGGTCATAATAGAGTTCATTTCGTAGCTTTACTAGGATTCACCATCGAAACTTACTTTTCGGTTGATCGGCACTACTTGTTACTTTTAAACACAGGCTAGTGATATGACGGAACTATGCGACAGTGTTCTGTAGAATAACAGCTTTCATTTATTTGTATTACTTTATGACTCTTATGAAGGGCCGGCCGCGATGGCCGTGCGTTTCTGGCGCTGCAGTCCGGAACCGCGGGACTGTTACGGTCGCAGGTTCGAATCCTGCCTCGGGCATGGGTGTGTGTGATGTCCTTAGGTTAGTTAGGTTTAAGTAGTTCTAAGTTCTAGGGGACTTATGACCTAAGATGTTGAGTCCCATAGTGCTCAGAACCATTTGAACCAATCTTATGAAGGAATTTGCAATTAATATCTCATATCAACCGTCTTGGTAAGGTTAGATTCTCCTACAGCCGTTTTCTGTGTTTATGAAATAAATTTTTCTAATTATATACCCATACGTGTTACGATACTTATCATGTGGGTCTCGTTTTTATGCATGTAAAAACATGGTAGAAACTTTTGGTTGGTCTTTTGTTTTAGGCCTAAAGCTGTAAAATGTTAATTCATTTCATTGTGATTGCTCACCTGTGTGGGTGCCTTAATTTCAAGGTTAGGATTTACGGGTTGGCCTGTTGTCGGGTATTTTACGACTTGACAGATTCTTCGCAGCAAAATGCTCGTAAATCGTGTGTTTCTTTGCTCAAAATCTAATTATTTTGTACATTTAGTTCACGAGAGCAACAGTCTTAGATGTGCTGTCGTCCACAGCGTGTTTCGTGGGTTGTTATTATGCACACTTTCGTGTAAATAATAAGAAAAAGGAAAACATTGTGTTTTACAGAAACCAGCTTTTTTAAAAAAAATTCAAACTTACTACACGTTGTAGACCAAACGTTCTCTCTCTGTTGGTTCTGTTTTTACTTGCGTTTACACCACTCAGTGATTTATTAGTTTCACAAATACATTTAGTTCTTTCTGATGGTTTTCGTGTGGTGGTTCTACAGCGTGGCGATAAAGTCAGATTTCTGTGGCTCTATTCGTCCTTGTAACTCTTCGAAAAACCGACGCCATTACCCTGTTGCACTATATCGCTGGATGATAATACTGGACACTGTAATAAGTTACCATACTACGGAAATACATACGATCCGCTGAATAGTGGGCACTTGAACAGAATCTGGTAGAGATATGGTACGTCTCCCTTTACCGAGATAATGAACTGGTCGGCTTCGGTGGTATGGACGCGTACTAATGTCAAAATCGTGAACAGTCTAGAAACTAGTGGTACGCGATGACGTGAACGATACATAGAAAAAGACACCAAAACGTCTCTTAGGATGACATAAAGATAAGCCATTTTCTTGCCTGAGGAATAAGCGCCTAGACTGTTCTCGAGGCACAGCAGTGGAGCGGAGATATAGACTTACTACTCTTTCCTCCGACACGTGTAAGCGGATAGTGTGGAGAACATGACTTCGTGAATGGCGGCTGCCGTCCCAGGAGCGCCTTGCTTGCGCAAGCCCAAAGTCAAAGCCAATCGCGTACTCGTTAATGAGAATTCGCCACAATACAGGAACACCGTGTTTCGGTCCCGCGCAAGATCCCATTGAAAGTACTTTAGAGTTACCTTCTTCTGACGTGTTATGTGTTTACGGACGACTGTGATATGCTGCTGCGGTGTGCTGATGCTCCTGTGTTACGTGCGAGTGTGGTACGAGAGGACACCAGCACACAGTTTATTCCGCTCGAGCAGCACTTCGGGTACAACTTAATGTTATCATCAGGCAGGCGTATCACCACGAACAGTTCCACATTCGCCTCTCCACGAGACTCTGCGGATGGGTTTGTGAAACGAAACAAGCCGTTCAAACTGAGTCTCGTGGCCAAGAATTGTTCGGCGAAATGTCTCTCTTCCATTTCGACCAAAATACGTCTGTGCAAATTCATGCTTCCGCCAGGATTAGAACTGGGGCTCCGGCTCGAATTCTGAGTTAGAGGGTATATATTTGACTCTTAGTTGGAATTAGAGAGACCCCGTTCATATCAGTTATAGAGTTCGGCACACATTTGTCATACTTTCTGAATTACAGCGAGTAATTCTTCCAGTAGGATCCTTTGTAAAACATTGAACAGCATCTATATATATTTTTCATAGACGGTTTGTTCTTTCCGTGATAACACCGGTATGGTACGCTTTACCTTTTCTTTGTTCCCAACAAGAGTTACAATGTCCTCATTCCGGTATGCGTGCCAGAGCTGCTTTATTTCCCTTTACTTGACAAGTGTTATTTGACGACTATATCATGATAATTAGATGCACCAGCATCACTCGTGTGTTTAAAGTATATAGTTTCCCTAACTGATGTCCTACATCGTGTCGTTAGTAATATGTTGCGCGGAAACACCGTTCAAATGGTTCAAATGGCTCTGAGCACTATGGGACTTAGCAGCGGAGGTCATAAGTTCCCTAGAACTTAGAACTACTTACACCTAACTAAGCTAAGGACATCACGCACATCCATGCCCGAGGCAGGGTTCGAACCTGCGACCGTAGCGGTCGCGCGGTTCCAGACTGATGCGCCTAGAACCGCCCGGCCACTCTCGCCGGCAAACACCGTAATTACAGCGTTACAGTCGTTTGGAGACGAATACTCTGTAGAAAAGCCTGTCTGTGCGGCTAGTGAGATTAACATGTGTGTTTGTTGTACCTTTAAATCGACCATGATTTGTCTGAGGAGAAACCACTCATTCTTTCAGGTTAGTAGCGGTTTCATAAATAAAATGAATTCATCTTTATCAACGTGTAGATATATGACGAAAAATTCTCAGACTGTGCATCGGATTAAAAACGAAAAAAATGCGTGTTCAATATTTTTAAAAATGCTATCCAGCTATACCAATGCTGACCCCCCTGCCCTACCCCCAGAGGGTGGAGGTGGTCAACTTCGAAATCTAAAATAGGAACGTCCCATTTTTATTGCAGAATCAGATTCTACGGGAAAAAACACGGGAAAAAATAGGAACGTCCCATTTTTATTGCAGAATCAGATTCTACGGGAAAAAACACGGAATTTTTGCATGTAACACTTTTGTCGTTACGCGATACTTGGCGCTGTAAGCGACAAATAACACAATTGAATCCCAAAGCAGTGTTGTCTCGAGAAAAATGAACTGGATCAAACGACTAAGTCTTCCGTAGTTTTCTCCGTGCAGCTGTTTTGAAACATCCATTCATTCATCTTTTGACTTGTTCTCAATAAGTTACCAGCAACCATTAAGAGTTTAGTTTCAGACAAGGCATAATTTAAACTAATTTAAAAAAGTTTTTGGTGGCCAACTCCTTCTGTTCCATTCATGAATTTCTCAACAAGTGCAGTAGACCATTTTAATGAAAATTTATTATACTTTATTTTTTGACAAAACTTGGTTGTAACAGCCAAGTAACTACCTACTGTGTGAATGCTGGATGTATGGAAAGCAGATGTAAGTCTTAAGTCTGTAAATAGTGGAAGTTTAGTTTTAAATCTTGTATATAGTTTGACTGGTCTTAACTGAGGATCAGTGAAATGAATAATTCACTTTAATTTTTGACAATACTTGGTTGTAATAGCCACGTACCTAGTGACAGTGTGAATGATGGATTTAATGAAAGCAGATGTAAGTATTAAACCTGTAAATATTAGAAGTTTAATTTTAATTCATGTACATAATTTTACTGCTTATTGACTGAGGATCATTAAAATTAATGAAAGTCAAGTTTTTCTAATTACATTTTTGTAATGTGTTTGTCTGACATGTTCCACACCCAGGAGGATTCCCTCTTTTGTGGGTCTATGGAATGAATAATTAATGTAATCTAATCTAAAATTGCGTGCACATCGTCCCTCATTTCTTAAATACTTTCCCTCATAACCTGACTGCGTTATTAGATAGAATCCAGGCTATTCCGACAAATAGAAAACAGAAACGTTTCACTTTTATGGAAAAGGTGGCAGGAATGTCTATAATATTGCAGCTCTTTATGCACAATGTTTTCCAAACAGAGTACGATGACGCGCTTCTTTTTGTTGAGTTATTCGTCAGCTCTCCACAGTGGGAACTTTACAACTACGAGAAACGACAGTCGAAGGAAAGTCCCGGAGAGAATAATGAAACTCTGATATTAGTTCCAATGAATCATAACTCCCAAATTAGCACCCGAAAGTTAAGTCGTGAATAGGGAATTAGTTGTACTACTGTTTGCGAATTTTGAAACTTACAAGATACCCGCTTCATATTTCCCTCCATCAGGAATTTCATGGCAATGATTTCTAGAACCGGGAAACATTTTGCCTGTGGTCGCTCCAGGAAATACATCTACATCTACATCATATTCCGCAAAACGCCTAATGGTATATGTATATGGAGGAGGGTACTTTTTGTACTACTAACTGAATCCTCCAACTCTGTTCCACTCGCGAATAGCGGGTGGGAAGAATGATCGTTGGCAAGCCTCTGTATTGGCTCTAATTTCTCGAATTTTCTCCACATGGTCATTACCCAAGACGTATGTGGGGGGAAGTAACATGTGGCCAGATTCTTTCCGGAAAGCGCTCTCTCGAAATTTCAATAATGAATCTCTCCGTGATGCACAACGCCTCTCTTGTAATGTCTACCAGTGGAGTTTGTTGAGCATTTCCGTAACGCTCTCGTGCCGACTAAACGATTCCGTGACGAAACATTCCGCACTTCGTTGGATCTTCTCTCTCTCTTCTATCAGACCTATCTGGCAGGGATCACAGATAGATGAACAATATTCAAGAATCGGTCACACAAGCACTTTGTAAGCCACTTCCTTCGTGGATGAGTTACATTTCCATAAAATTCTTCCTACAAATCTGAGCTTGTCATCTGCTTTTCTCACTATATGTTTTATGTGGTCATTCCACTTAAGGTCGTTCTGGATAGTTACTCCTAGATATTTTACGGCAGATACTGTTTCCAGTGGTTTCTCGTCAATAGTGTAAGCTATACAACAGTGGATTTATTTTCCTATGTATGCGCAATATATTACATTTATTTACTTTCAGTGTAAATTGCCAGAGTCTACACCATTCGTCACTTTTCTGGATGTCATTCTGCAAATAATTACTATTTTCTGGTGTTGTTACTTTGTTATAGACAACTGCGTCATCTGAGAACAGCCTTAGAGAGCATCCTACGCCTTCTACTAGATCATTAATATAACTGTCCTATCACACTTCCTTGGGGTACTCCAGAAATTACCTTTATGTCTGTCGATTTTGTTCCGTTAATAGCGACGTATTGAGCTCTGTTTGCAAGGAAGTCTTGAGTCCAGTCGCAAATCTGCTCCGATACTCGATAAGCTCGTAGTATTTTCACTAAACGGCATTGCGGGACGGCGACAAATGCCTTCATGACGGCGAGGAACACAGCATCAACCTGAGCACCATTGTCCACTTCGCTGTGGATCTCATGGAGGAACAGAGCGAGCTGAGTTTCGCAGGGTCTCTGTTTGCGGAATCCACGGTGATTTTTGTAGAGGAGATTCTCCTTCTCCAAGAGCGTCATAATTCTTGGGCATAGAACATGTTCCATAATTCTACAATAGACTGACATCTGCGATATAGGTCTATGATTCTGTGCATCTGTCCTACGGCCCTTCTTAAAAATGGGGATGACTCGTGCTTTCTTCCAGTCGCTAGGTGTCCTTCGTTGCTCAAGCGACTACGATATATTACTGCTAGAAGGGGAGCAAGTTCTTTCGCATTATCTTTGTAGAATCTTGTAGATACTTCAGCTGGTCCTGACGCCTTTCCACTACTAAGCGATTGTAGTTGTTTTACTACTCCGCGATTGCTTATCGCAATATTTGCCATTTCGAGTTTCGTGCGACGATTGAAAGGAGGGACCGTTTACGATCTTCCGTGGTGAAACAATTTCGGAAGACAGAATTCAGTATCTCGGTCTTCTCCCTGTTGTCTTTCTTTTCGGTGCCAGTACGATCTCTGAGTGATTGAGTAGATGATTTTGACCCACTTATTGATTTTACATGCGACCAAAGTCTCATAGGGTTTTTACACAGATCAGTTGATAAAATTTTACTTTCAGAGTCATTGAACGCTTCTCTCACTGCTATCCTTACGCTCATTTTCACTATTATCGGCTTTTGTCTGTCAGCTAGGTTTTTACTTCTCTTGAATCTGAGATGAAGTTCTCTTTGTTTACGTAGCAGTGGCAGATCAGTTTCATTGCTTGAGTATTGTTCTCTGACGAGTCGACCTTCACAAACCACGGTACGAATAATAATCGAGACAACATACATTACTGGAATATGGAAATACACACGGTTACGCCATGTTGAACATCAACATCCGTAGAATGTGAATGTTTGCATTGAAATAACTGGTGACAAATTCATTGGTCCATCCTTTATCGATGGCACCTTAAATGGTGAGAAAAATCGAACATTCTTGGTGGATCTTCCGATACTCCTTGCAGACCTTCCCTTGGACTTGCTACAAATAATGTGGTTTCAACAAGATGGCTGATCGGCACATTATTCTGTAGAACCACGGTAAGTATTAGTTCGCGTGCATTATCGTCCGTGGGTCGGAAGAAGCGGTGCAGTGTGTTGGCCTGCAAAACCGCCAGATTTTACTTCGTCTGACTTTTGTTTGTGCTGTTACCTGAAGCGCAAAGTTTATAATGAAGTGCCAACAACGCGCTATAATATGATTCAGCGTATCACCAATACATGTCAGCAGTTTACATAGGAAGCACTTGTCATTCCATGTGCGGACAAAGAAGGCCATAAAAGTAGGAGGCAACATTTCCGAGCACTCACTGTAAAATAATTTTTACAAACAAGCACCCCTTTGATGAGAGGTGAGAGGGCACACCTCAAACAAGTTTTCTTTTTCACAGCTAGTGAACACGTCTGTTTTTTCTTTTTCGCGGCAATACTTTTTTATCGAGATAATACTATCTTGAAACTCGGTATTAGCCTATCGCGCAACGACAAAAGTTTTAAAAACAAAAGCTACGCATTTTTCTCACATAGAATCTGAATTTACAATAAAAACGGAATGTTTCTATTTAAGATTTCAGAGTTTCATATTTAACATTTGAAAGTTCCTATTTAAGATTTCAAAGTTGCCCCCCCCCCCCCCCCCCCCCCCCCGCGGGAGGGCATGGGGTCAGCATTGGTATCGCCTGATAGCATTTAAAAAAGATACATTATAGACATGCTAGCTGTTGATAAGCACTTGACTTTGCTTTCATTACTGATGCACAATAACAGATAGTGCAGCAAATATGAATATGGGTATGTGACCGCAAAAACTACGGTCGTTAAGAGGGTGAATTCTGGGATATCGAATTTTAGCAACATATTCCTTACACTCTGTAAAAGCAGCACACACCTCAAAATAATTTCCCAGTTTCCTTGGAAACGGGCAGAAACGAGTGGAAGGTGAGCCTTATGCATGCAGACTGTGCCTGATGACAGAGACACATTGGTGGTTCAGTTGTCGAAAGTGACGCGATGCCCACCTCTGGCTCCATTGCTCACCTGCCCCTGAAGGTAGACTGTAGCGCAACACAACCGCCTGCACATGCATGCGTTCGCTGAGCTCCCAGGAAGAACTTCATTCTAGTAACTTGCTGTTCAGTGTTCCTTAGTTTGTGTACCAGAGTGGTGCAAAGTTTTTCTCTAGGCTACTAATTGAGCCGAGCGCATTACTCAGTCGTTCATTAAGTTGGCGCGTGATGACGTCACGTGACAACTTTCATACAGGCGACAGGGTTATCAGCCCAGCGGAGAGTCATCGAAAAAAAAGCCCTTGTCAGTGCTACGCAATGTCTAACCGTTTGTTCAGGAGCGTCACTCTATATCTTTCGTATCCTTGTTGGACCACCATGCTTGAAAATTTCAGTGGTTTCCCTGACACACTTCACCTTGACCAAGACACATCCCTGTCGTAAATGAGTTACTGTCTGTCTCGTGGAGCTTCTAAATCAACAAACTGTTAAACTTTAACGGTCCTTTCCTGTAAAGAAAATCATCTGAGAGTGTCGTGAACTTTGCAGCCTCGGTAGAGTGGGAATCTCCAAATCCCCTCCCCCCCCCCTCTTTTTTAAAGATGACACTATATAGCCAAATTGATAGGGCATGGAACGCACCGAACCGTTACTGACGACTGAAAAATTACCGTTAGATTGGTGTGATATATCATTTATGGGAGGTGCTGATGAACGCTTTAAGGAATTGTTGCCCATTCACACTGTGAATCACTGAGGTGGATCTTTGATACCTGTGTGACAACATCGTGGTGTTATGTTGGCTGTGTTAGTACTCTTGTCAGACGAGGTATTTGCATTGGGTATATAAAATCATTGGATTGTTCTTCTAATACAGATACTGTGTTTTGAGAAGTATGGAATATATCAAGAAGATATAGCAGCAATATATAACGCCAGAACAGTACATTGAAGAAAAAGAAAGCGAAATGCAGTATATCGACAAGAATTTACAATCACTTATTCTTGTAACTGTTGAACCACTGTGGATTTTAGGGGACTGATGACCTAAGATGTTAAGTCCCATAGTGCTCAGAGCCATTTGAACCATTTTGAAGCCACTGTGGGTTTAAAAAATGTAAATGTGAGACGTCGAGCTCATCGGAGACACGGAGCATTAGCTCGCAGGTCACTCAAGAGGGATGCAGGAAGGAATTATCTTTCACCTAATGACAGATCCATCTCGTATTTACCTGCAGTAGTATTACGGAAACAACGGAGACTGAATCAGGATGTCTGCTCGGACGCGCATCCATTGTCCGAACCACAGCGCCACGTCCGTCGCCGCACTGCGGACCCAGTCGTAATCCTAATTTACGTCCAGTAAATGCGTATGTCACCTTTACGGGAAACTTATTTACACGAGTTGCCTGTCTCAAGTTATTGCTTTGTGGAAGATGGGCAGCTTAATTAGGGCCGGACTATATCTTGTAGCCGAATTATTTATAATAAAGGCTGCGAAAGTTGAAGAGAAGAAAGACAGGAAAACTGCGGAGTTGGATGAGAGTAGATAATAATGATCACATTAGGGTGTGACTTGCAGAAATTCGAGCTCATAACTCATTACAGACACTGTATGTACAAGAGTTTTAGTCCGAGATGCTATCCTGGGAGACACAACTTTTGGTGCCAGGCAACTTGAACGATGTAAACGCGACGTTACGCTGCTGCAGCTGATAACTAATCTTTACAGACAACTGTATAACACTCTGTTTTGAATGGTTCTAAGATTATAAGAGTCTCTCCAAGGCGAATACCACGACCAAAAGCGGAAAGGGGAGCCTGCTCGATACCTCATCACCAAAGAAATGTGTTTCGTGATCAGGAGTTACCTGTTTCTGGCATAAGTGGGAAGAAAGGCTCAGGACGTACTGATCTGTAAGAAGGATTGCAAGAGGCTACTGAACAATCTCACTTATGTAAAACTATATAATTGTGGAACATATTTTGTGCTCTATTCATTAACGAGATCCAGAAAGCGGTAGGAGTAGGGAATGGAGCCCAAGCTGCCCCCTCCCTCCACCCATGTTTTTAAATTTCAAAATGCTTTCGATACAGTTCCTCATAGTCGCCAAGTTGTGGGGAAGGCAGAATGCACAGTGACGTACATTTGAAGAAAGCTATGGAAGTTAATTCTCTACGAAGAAGAGCACTGAAAGACTGTCGTTTGAACTCAAGCGTATCTTTCGCCTGCCAGTAAGGGCGGGTTATCAGAGGAGTAATTATTGAACATGTTTTGTGTTTCACTATGTGAGGAAGCAGTTTAGTGTTCAATACAAAGTGAATTCATCTCTGTAGTTCCAGAGTTAGCCCTTGATCTGACCACAGTTTAAAAAATTTCCCATAATGTCTTGGAAACTTTTCTAGTCATTTGTTGCAAAATTGGATTACGAGTAGTTGTGTCAGATTGTTGTACCAAGTAGAAAATTCATTTTAGCTGTGGAGGGAACTGAACAACAAACATGCGACTCTTAACAAAAACTACTGATCTAATACATCACTGCAGCAAGTTGACTCAGGGTCCTCCCAGTGGGCAGTTCCTTCGCCAGTGACGTCGCGTAGCGGAACAGCTTATGTTGTACAGGTGAGGGGCTTCTGGGACCAGGTTCGGACGCGTTTTCGCGACTTCGCGCAACTAAGCGGAAGAGTAAGCCAAAAGATACAGAGGATTGAAAGAAGCGGTGCATTTTCGTCACGTATCTCTAAATCAGTGCGCTAGTACCACGGGACATAGAGAGAGGTGGTGTTATGGTCAGTCACTGGGATCGTATAGGGAGGACGGTGGTCCAAGTCTTAGGTTTTCCGTGGTTTCCTGAATCACTTAAGGCGTATGCCAACATGGTTGCTTACAAACATCCATGCTTCCAAACTTGTGCTCCTTCTCTAGTGTTCTCGTTGACGCAACGCTAAGCTCTAAACTTGTTTCCTTCTGTGAAAGGAAAACTAGTGCAGGTCAGCCAAAGCGTGCCAAACTTCACGCGGGTCGGGTGTGCAGACCGCTTACGGGCCAGGGCTTGGCCTGTGTCGGCTTTGCTCGTTCATCCCGGGAATATTCGGTACAAGGCAACATTTCATTTAGTATTGTGATATGGCAATTTTCGGTCGGCTCAACTCTATTCAGTTCGGCAGAAACGTGGTGTCAGTCCTGTTTACCCTTCGCTACTTGTTCGTGGTATGAAGGACGTTTGCAGGTCTAGTGGCTGTATGCACAAAAAAGGCAGTCTAGCGACCTGTCATCACGAGTTTCTACAATGAATGGAAAAGACAGAACAGAGGGATGAGAATTCTCAGTACATATTATGCAGAGGCATAAGCGACAGGTACTGCAAATTTGCTACGAAATGATATGACAGTATGACGCAGGAAGAATTAGAAGATGTAATTGACGATGAAAGAGTAAAAATTACAATGATCGACGGACGGGATTCGTTGCTCACTTTGTGCTAAATTTACAGACATGCAGCACGTGAAGAAACTGGTGGTGTGAATAATATGATTTCTGAAGTCCCATGCATTTTTCCACTGTCAGTTGCAACAGTTTTCGATGAAACTGAACGAAGAGTATGGACACTTCATACATTACTGGAAACGGCATGCCTGGAACGATTTTTGTTGATTATTGCTGATCTCATGAAGGAAAACAGAATGCAGGAACGAAAATTAGAACATCTAGAATGGGTTGCAAACCTAGCATTTTAAGTGGATTTGACTGTCCAATCTGCAAGGTGAGAAACAGCTTCTTTCTAGTTTGATAGGGATGCATTTAAAAAGAATATCGCGTTATAGAAAGGACACATTCTGACAAACACAGTCCAGTGCTATAAGCTCACTGCGCTTAACGAAAACGCAAGGTCTGAAGAATTCATTGTGGTCTTTAAAGAATTACAAGGATAGTTAACTAAACGTTTTGAGGACACTGCCGATCTTAGTCTGGTTTTCTAGCTGTTTTGTAGACCGTTTGCCGTTACAGTTGAAAGCGCTACTGTGCGTGTACAGATGTAACTGATTGACCGGCGAAGTTTATACCGTTTTAATAACAAATCCTTTTACGTTAAAACTGTCCAGGACGTCTACACGGCTTTTCTCGGTCAGAGTTACCACGTCTCCATACTGAGGTTGCAAAAGTGCTTCAATATTTCGATCGACTTTTTTGTTGAAAGACTTTTTTTCAGTTTTGAAAATAAATAAGTCACGACTGTATGGCAATCTAAGTGAAACTGTCTGCGTCTGTCTGTATGCCGACAGTATACCAGAGAAAAATTATATTGTGTCTTCAGTGCGTCGGAAATGAATAAGTAATAGTGACGATCTGTTTTGTTTGTGAAATACAAAGCCAAGTCGTATGCAGTGCGGGTGCACTGCCACTTAAATGTGGCGCCTTCGTGGTTTTCCCCTCTTCCCTTTCATTGCACTCTGACAGCGTGGCGTGGCGGTGAGCGAAGCGCACAGCGAGGCTGAATGCTATGGCATTCGGGCCAGGGCACAGCTGTTGACCAATTCTTGACCTCCCCTGCTGTAGTGAGAGGCTTCACAAGAAAGGCACTCTCCATTGCTGAGAAACGTACCCACAAGCTTTCGAGAGCACACATTCCAACATGTCTCTAGAAACAATTTGTTTCATCCTAAACAAGCACACCAGGCAAGAAACTAATCACCACCGGGAGACACCACGTTAACGCCTGCAGTGTAACAACACTGTGCCCTCAATTCGGCTAGGAAGAACGCCGAAAAGTTTCTTCAGGTATGCCATATCCATCTGAAGCCACAGAGCTACCAGATTGCGGTAGCTGTTCCAAATAATCGCAGACATTTTCTATGGGTTTAAGATCGGGTGATTTAACTGGCCGTATGGACCTCTGCAGCAGGCGCCTGGTTCGTGCACCTTTGCTGACTGCTGTTCATCGTCGAAAGAGGCTGTAACTTGCACGCCAACACAGCAACTGGGCAACAATTAAGTGTCGGCAGGTGGCCTTTTCAGGTGAATCTCGTTTTATGCTACGTTGAAAAGATGGCCACTGGCGTATACGGCCTCGCAGCAATCGTCAGAAGAGTCCAGGCTGAAGGCGGGAGCGTTATGGGCTGCGGAATGTTTTCATGGCGTTCCCTGGGTGATCTCGTCATTCTGGATCAACACAAGTATGCATCTATCCTTGAGAACCACGTCCACCCCAACATGCAGTTTGTTTTCCCTCGGCACGTTGGCATCTACCAGCAGGACAATGTAATGTGTCACACAGTTCACAATGTACGTGCGTGGTTCTAACAAGGGAACCTCCCCATCCCACCCCTCTCAGATTTAGTTATAAGTTGGCACAGTGGATAGGCCTTGAAAAACTGAACACAGATCAATCGAGAAAACAGGAAGAAGTTGTGTGGAACTATGAAAAAATAAGCAAAATATACAAACTGAGTAGTGCATGGGAAGATAGGCAACATCAAGGACAGTCTGAGCTAAGGACCGCCGTGGTCCCGTGGTTAGCGTGAACAGCTGCGGAACGAGAGGTCCTTGGTTCAAGTCTTCCCTCGAGTGAAAAGTTTAATTTTTTATTTTCAGACAATTATTATCTGACAAATTCTTATGTTTTCATCACTTTTATGGGAGTGATTATCACATCCACAAGAAAACCTAAATCAGGCAAGGTAGAAGAATCCTTTTACCCATTCGCCAAGTGTACAAGTTAGGTGGGTCGACAATGTACTCCTGTCAAGTAACGCACATGCCGTCACCAGTCTCGTATAGAATATATCAGACGTGTTTTCCTGTGGGGGAATCGGTTGACCTATGACCTTGCGATCAAATGTTTTCGGTTCCCACTGGAGAGGCACGTCTTTTCGTCTACTAATCGCACGGTTTTGCGGTGCGGTCGCAAAATACAGACACTAAACTTATTACAGTGAACAGAGACGTGAATGAACGAACGGATGGATCATAACTTTGCCAAAATAAAAAAAGTAAACTTTTCACTCGAGGGAAGACTTGAACCACGGACCTCTCATTCCGCAGCTGCTCACGCTAACCACTGGACCACGGCGCTCCTAATCTCACACAATCCTTGATGTTGCTTATCGTACACATGGACTACTCAGTTTGTATATTTTGTTTATTTTTTTCATAGTTCCACACAACTTCTTCCTGTTTTCTCGATTGATGTGTGTTCAGTTTTTCAAGGCCTATCCACTGCGCCAACTTATAACGAAATCTGAGGGGGGTGCGATGGGGAGGTTCCCTTGTAAGAGCACCAAGATGGGTGGGCTTGCCGTACTCCCCCGGCCACCCGTGAATCTGTGGGACCACTTCCATTGGCCTGTTCGCCCCATGGATCCTCAACCGAAAAACTTAGCGCCTCTCTCCACGCCACTGGAGTCGGCGTGGCTCCACATCCCTGTCGATATCTCTCAGAACCTCACTGACTTTCTTCCCGAACGCCTCGCAGCGGTGCGCGCTGCGAAAGGTGATTGTTCAGGCTTTTGACAGGTGATCACATTAATGTAACTGGACAATGCAGGTTGCACAGCCTCGCTCCTCGCACCACTGAACCCGTAATTGCAGGATCACTCCGGATCTGTGGTTGGAACGCGGTTTTAATTTTATTTTACTCTCTCTTTCTATAATGGGACATGGCTGGACAGCTATAGAGACTTCGCTTCGTGCTCTGTGCTTCACATACAGCCGACTGGGATAATCACACCACTCCACTTCACGGCCACGGTGTACGTCAGCGGCAGAGGGTCATATGGCTGTCTGGCACAAGTTCTACATTATCTACAGCGCTCAAAATCGACCAGTGCTGTCTTTTAAAAGGTGAGTGGTGTTGGAGGAGGGGGGGGGGGGGGGGAGGAAGTCCTCGGTGTGAACTTACATCTGGTGTAATAATCAAAAGAGTGCAAATAGACAAGACTGAGCATTTACTTAGGGTACCAATAGAGTAGTAAAAGTACCGTAGGGTACTGTGGAATATCGTAAGTAAACGTAGGCTGCGGTAGTTTTCGTAGTAGGTTTGTTAAGTTAAGGTCGTACCTGTATGTTGGGTGAGTTGCGTACTTATTGGGGCGTGATCCGATAACGATGACTTTGTTTACATAGCCGATCCTTGTCTTACTAGATTCCCCTAAAAACTGGAAGCGGTGAGCTGTGTAGAAACTGAGTGGAGATGTATCAAGGGCCAGGTTAACTATGGAACATTTTTGTTCTGCATAGTTATTCTCCTGTCTATTACTTAAAAGTAAACAGTACCTATTGCAAAATTAAAATTGTCGACGTTTAACTCAGGTTTTATTCGAAAATTGTTGATTAGTAACGTGGAACAGGAGGATGATGCACTAAAAATAAAGAAAACACTAAAGGTTTATCATATAGCGCTACAAAACGCAATTTATTCAACAAAGAGTAAAATTAAACGCGAAACAAAAACGTAACATCGCTTCAATACTTCGTTGAGGTTATATAAAACAGGTCTCTGTTATTCATAAACAGCTTTTGCTTTTGGCAATCATAACGGGAAGCTCTTGCCTTTGATTACGATGAAGAACGTTCTGTTGAGTACAAAATAACAACAATAATAATATGTATTGTTTTATGTTACTGCAGCTTAAGTTTACTTGCATCAAAAGTAATTGGTTTGATTACATAAAAGCCCAGATGTTACGCAATCAATCAGTTTTTATTACTTATAAAATGCAATTTGTATTCTCTAAGAGTATAAACTGCATAGTGGACTAACACTGACTGATGTGCGGTTCTAATTATGTGCAAAACAAACAGATAAACAAAGAACAGTTATTAGGTCTCAGTTTCTTTCTCACACCTTTATTTACGTTTTTTTTCCCCTACCAATGCTACCAGTACTACTAGTAATCCTATCATTTACTAGGCCTACGTCATTTGTGTATTGTACCAAAATTACCAAACCGTGGTTTTAGTAGAGCGGAGCTCTAGGTACCAACGATGTTTCTCGCGGCACACATCCGCGGGAGGAAGAAGAAGGGAGGAAACTAGGCTGGGCACGCTGGCTCGAGAAGAACCGCGGCGGCACGTGTAGCGCGGAACAGGTAGGCGGCGCAGCAACTGGTTAATCAGTGGCCCCCGTGGGCCTGCGACGACGCGCCGTCCTTGGGACGAAAGCAGCGATCAGCTCGCTGGCGGATGTTCTGAAAATAATCGCCCTCGTGGCGCGGCCGGCGGCCCTTCAGCCGGATGGTTCATTAGATGCTCGGCCGGCGGCCCGCGCCGAGAACAATGGCGCTCCAGTTGACCCCGGCCGGCTCATTAGGGCTGCGGCTCGCGGCCCGCGCAACAAAGTGGCGGTCGCCCGCCTCGTCAAATATTACTGCCGTCCGGGACCGGGACGCTAAGTCCACAGGCCCCGCCTCAAGCCCTCCGCGCCGCTTTCAAATATTCTGCGGGTGGCGCGCGAGCCCATGTGGATGCTTTGTACTTATTTCGTGTTTGTGGCCATCCACAGATGGAATGAAACTGTGTACGCGTCATAATAATGCATTACTTTTTGTCACGGGCTATGAGAAACCACAGAATTAAACGTTACTCGAGAACTTCCCAACAATAGACCAGTCCGTGCGTCCCATCGCTATGGATTAGCTTTCACGTTAGGTCAGATATTTTGAATGTAATGCTTAGATTACCGTGCTTCTGCAATTGAAGGCAAAACCGGTTTTTAATTTTCTTCTAGCTAACCGAATGAACCGTTTGTGCATTATATTTTTTAAACAAGTTTTAGAAAAAAAATTATGGATTTTATTTTTATTTCTAATAGTACCTACTACATATGGGGAGCGCTCAATAAGCATTTGCAACACATTTTTTCTGAAAGCAGGTCGGCTTTGTTCGGGGTTCCAATACATCATATTATTCCTCACTCTTTTGGCTAAAGATCCCAGTTTTCAACATAATCTCCGTTCATTGCCACACATTACGCCACCTTACTGAGAAGTCCTGCACGCCTGCATGGTACCACTCTACTGATCGACGAGGGAGCCAACGTCTTGTTGCATCAGTAACCTCCCCGCTATCAAACAGTTCAAATGGCTCTAAGCCATCTGAGGTCATCAGTACCCTAGACGTAGAACTACTTGAACCTGACTAACCTAAGGACGTCACACACATCTATGCCCGACGCAGGATTCGAACCTGCGACCGTAGCAGTAGCGCGGTTCCGGGCGGAAGCGCCTAGAACTGCTCGGCCACAGCGGCAGGCTTCTCCGTTATCCACGTACTGCTTCCTGCGGAGTACATCCTTCATTGGGCCAAACAGATAGAAATCGGAAGGTGCGGGATCTGAGTTGCTGGTTGCGTGAAGAGGAACAGTCCAATGAAGTTCTTTGAACTCCTCTCTGGTCCGCAAACCTGTGTGAGGGCTTGCGTCGTAGTGGAGAAAGAGAAGATCGTTTGATTTTTTATGCCGACGAAGACACTGAAGCCATTTCTTCAGTTTCCTGAGGGAACCACGACACTAGTCAGAGTTTGTCGTTGCGCCATACGGGAGGAGACTTTCAGAGTCCCAGAACACCGTCGCCATGATTTTACCGGCTGATAGTGTGACTCTGAACTCTTCCATCGGAGGAGAGGTGGTGTGGCGCCACTTCATGGCTTGCCGTTTTGTTTCCGATTCGAAGTGATAAACCCACTGTTCATCGACTGTGACCATGTTCGACAAAAAATTGTCACGATCAGTCCCGTATGGTTCGAGCTTTTCGGCACAGGTGGTCTTTCGCTGTCCGTTATGGTCTTCTCTTAGGAGGCGAGGAACCTAATGGGCTTACACCTTTGAGTACCCCAACTGATGGACGAATGTGTCGTTACTACGAACAGAGACGTAGGACTGTGCAGCGGTATGTTTGATTGTGATCCGTCGATCATCTCGAATGGTAATGTCCACGCTTTCCAGCATTCCGTTACAGAGTCCATTTTGAAAGCTACGTATAGTGCCGCCACCTATCGGAATTTCATGGAACAAAGGAGCTGAAGCGTGAATATTCCACGATGTTCCGCACTTTTGCAACCGAAACTGGACGATAAAAATGTATTGCATTACTTATTGAACGCCCCTCGTACATATGACCTCGTTCTCTGCCAGTTGACAACCGTTCCGTCACTGTGTTACTCACCTCCATTAAAAACGGACTCCAGTCGCTTTGGAGCACTGTAGATGGTGCCGAATTGGTACCAAGCAGCCAAATGAACCTCCAAAGCTGATGCTGGAATGAAGCTGTGTGTATGTCCCAGTCGGCTGTACGGAACCGGTGCATTATGATCGGTCGACGTAAGTCTTGACAGAATGGCAAGAACGAGTTATCGTGTTTCGTCCTGCCCATGACAACCCAGTTTTTAACATACTCTCCATTCAATGTGCCGGCGTTACGCCACCTCACTGGAAGGAGGGCCTGTACCACTCTACTGGTCGACGTCGGAGCAAACGTCTGGCTGCATCAATAATCTCCCTATGATCCACGTAGGGTGGATGAGGAACAATAGTCCAGCGAAGTTTTGCCAGCCCCTCTTGGATGCGCAGTCTTCTGTGAGTCCTTACGTTATCACACGAAGGAGTAATTCGTTTGCATTTTTGAGGCGATGAGCACTTTGATGTGTCTCTTCAGTTTCCTTCAGAATTGATCGTTGCACCATGAGGGAGGGCATCAAACAGAGTCCCAGAAGCCCATCGCCATGACTTCACCTGCTGAGGGTGCTGCTTCGAACTTTTAGTTCGGAGGAGGTGCCGTGTGGCGCCACTTCTTGGATTGCCGTTTCGTTTCCTATTCGAAGTGATGGACCAATGTTTCATCGCCTGTAACGATGTTCGACAAAAAATTGTGGCGATCAGTCACGTAACGCGCAAGTAGTTGCGCTGAGACGATCCTTCGTAGCTCTTCTGTTAGGCGGCAAGGAACCCAGCGTGTACACACTTTTGAGTACCCCAGCTAGTGGGTGAGTGTGTCGGCGCTACTAAAACGTCCAGGTGTGCAGCTAGATGTTTGCGATCCGTCAGTCACCTCGGATGAGAGTGTGTGTACGTTCCTACAGTGCAGAAGTCACAGCTGAGTCCGGCCGGCCGGCTCGCGGGAGATCGGACAGGTTTGCACGACCTTGTTGAGATGCTGATAGTCGCTTCGCTCGTCGACTCACCGTGCTTTTGTTCACTGCCAGTTCCCCACAGGCATTCTGCAAGGGCTTATGAATATCTGCGATACTCTGTTTTTCTGCCAAAAGAAACTCAGTGACTGCTGTATACTTCAAACGGTCCCCGTTACAGACGCCGCTTTGAAGGCTACATATATCGCGGCCACCTATTATAACTTCATGGGGGCTGAAGCGTTAATATTCCGTAACAAACTGGTCATTTTTCAACCGAAAGTATATGCTGTTCGCAGCTCGTGATCTTGCGGTACCGTTCTCGCTTCCCGAGCATGGGGTCCCGGGTTCGATTCCCGGCGGGGTCAGGGATTTTTTCCCGCCTTGAGATGACTGGGTGTTGTGTCGTCTGCATCATCATAATTCATCCCCATTACGGTCGGAAGAAGGCAATGGCAAACTACTTCCACTAGGACCTTGCTTAGTACGGCGGTGCGGGTCTCCCGCATCGTCCCCTACACTCCTCGAAGTACGGGACATCAGCATATCTGCTACATATTTAATTGGCATTTGGAGTGACATCTCGTCTCAATGACGGGAACTACGAGCTGGTCAACTACAGAGGAGGCGGTATCCAGCACGAAAAGCAGCAGTATAGACAGCAAACCCAACACAAGAGAGCAGGGAAGTTTGTCCTGAATCTATACATATTACAAGCTAAACTCCCGCCGTGTTTCTCTGTTTGTATGTGAACGCTTATGTAGAAACTAAGTAGGAATTTTGATACAGTTTTCAGTAATAGACAGATTGATTCACGAGGAAGGTTTCTGTAGAAAAGTTACTACCGCCACGCCAGACAAATCGTTCGCGGGCCATAACTATATTATAGTCTCATGACAAGGACTTAGAATCCCGCTAAGAAATATTTCATTAACTTTCTAAACCGATTATAAAAATGCAAGAGAGTAAAATATTTAGAAAACAAGTTCTGATGAAAATATTGAAGCTGTTTAAGGATTGTTGGTATGGGCAGAGGCACACCGAAAATACGGGTAAATGCCGCCGGATTAGGTCCCAGTGGTTGGGTTGCTGCCTGTCCAGGCGCGGTAAGCCCTCTGGGGCGCTGGCGACCGTGGTCTCGGGTATCGTTAGTAACTAGTGCAGTCGCGTTCGCGAGTTCGAGTCCTGATTGGTTATGGTTTTCCTATGTGGCGGTTTTGAGTACGTCCTATGTAAGGATCAGATTGGTAATGTTGTTGCTCATACGAGAGGTTCTGATGGACATAACGCAAAATAGTTGTAAATCCACAATATTGAGCAGATTCAAATGAATGTATGAGTGAATATTTCTGCATAAGTCAGGTATTATCTTCAGTTTTTGAGTGAGCGTTAGTACAGAAATTTTTCAGTTTTAGACGGATGTTCTTGTCAGACTCGTTGAAAACGAATACAGATTGATTGTATTTACAGTAATTGCTTGGCGCAGGAAAATAACGACTTATTTTTCACTGAACACTTGTTTTTAATATAGTAGGATTTCTAGCAACACACACACGCACACACACACACACACACACACACACACACACACACACACACACACACACACAGACAGAGGGTGGCTGCTGTAGTCCTCCTCGACTCTAGGATGTGTATTCGATTCCCTTAGGTCGTCGAGAACAGAGCTGGCGATTGCAAAATGTTCGCATTTTGGCCCATCACTAGAACGATGTGCTGTAACTGTGGCAGCGTGACGGCGGGCTGCTAGCAGAGCGCGCGGTGGTCGGGCGGACGCGGCCTACCGCAGGCCAAGCGCGGGTCGAACCGGCGCCCGCAGTGGCACGGCAGAGCTGCGCATGCGCGCCGCTGGCCCGCAGATAAGGCCCGCTGCATTGCTTAATGGTGCTATTCTTATCAGCCAGCTGCTTCCATTCACACGGGGCCCGCCACGCCGTCGCTCCGGCACAGCCGCACCCTGCCTTCACTCCGCGGTAGCTGCCTGCATGCCACACCGGCATAGCTAAGCGTCTGTCCTGGGCTTCGGGGTCAACGATGGGAAATGTAGGTCTGACGTCATTTATGTCGCGAACAGGATAAGTAAAGCGAGGGCGATAGTGATGGTGGACATTAAAAACTATGTTTGCGACCTCTTAAACACCCATATTGGAGGAAATACAACAGACGTCGTGGAAAAATTCTTAATTTTATAGTTTCCCGTAAATCCATGGCTATAACAAATGAAAGCATACACGTGCAAGATCCATTCACGAAATTTTTGTTTTCCGAAGTGCACGTAAGTTTCATCTACGATTCTGAAGCCTTCTGGTACGGCTGCGTTTTTCCTCAATTACGATATGACTGATGGGTGTCCTTATTCTGAAAGCCGTCCGGTGTGGCCGAGCGTTTCTACGCTCTTCAGTCTGGAACCGCGCGACCGCTACGGTCGCAGGTTCGAATCCTGCCTCGGGCATGGATGTGTGTGTTGTCCTTAGGTTAGTTAGGTTTAAGTAATTCTAAGTTCTATTATTCTACCAGTTATGCTGTATGGGTGTGAGACTTGGTCTCTCACTGTGCAAAATGAAAAGCCGTTTTGAATATTTGAGAACAAAATTTTGAGGAAAATTTTCGGAGCAAAAAGGGATGACATTAGCGGAGAGTGGCGAAAACTGCATAACGAAGAGGTTCACGAACTCTATTCAAGCCCTGACATAATCAGTATTATTAAATCACGTTGGCTGCGATGGGCGGGTCACGTAGCTCGAATGGATGAGGGCAGGGCAGCGCGCAGAGCACTGGTAGGGCACCTAGAGGGAAAACGTCCTGTGGGGAGACCGAGGCGTAGATGGGAGGACAATGTGAAAGCTGATTTGAGGAGCCTAGGTATTGAAGGTGAATGGAAGGAAATAGCCCAAGACAGGGACAGATGGCTAAAATACGTTGCTGCGCTAATGGACTCTCGAGTCCGGTATGACCAGTGAGTAAGTAAGTAAGTAAGTTCTAGGGGACTGATGACCTCAGATGTTAAGTCCCATAGTGCTCAGAGCCATTTGAACCTTATTCTGAAAGTTTTTAAATAATAAAACGTCTTTTGCAACTGATTTTTTTTACTTTCGCTACTTTAACATATATCTTAATTTTGCATCTTTGAAATACTATGTAAAGTAAAGGCAATTACTTTCAATAGGTAAATAAACTACATTTCGCTTCACGAAATGTGTGCTTAAGTAGCCGGCCGAAGTGGTCGTGCGGTTAAAGGCGCTGCAGTCTGGAACCACGGGACCGCTCCGGTTGCAGGTTCGAATCCTGCCTCGGGTATGGATGTTTGTGATGTCCTTAGGTTAGTTAGGTTTAACTAGTTCTAAGTTCTAGGGGACTAATGACCTCAGCAGTTGAGTCCCATAGTGCTCAGAGCCATTTTGTGCTTAAGTAAATTGTTGCATATAATACTCCTAAATTACACTAGCTGACTTAATCTGAATAGAAAAAAGTCACAGTGTAGTATAAACATAAGATGTGAAAATATATTTTACGGCATACACACATGTGGTGACAGAAATTTTCGTCCCTAATATTTCGCAGAAAAAAGAAAACAGTGATGGACTGAACAAATGTTCAAATGTGTGTGAAATGTCATGGGACTCAACTGCTAAGGTCATCAGTCCCTAAGCTTACACACTAGTTAGCCTAAATTATCCTAAAGACAAACACACACGCCCATGCCCGAGGGAGGACTCGAACCTCCGCCGGGATCAGCCGCACAGTCCCTAACTGCAGCCCCGCAAACCGCTCGGCTAATCCCGCGCGGCTGATGGACTGAACAGTTTCTGATCACCAGACAGTGCACCACTGTAGGCAGTAAAATATGATACCTCTCTGCAGCTTGACTAGAGCATGAGATGATATCAAATGGCGACACTTTACTCAGCGGCCTCTTTGGAACTATTAGAAACGAATGAGCTACTTGCCATTACCGGTTTAAATTGCATCTTGTAAGTTGCATAACCATCCACAGTACACAAACTCGGGGTATTCCACAAGCATTTGTCACAGTCATCAACTCGACAGTGACACGCACTTCACGCGCTTCACTGAAAAAACGAGAACTAATGACTTGTACTATAATTTCATGAAGTTATACACACACACACACACACACACATATATATATATATATATATATATATATATATATATATATATATATATATAGAGAGAGAGAGAGAGAGAGAGAGAGAGGGGGGGGGGGAGAGAGAGATAGAGATTAATATTCCTGAGTTATTTATGTGTGCAGTATGTGTGCAGTTTTGCCCAAGAAATGATAGGAAAATCACTAGTAGTTTGCAGCAAATTATAAATACTGATCTAAAATTGCTGAAATTTATGCTATTTGCGACTAGCAGAATGCTGCCGCAAAACTGTAGTATCTTAATAACGAAGTTGTTTGTTAGGAATGAACACTCCTCAAACACTGATTTAATTAAAATGCAAGCATTCCAGTTAGGTAACTGTTGGTTACGGATTAACATATTTCAAATAGCGATTTAATTAAAATGCAAAAATTCCAGTTATTTAACTGGGTAGGCTTTCGGTTCCAGATGTCATGGATTAGGGGATCGGATCGCACTGCCGTGTCTGATACCGGATTCTTGCAGTTTCTTCCCATAACGATAAGGAAACATCGATAATTATGATTACTGAGGATCTAGCAGATTTGTCTTCCTGGCCGTGACCACCTGAAAATGCAATTTGTCATTGTTGCCTACTAATCATAAGGCTCTAATGATACTTTCGTTTCCATTCTGTAGGGCAGAGGTGGCACGGACTCTGTTACGGACCTATATGACACACGCCACACGCTAACCTTGCCAGTGTTCCTGGCACGATTGTCAGGTGGAAAGGTACGTCGTAACTGCCAACACTGCACTCTAGAATAACAGCCAATCATGAACTGCTGGTTGCGCTTGATGAAATCTATCACCGACCAGCACACTGGCACATCGTTCCGCAGCCGTCACTATGCCTCACGATATTACGCCTTTGTCAATCAGACAAGAAATAAGGAAAGTTTGAGTGTAAAGCCTTGTCGCCTACATCATTACAGAAAAGACAAAAGTACAGTAGCGTGAGGGCTGTCTTCACACTGTCATATCGCGATATGGTATGGGGTAATGCAAGAGGCCACCTCCACAGGAGCATATTTTGAAACATCCACTTCGAAAAATTAATGAATTACTGTGCTGATGAACATCTACGTTATTTGATTTTCAAACAGCTGAGCAAAACTG
This sequence comes from Schistocerca piceifrons, assembly GCF_021461385.2. Lineage (NCBI taxonomy): Eukaryota > Metazoa > Arthropoda > Insecta > Orthoptera > Acrididae > Schistocerca > Schistocerca piceifrons. Next base: position 747,203,271 of record NC_060138.1, on the reverse strand, counting down.
AACGTACTCAGACATTACTCTCTTTACTTATTCTGATCAACACTAAACTGACACACAATATTTTTTGCGCAACGCAATCTGACTTTCAAAAATCCCTACAGAAGAATGGCCCTGACTAACAATAACGTATACCTTTCATGAATCACTTACCTCACAAAAATCTTCGTTACTCGAACTACTGCAGTACAGCGAGCGCCACTACTGCCAGCTAAATAAAAGATTCTAACTACTGAAGGCACTAATTACTGATAGGCATAGTTAGCAAATAAAAGATTTTAATAGAGAACAAACAATGTATTTACCTTAATAATGTTGTTCGTGATATCCAGTCTTACAAATTTCCTCTTTCTGACGGACACACGTCCATATCGTCCGCTCTCAAAACTCCGCCATCTCTGTCCCCACATCCACCACTGCTCGCGGCTCACCTCCAACTGCGCAACGCTACGCGCTGTTCACATCCCAACACTACAATAGCGAATATTCCAACAATGCAAACCAGCCACAGACTGCACACAGCACAGTCAGTGATTTTCATACAGAGCGCTAGGTGGCGTTACCAGCATAAAAACCTAAACAACCTACTTACAATTTACTGCACTCTGATACAGTCGTCCGGTAGATCGAAGTCGACAGGTCTAATAAGCAAGAAAATAAGAATAATTTTACTTGCATAGAATTGCAGGCCCAAGGTGGTCTTTGCCCTTCTCACGCTTGTTTTGCTATTTCGTGACAATTCGAAATTTTCTTTCTATGCGATGGTGTGCGAGTACGCCGCTGTTCTAAAAATAATATTAATGTTCATATTCATATTTTAATATTAATATTAACAAAAAGAGGCGTTATCAGACTCAGAGGGTCGTGCAGTGACGACCGGCCGCCGTGTCTACCTCTACCCGAATATCTGCTGTGTATCGCGAACACAGTATGTCACGTATGGGTGTACTTGCGTGGAATAAACGGTTTTGAGAAGGTCGAGTGGCACTGAAAGATAGAAGTCGACCAGGAGAGGCTCAATGCGTCATTAGCCATTCTGTCATTGATTCGGTGGATGCTGCCGTCAGAAATGACCGACGGCGGACCTTAAAGATATTCGGCTCATGTTGGCCATCAGTCGTGGTACTTTCACGAAATCGAGGAAGGTTATCGAAAGTTCCGGAGAATCTGTGCGCAGTGGGACTCTCACAGCATGACGGAGAAACAGAACATAGACATCACTCCAGCATCTGGAACGGTATCACGTTGAAGAATATCATTTCCTCTCACGTACTGTTGTGGAAGATGGAACATGGTGTCATAATTTTGAGCCGGAGAGCAAGCGTCACAGCCAACAATGGAAGCACAAAGGTTCATCCCCAAGCCGTGCACGCCCGCTCTGGGAAAAGTCGTGATGACCATTTTCTTTGACTGCAAGGGCCCGCTGCTCACTGACTTCCTGGAACTACGGTGCCACAACTAGCGTACAGCGGTACGTGGACGGTTTGCGAAAATTGAAGCGCACCATCAAGTCCAACATCCAGGAAAGTTGACTAACAGCCTAATTCTGTTGCAGGGTGCCTGCCCACATGTTGCTAAGGTTGTTTCGAGTATGCTAAGGTTGTTTCGAGTACGCTGCAGAAAATTCACTGGGAAGCCCTGACACATTCTCCGTACAATCCTGGTCTCTCCCCAAACAATTCCCTTATTTTTGGAACCTTGAAGAAAGACATTCGTGGCTGTAGATTTGATTCGGGAGAAGAAATGCACGCCTGGGTACAATCGTGGTTCCCAAGCAACCGCGAAATTTTTCCACGAAGATATTGACTGTCTTGTCTCACATTGGGATAAATGTATGAACAATTATGGCAATAACTTTTGAAATAATAAACAGTTTACCTATTTTTATTCTCTCTGTTTTGTTTTCACTTGACTGGTCCTTATAGAGAGGAGCAACAGCTCCATCTGCACAAGAATGGGGGAGGATACCCGCCGTGACTCCCTTTCACAATGTGCCATCCTGACATTGATCTAAGCCGATTTAGGAAAGCAACACGACTCCAAGATATGGGCGGTCGGATGAGATTTGAATCGCAGTCCTTACGAATTCGCGTCCTGCCTCACCCAACTGGCCTCTCTGTATCCCTGCCATATGTTACATAGGCTTTATCGAAAATAGTTATAATGTGTGAAAGAAGCCATTTTCCGCACGGAGTTAGTTTTAATTAAATATTTATTTCGCGCTACTGGTCGTTTCAACTTTTAGGTCACTATAAAGTGCACCTAAAATACATCGAAGTAACAGAAATAAGTAAGAAACAAGAAACACATATATATCAACTGCATGTATCGCCATAGCTAAGGTAAGTATTACAAATCGATATTAGGTTACCCAATTACATGCTCATCTGCCTGACATTAATAGTGATATGTAAAGTGTGTGTGGAATACCGTTGCCGCCCCACACCGAACCCAGGGCTATTGTGCGGTTCGGGCCCCAGTGGACCCCCCCGGGAATGTCTCACACCAGACGAGTGTAGCCTCCAAGTGTCTGCGTGGTAGAATAATTATGGTGTACGCGTACGTGGAAATGATGTAGCTGAGGCGGAATAAGGGGAATCAGCCTGAATTCGCCAAGGTACATGGAAAACCGCCAGCCGGCCGATGTGGCCGAGCGGTTCTAGGCGCTTCAGTCCGGAACCGCGCTGCTGCTACGGTCGCAGGTTCGAATCCTGCCTAGGGCATGGCTGTGTGTGATGTCCTTAGGTTATTTAGGTTTAAGTAGTTCTAAGTCTAGGAGACCTCACATGTTAAGTCCCATAGTGCTTAGAGCCATTTGAACCATTTGAAAACCGCCTTAAAAACCATCCATAGGCTGGCCAGCACACTGGACCTCGACACTAATCCGCCAGGCGGATTCATGCTGGGGACCTTCACGACTTCGCGCTCGGGAAGTAGCGCGTCAGACCGCGCGGCTAACCGGGTGGGCTTGGTTGATTGATTTGAGGAAGGGGACGAGATAGCATGGTCATCGATCCTATCGGATTACGGAACGATGGAGAAGGAAGTTGGCCGTGTGATTCCTAAGGAACCGTCCTGGCCTTTGCCTGCTGCGATTTGGGGAAATCACGGAAAACCTAAATCATGATGACCGAACGCGGGTTTGAACCTTCGTCCTCCCGAATGCGAGTCTAGTGTGCTAACCACTGCAGCATCTCGCTCGGTATATTCGTTGGAAATTGTTCCATTTTAGGAATGGATGACAACACTATGGACGAAGTTTCCATCTTTTGCCTGAATGTAGGCCACAGCTAAACTCAGCAGCGAGTTCCAATACACCTGATGATAGTGGGTGCAGTCCCACATTCCTGGAGACACTGCTCAGGGTACCGTGCATTTGTTGCGCTCTAACTCACTTATTGCTAGGTGCACGAGCGCCGAGATGGAATGTCGTAGAATTGTCAGACTCAAGTTGATATTCGGCTGTATTTTTATTTTTAATGGGGAATCCGATCATTACGTTCGGTCTTCGGCTGTTATACCATTTGTCTCTGACACGCATCCTAATTGTTACACAGAAGTAATCATTGCCATAATGGGCGGCTCTGTGGGAGGGGCCAAATGGTCTAACTGATGAGTGTATTTGGCATCTCTCTCTCATCCCCTATCCCCCGCCCCAAACCTACATCACAACAGCACACGCATAATTAATCTTTATCAGCAATAATTCTTGTAAATAGAAAGACCCAGAGGGAGATCTTCGATGTTTAGGAGGAGGATACTGCTTTAAGACTTGGCATCAGGAGAACATTGCATTTATGAGTTTCCTGATCTCTGATGAAGAAAAGAGTGTTATTTTATGGTATTCTTGATAACAATGTCAACGCGTTGCAAGGGATGGCAGAATCGACCTGTTAGCTTGGTCTCGGTTAGGAAGCTTGACGTGATCGCCTGGGGCGTTAAGACAGGCGTTTCAGAGGCCATTGAATAATCGATAAGCCTTAACCTCAGCCAACCGACGTCCCTCCAGGTGAGCAGTGTTCCTGTAGGCTGCCCCTTGTGCAGCACCAGTATCTCTCGATGGAGGAGATTCCATGGGTCACTCACTCTCGGCAGCCGTTTACTTAAAGGGCGGAGACGTCTGAGGACACCAACATTTCCGGTTCGACCCTAAAACCAACCGAATTCCTCAGTGAGCACAATGCCTGGTTTCTCACTTGATATTCTTTTGTAGCTCACTGCCATTACTTGACTATTGCGATGTCACCAATAATCTCACCGACGACGGGATATTAACACTAATCTTCTTCGAACATTGCGACGTGCATTTCCCTCTAGGTGTGTCTTTCAACCACACACTGCTGTTCTAATGGGCACTGCTCTCGCAGCGCCGATGGAACTGCTCTTTACAACGTTCGCGCTCCCTACTGGTTAAACAGAAAATCGCATTGGAGCTGATTTTGTCATCTCGTGCCCTTAACGCGATATTTTAAATGCAGACAAGGTCGGCGTATGTCGGTAACAATCGCTTCTCACTTAACCTATCACTTGCAGCGCTATACGGTTTGGCACTCTAGTAAGAGTGAAGACAGAGAGGGAAAGACTTTGACCAATAATGTGCACAGTGCACAGTCTTTTACATTTTAAGAATAAACTGGAGGAGCTTTACTCGCTTATTAAGAACGGAAAATTTTTTCGTTAACTGCTTTTAGGGTCCATAGGGTCCGCCAAACGTTACATAGGGAAATAACATTTATATTTTTTTGGAGACAGTCTTTTAAAACTTATAGAAAGTATTCCTTTACGTTACTTCTTCTTTTCTACCTGTTTCAGGGGAGTGTCTTATTGTTCGTTCTGAAGAAGACGAAACAAAGAAGAAAAGAAACGAGCAGTGAGAGGAAATGTAAAATGGGCTGCTGCCAATTCTGATATTGCGAAGGCTGAAGATGGTCATAATCTCTACACTATTTTCTCTACTGGGTGTAAGTTAACTTGCAAAGGTCCCTTCCTTAAATGTCCTGCTTAAGTCAAGGTAATTGCTATGGCAGCCTTTAACTCCCACTCTCCCAACAACGATAACTCTAATTATTTTGGATCGCCAGCCTTACTGTAAAAGATTCACCCCGTGAGACAAGGATAATTATTAAAAACATATATCATGGTCCACCTGACAGTCGCGTTCATAATGGTCGTCGAACCGTATGGAAACGAATTGAGCAATACATATATAAACATAATCTGTCATCACACAAAGATTACAGTGGGCACTCAAAATGTTTAATCTAGCCTCTGTGAAACCCTTTGACATTTCCAGTTCTTCCTGGCAACTAGTAAGACCCACAAAGTACCCGTTCACTGGTCTTCGACCGATCAGGATTACTTCGTCCCCCCCGCAAATGAAACTATAGCAAGTTTACTACGGCGCTTTATCGTTGGCCGTGCGCGCTGTTTCTCTCCGTTCTTACCGAAATGCCCTCTCGCCCTCCGTGTTGTTTTCAACTCCTCAAGCAGCTGTCACCACTTTACATTTACACTACCGGCCCTGACTCCGGATCACCACCCGCTGCCTTCCCTGCTCTTTCATTGCTGGTCCCGATACACAGATATTGCCTCTGCCATCTTTTAATTGGCTGTCTCATAAAAAATCATGACGACGAGCTGTCATTGGTCACTCAGTTCCCCCACTGGCGCCCTTACTCATCTCAGATGAATTTCCCGTCACGACCCTGACCTGGAAACCACAACTGTTACAGTCAACTAAAAAAGCTACACATCGTAGCTTCCGACACACCTCCATTCTGGGTTTGCAAAATAGCCTCGGAGTTCCTAGAGTCTTTATGGTTGCATAACAACTCCAGGGAACGCAAGGCGTCGTGACAAAAACACTTCCGAGAACGGTTTAACTTGGCAGTATCTGGCGTTTGGCGCTTCCCGAGAGACCTCCGTTCTCTACGTCTGCAAAATAGCTTCGGTGTCCCCACAGCCGCTACGGTTGCATAACCACTCTAGGGGTCGCAAGACTTCATGACAAACATTTCTAAGAACGGGCTGAATTCTCTGTATCCACAATTCCCAGGGTCCTCGTCTCCAAGCGAGCGGACAGACCCCTCTCCATCGTCGGAAGCTGAAGCAGAAGATTTCCCACCTTCTCCCGTTGACTAAAGCATGACCGGTGTAGAGTTTAACTACATCTCCACATTATAGCCTCGCTAAATGACCCATCACATACAATATGTTTCAAAAAGATCGATACGATTTCATAAGAGTGTACCTTCTACTGAATGAAGATGGAAACATGGGGTGGATACTCTAACAACCCTACCACAACAAAGGTCAAAAATTAATTATGATTTGTAGTGTTGCTCACGCTGCTAAATATTGCATTTTCGGGCAACAACAAAGTTATATTATGTGGCAGGTGTCATTAGAGCACAGTTAATAAAGTCATTTCATGAACTAATGGATAAACTAGGCACTCATCTTTTCGTGTTTCCCACGCTGGTCTCGTTGTGAACTCATGGCTCAATCGTCGAAAATCTAGGTAGTGATGATTCCAAGCTCGGGTGCAAAGAGGACTAGGTGTTATTCTGCGATATTCAAAAGTTATATAGATGTGTTTCATAAACCATTCTTGAAGATTAAACTTTTGCAAGTTAGCGCAATGGTGATGTAAAAAAGTAATCAGCACCCCGAATTTAAGTTACACTTCTTTTTTATTACTTTTGTCGCAATGTCACGTAACTCACAAAACATCACTTCACAATATAAAACATACTTGAAAATATCTTCCTCACTGTTAGAGTTCACATTTTATAAACTGACTACAATTTGCATCTTTTCAACATGACGACCAAGACTTGACTCTCTAATAACCGCTTAGGCGCCCAAAAATCAGAGTTACAAGTACGACAAAGATCATAGGGACAAAAGAAAGAATTCACATAAGAATAATATCATTGCAATATAAACTTATCGATGTATCAAAGTACCTCTACATTAATGAAATCAAATCTGAATGTTGTCTCAGAAATATGTTAACTACTTTACAGAAACACAGTAGAATATTGCTGGTATCGAGAGGTTGAGGTGAGGTGCCGTAATGGTTACGTAATTCAAGTACCATTACAATACCAACTTACGCATCGAACCTGAACTTTACGGGGGCACCATTTGTAAGGTGCTGTGCTGGTTCAGGTGGCTTTGAAGAAGACATCGTCCATGTGGCCCCCTTGCAACAACTTTGCCAGAACCGCAACGCCGCATAGCAACAGCAGTCAACGCAGACATAAAAAAAAAAGTAAATGTTCAAATGAGTGTGAATTCTTAAGGGACCAAACTGCGGAGATCATTGATCCCTAAACTTACACACTACTTAAACTAACTTATGATAGGAACAACACACACACCCATGCCCGACGGAGGACTCGAACCTCCGACGGGAGAGGCCGCGCAATCCGTGATGTGGCGCCTCTAACCGCGCGGCCACTCCGCGCGGCAATGCAGACCTCCTTGCAAAAGGATGGAACGAGTCTGATTATCGTCTGGATGTTTATAGTACTTACAATTGACGACCCATAAACACGTGTGAAAGATAAATGGAAACTTTGAGCTCAAACGTAATTGTGAAAAGTACTCCGATGTTGTACGTGTGAAAGATATGCTCCTGCGAAATCATGTAGTTCTTTCGAATATTAACCTCTTTGTCCCTCGCTCTTCATATGTGGACCTTCGTACATTAATTCTTTTTCTCCGCAAATAGGCGTATTTTTTTCGCTTATGGACCGATGGTACGCTGGTTGGACTTTCTAGTTCTTAGTTTTACAACCAGGGCGCAGCACCCTAAAAGATACGAGTCGTATGTTAGTTTACAGCTGGTCGTACGTAGACAACGGTCACTTTTACAAATCGAAAAGATATGTTAATCATTATTGTGCTTAAATATTAGACTGAGAGTCTGTGTTTTTTTCCTAATGTTTGCTAACTACTCTAGCTGTTGAGAATTAGTTCAGATTTGAATAAATTTTGTTCGTTACTATGAAATAACACTTTGTCTGAAGGTCCTCAGGTCATAAAGAATAGTTGCTAATTTTAATTTGGTCTTCGATAATGGAATACTGAAATAACTTATTTCTACACTCTACAGCAATGCATGAGATACTGACTGATGAGCAGTTGGAAGCTCTTTTTTAATGACTTCAGTGTGGAAATATCTGATTGGAAAGATGACGAATTCTGGTTTTTGACTGAAGATTGTCCTGCCGAGTTTGATGAAATTGGCTGGTAAACAATAAGAACGTTAAGATGACGTGCCAGTAGCTAGGAGAAGATGACTTCCTTGTACAGTCAATTCCTTCGACGTTGAAGATGTAGATGGTATAGAAAATGTGAATAAAAAGCCACGAAGAGTTGTGTTGCAACCAGTTTCAGAAGTTAAGTTTTAAAGTGCTGGACAACTACCAAAATTTGTTGAGGCAAGAAATCTGTCAAAATGCAGGATACCTGGCTGCAATTCATTTGCGTTAGATGTGGAATGTATTTATGTATTGTGGAAAATAATTGTTTTGAAGCGAATTATGTAAGGTACGGCAAAGATTTATTTACTGGCAGTAGCAAATTATAACTTTCAAGAAATTATTGTATGGTTATCGTTTTCTTGCATTTATGAAATTGTTTTATGGTATCAACAAAAACCAGTATTAGAAATCATATATTTCAAAAATATTAACATTAAGAATCCTATTTTCAGTGTGGATTAGCATATACAGTTTACTGTACCAAATTATGTATTGCTGAATAAAATGTTTCTTGAAGAGAGGGGAAAGAAAATACAAAGCAGAGACTAGTACGCTTACGATAAGGGAGACTTGACATCCAAATACACTCCTGGAAATGGAAAAAAGACCACATTGACACCGGTGTGTCAGACCCACCATACTTGCTCCGGACACTGCGAGAGGGCTGTACAAGCAATGATCACACGCACGGCACAGCGGACACACCAGGAACCGCGGTGTTGGCCGTCGAATGGCGCTAGCTGCGCAGCATTTGTGCACCGCCGCCGTCAGTGTCAGCCAGTTTGCCGTGGCATACGGAGCTCCATCGCAGTCTTTAACACTGGTAGCATGCCGCGACAGCGTGGACGTGAACCGTATGTGCAGTTGACGGACTTTGAGCGAGGGCGTATAGTGGGCATGCGGGAGGCCGGGTGGACGTACCGCCGAATTGCTCAACACGTGGGGCGTGAGGTCTCCACAGTACATCGATGTTGTCGCCAGTGGTCGGCGGAAGGTGCACGTGCCCGTCGACCTGGGACCGGACCGCAGCGACGCACGGATGCACGCCAAGACCGTAGGATCCTACGCAGTGCCGTAGGGGACCGCACCGCCACTTCCCAGCAAATTAGAGACACTGTTGCTCCTGGGGTATCGGCGAGGACCATTCGCAACCGTCTCCATGAAGCTGGGCTACGGTCCCGCACATCGTTAGGCCTTCTTCCGCTCACGCCCCAACATCGTGCAGCCCGCCTCCAGTGGTGTCGCGACAGGCGTGAATGGAGGGACGAATGGAGACGTGTCGTCTTCAGCGATGAGAGTCGCTTCTGCCTTGGTGCCAATGATGGTCGTATGCGTGTTTGGCGCCGTGCAGGTGAGCGCCACAATCAGGACTGCATACGACCGAGGCACACAGGGCCAACACCCGGCATCATCGTGTGGGGAGCGATCTCCTACACTGGCCGTACACCACTGGTGATCGTCGAGGGGACACTGAATAGTGCACGGTACATCCAAACCGTCATCGAACCCATCGTTCTACCATTCCTAGACCGGCAAGGGAACTTGCTGTTCCAACAGGACAATGCACGTCCGCATGTATCCCGTGCCACCCAACGTGCTCTAGAAGGTGTAAGTCAACTACCCTGGCCAGCAAGATCTCCGGATCTGTCCCCCATTGAGCATGTTTGGGACTGGATGAAGCGTCGTCTCACGCGGTCTGCACGTCCAGCACGAACGCTGGTCCAACTGAGGCGCCAGGTGGAAATGGCATGGCAAGCCGTTCCACAGGACTACATCCAGCATCTCTACGATCGTCTCCATGGGAGAATAGCAGCCTGCATTGCTGCGAAAGGTGGATATACACTGTACTAGTGCCGACATTGTGCATGCTCTGTTGCCTGTGTCTATGTGCCTGTGGTTCTGTCAGTGTGATCATGTGATGTATCTGACCCCAGGAATGTGTCAATAAAGTTTCCCCTTCCTGGGACAATGAATTCACGGTGTTCTTATTTCAATTTCCAGGAGTGTATGTACCCTCCATTTATGCCTTAACACATCATCAAAAAAATATTTCATTTGCGTTTGCGTCATGCTTGTTTGTTAGTTTGCTGGAAAACATGAAAAGAAGTGAAGGGGTTAAGAATTTGTAGTCCTAAGAGTACGTTAAATTTTACGCCAAGTTGCTATCTTCTTCATTAATATGAAAGACATAGTCCTGCGAAATCTTACGAATCTTTTTGAAACACCTTGTATTTTAACATCCATTGGGGCTTTCTTAGATTTGTCCTTTTCTCGGCAGCTATGGGGTTGAATTTTCTGTTAAGTCATCCTAATTAAGTTTCCACTGGAAACAAAAATATACCTTAGGCGAATGCCGGAGGCATTCATGAAACAGGCCATGGACGATTCCATCGCCAACTGATCAAACGTTTCGTTTCCAACGACGGCCATGTTGACGAGAAATAAATGTCTAACCTTTCTTATTCCTTCCTTCCACATATCTTGCTTTTCTAGGTAGGAAGAGAGGCGAAGAGAGAGAGGTGATGGGTCGCAATGTTCATTGTTCTCAGTACAGAATCTGCTGACGGAGTTTCAACTACCATGGTGTTCTAATTATTATTCCAAGTTCTTTATCCCATACATCAGCAGATACAGTGGTGAGGGAACGCTGGAGGAAGGTGTTGGGATGGGGGTGGGGGGGGAGAATGAGGAAAGGGAATAGGCAAGTGTTGTGACGTTCTCGTAGCATGTTAGGTAACTTCACTCCTATGGACCATATATGCTGTGGATTTCCCGAGCAAGACGTGGTATCCATCTCTCCCATATAAGTGTCAATTCCAAACTGAAATAATCAAAGTTCTAACCGTGTTGAAATTCATATAGCGAGGAGTCTTGTCGGGAAGTAGCTACTAACTGTGCGATATTGTAGAGCGTGACACTCTTCGGTCAATACCGCTGCTTGATTCGTTTTAGGAGCCCACAATATAACTTTCTTAGGTGATGTTGATATCTAGCGGAGAGAGTAGCATATTAATGCAATTAGTGCATCTATTTGCTTTCCATGGAGAATAGCTGTCAGAATCGATACTGCTCAAAGAAACTAGAGAGTGCAGGAAAATCTCTGAATTGACAATTGCAACTAAAGAATCAGTTTGGTCCAAGGTGTACAACACTGATAATATCGACATGCCGGAAGGACTACCGCATTAAGCTCTGAGCACCGAAAACAGCCTGCGGAAGATAGGGCTGTCTTGACTTTTTTTCTTTGCCTAGTAGCTGATGTTGATAGTAACGTCCACGTCGTATATAGAACAGTGACGCGACAGTGATGCTGCGCAGACACACACACACACACACACACACACACACACACACAGAGAGAGAGAGAGAGAGAGAGAGAGAGAGAGAGAGAGAGAGCCCGGAATGTTTGCAAATGTGTAGAAATGCACACACAACGTCAAAGCAGCAGCTCCAGGTTCCCTGAAAACGAATCCCATTGAACATCGGTGTTATCAGCGTGATCGTTAAGTTCCCTACGTGGAAACTCCACTACGCACTCCTCAACAGCTGTGGGAATCACAGCAGATAGCATGGCTTCCTATACCCACGGACAGCTAACGGCGCCGGAATAAGTCACTTCTATCTCGTCTATCAACGGTTCTAAAAGCTCATGAATTATTACAATAACGTAACTCAACAGAGAATACAATTTTTTACTGCTATTGCAACATTGTGCTTTGTACCATAATCGTAAGGTAGGGATTTGTACAGAGGAATACAAAATACTATTTTCCTTTACTCCACACGTGAGTGTAATAAGAAAGAGTGGCTATTAGATGTGGTACAACGGCTTACGCAAAATGTACAAATTTTCATAAATTATTGTACAATTTCGTAATGCCATGCTAACACCAATATTGAATAGAAATACATGATCGCTCCAGTACCACCGATTTTTTCGAAACTGAGAAAGTATCTTACAACAGTCATTGCATTACATCTGTTTGAGAGGTACCGATGCGAAACGGATGTCTCTCATACACAAGGGGCTGACATGGTGTGCACGTAAGATTTGTGGAGAAACTTTAAATTTCCCTTCGACTCAGGGCTAAAGATATTTACTTTTACAGTTGGTGGAAAAAATAAAATTTGTACAAATAGTCTCTCTATATTTAGACTGATGTACACGAGTGCACTGTAAGGCTTTAAAAAATCGTATAAATTCGTCACAGGGGAAGAGAGATACCATGAGACGTGGGGAGTAAGACGTGTCATTAATCCCCTGTTTTATTTCCCGCTTGCAATTCGGATTCGACTCGGAACGAGTCGGTATTTCTTGTATCCAATTTCGCAGTGGACAGAGTCAGTAAGGACTTGCCGTACGGACTGTATATCGTTACTCGCATGTATTCATTCCTTCTTGTAATTCGTACAGTATTCGATCTGAATCGACAGTTATCGTGTTTTACTCTCTTTACTCTGCCACGATTCCTTCTCAGCGCGCTCATGTCTGGCCACCGAATACAGATTTTGATGGAATGGTATTTGCTGTGCGAAGACTTGATCGAGGGTAGTACATAACTTTCACATTAAATCACAGCATTTCGTTATAATTATCGACATGTTGTTTTATTTAACAACAGATTTTGTTTCCTTCTAATAATAGACTCTAAGGGAAAAAAGACCCCAAAACGAAGGATTAATCCGAATAGGACGGAAATCTGTATACAGGGCTATTACAAATGATTGAAGCGATTTCATAAATTCACTGTAGCTCCATTCATTGACATATGGTCATGACACACTACAGATACGTAGAAAAACTCATAAAGTTTTGTTCGGCTGAAGCCGCACTTCAGGTTTCTGCCGCCAGAGCGATCGAGAGCGCAGTGAGACAATATGGCGACAGGAGCCGAGAAAGCGTATGTCGTGCTTGAAATGCACTCACATCAGTCAGTCATAACAGTGCAACGACACTTCAGGACGAAGTTCAACAAAGATCCACCAACTGCTAACTCCATTCGGCGATGGTATGCGCAATTTAAAGCTTCTGGATGCCTCTGTAAGGGGAGATCAACGGGTCGGCCTGCAGTGAGCGAAAAACCGTTCAACGCATGCGGGAAAGTTTCACGCGTAGCCCTCGGAAGTCGACGAATAAAGCAAGCAGGGAGCTAAACGTACCACAGCCGAATGTTTGGAAAATCTTACGGAAAAGGCTAAAGCAGAAGCCTTACCGTTTACAATTGCTAAAAGCCCTGACACCCGATGAAAAAGTCAAACGCTTTGAATTTTCGGCGCGGTTGCAACAGCTCATGGAAGAGGATGCGTTCAGTGCGAAACTTGTTTTCAGTGATGAAGCAACATTTTTTCTTAATGGTGAAGTGAACAGACACAATGTGCGAATCTGGGCGGTAGAGAATCCTCACACATTCGTGCAGCAAATTCGCAATTCACCAAAAGTTAACGTGTTTTGTGCAATCTCACGGTTTAAAGTTTACGGCCCCTTTTTCTTCTGCGAAAAAAACGTTACAGGACACGTGTATCTGGACTTGCTGGAAAATTGGCTCATGCCACAACTGGAGACCGACTTCATCTTTCAACAGGATGGTGCTCCACCGCACTTCCATCACGATGTTCGGCATTTCTTAAACAAGAGATTGGACAACCGATGGATCGGTCGTGGTGGAGATCATGATCAGCAATTCATGTCATGGCCTCCACGCTCTCCTGACTTAACCCCATGCGATTTCTTACTGTGGGGTTATGTGAAAGATTCAGTGTTTAAACCTCCTCTACCAAGAAACGTGCCAGAACTGCGAGCTCGCATCAACGATGCTTTCGAACTTATTGATGGGGACATGCTGCGCCGAGTGTGGGAGGAACTTGATTATCGGCTTGATGTCTGCCGAATCACTAAAGGGGCACATATCGAACATTAGTGAATGCCTAAAAAATCTTTTTGAGTTTCTGAATGTGTGTGTAAAGCATTGTGAAAATATCTCAAATAATAAAGTTATTGTAGAGCTGTGAAATCGCTTCAATCATTTGTAATAACCCTGTATGTGCTGCACTCGTACAGACACAGTTGCAGAAAAACTGGATGATTTATTCAAGAGAAAAGCTTCACAAATTGAGTAAGTTAGTAACGCATTGGCCCGTATGCGAGTAGTTATTCGGCTAGGCATTGATTGATAAGTTATTGGATGTCCTCCTCAGAGATAACGTGCCAAATTTGTCCAACTGGCGCGTTAGATCGTCACAATCCTAAACTAGTTAGAGGACCGCCGCATGGAGAGGCCGCGGGGTTAGAGGCACCGTGTCATTGAGTGCGCGGCCCCTCCCGCCGGAGGTTCGAGTCTTCCCTCGAGCATGGATGTATGTATTGTTCTTAGCGTTAGTATAAATTAGTTTAAGTAGTATGTAAGTCTAGGGAACGATAACCTCAGCAGTTTGCTCATTTGAACATTTTTTTGAGTTAGATGACCCTGTCCGTAATGCTCCAAACGAATTCCGGAGACAACCGGCGACGTTCCTGGTCAAGGTATAGTTTGGCATGCACGAAGTCAAACTCTCGCCATGTGCGAGGGGCATCATCTCGCTGAAATGTAAGCCCAGGATGACATGCAGCAGAGGGCAACAAAACGGGGCATAGAATATCGTTGACTGACCACTGCCCTGTAGGGTCGTCACGGATGACAACCGAAGGCATCCTGCTGCGAAGTGAAGCGGCATCCGTTACCACGACCCCCGATTGTCGGGCCGTATGGCGAGCCGCTGTTCGGGGCATCTCCAGACACGTCTTCGGACTGAAATCTCGTAGAACTGTCTTTAGTGATGAGTCCCGCTTCGAACTGAGCCCCGATGACCAGCGATGACGAGTTTGGATGCACTCCGGATAGCGAGCGGTGCGGTGCTAACCTGACTGTCACCCTCCGGGGGTCATGGTCGGGGGGTAACATTTCTTTTTATACCAGGACCCCTTTGGTTGTCATCCACGTCACCCCTACAGCACTGCCGTACGTCTGTGATATTCTACGCCCTGTTTTGTTGCCCTTCATGGCAAACAACCCTGAGCTTACATTTGAGCAAGATAATGCTCACCTGTACACGGCGAGAGTCTTCGCGCTTGCCAAATTCTATGTTGGTCAGCAAGGTCGCCGGATCTATCCCCAATTGGGAAATTTTGGAACACTGAGGGCAGCGTCCTCTAGCAAACTCGCGATTTTGACGATCTAATGCGCCAACTGGACAGAGTTTTGCACAATATTCCTCACGAAGACACCAACAACTCCGTCAATCAATGCCAAGCGGAATAACTGTTTGCATAAGGGCCAGAGGTGTACCAACGAGTTATTCACTTGCTCAATTTGTGGAACTCTTCGCCGGCCGCGGTGGTCTAGCGGTTCTGGCGCTGCAGTCCGGAACCGCGGGACTGCTACGGTCGCAGGTTCGAATCCTGCCTCGGGCATGGGTGTGTGTGATGTCCTTAGGTTAGTTAGGTTTAAGTAGTTCTAAGTTCTAGGGGACTTATGACCTAAGATGTTGAGTCCCATAGTGCTCAGAGCCATTTTTTTTTTGTGGAACTCTTCCTCTTCAATAGATCATCAAATTTTCTGAAATTGCTATCATTTGTTTGTCTGGATAAGTACCGCACGCTTACCGATTTCCATCCCATTCTGCTAATTCCTTCGTGGCCCGTCGTTTTTTTTTTCCTTGCAGCATATGTAAACAATAACTTACGTCTTGAATAAAAGATGTTTTATAAATCGTTTTACAAGTATTTAATGGTGGCAACATTTGAACTAAAAGCGGGAGCTTCCGAGAGACCAATAATCACTCACCAAGAGCGGCAGATACTTTCTGCGTGTATTGCAGAGCTCGGTATACGCACCAACGTTACAATTTAATAATAGATGAATAATACTCGTTGAATAATTCAGGACTACTTGTAAGATGATTAGTAATACAACGTTCTAGGAACTCAAAAAACTAAGAGAAGTGCGGTCTTGAAAATAAGTGCACTTGCCTCTCAAATTTACACTATTCCTTCGTTCAAAAATACCTGCGCGCCCGCCGATCAGCGGCAAAAATCTATCAGAGGCTCTATGCGTAATATAGGGTAACACGACGCGGCAGTATTAAGATATTAGGCATTATTGCATCAACTGTCTTAGAGAAACAAATTAAATGTAACACCGTTAAACCATTCCTCTGTCTGTACCTTTCATTCTCTACACATATGGGCAGGCTGGACCGTTGAAGGACTCTCAATGCTCTTTTCAGCCAAATCCCTGCGAAGTGGCAGTGGAGCAAACGGATTTTAAATTTGAAATATCTGGGGAGGGATTATCACTACCGGTACTTGACTGACCACCAGGAAAAGTTTACGAAAACTTGGTTGAAGCTACTTAAAATTGTTACTGGATCAACATGAGGGACTGTGTGCGTGCGTGTTTGTGTGTGTGTGTGTGTGTGTGTGTGTGCGTGTGTATGTGTGTTTCCGCATAGGACAGTCAACTCGATGAGTTATTCGATATGTACTGCAGTCACCATGTATGTTAAACATTGCTATAGTTTCATCAGTTTTTGCCTGCAAGACATGGATTACGGAGTCTGGTCATGTCTTCTAGGTAAATTTTCTTTCGGGTTTAACAACCTATTTGTTGTTAGATGTGTTAACTGTAGAATAAAATCCACTACCTATCCACAACCTATATGTTTAGCAGATTCAGTGAAACTGCATTACACTCAAATAAAGCTTTCGTCGTAGGTGATAGTCCCAATGTCAGTGAGGTGATCCGAAATTTATAACATTACGAATAAGACAGTGACTGTCAATAGAATGTTCTACTTGTTTCAAATGTGTTTTATCGGTTTCCTGTATGTCTCACATTAGGAATCAGAAGTGTTGGTCATTCTATGTACCATCCGCAAAGCAGATTCTGTAGCTTCCCAAAAAACAGTTGCCGTAACGTTTCTGGTTGATAGTTTGTTATGCTTTTTTAGTATTTTGGGCGAGGTAGATAACATCACACCTCTGATTGTCGTTTTGTCTTCGCGTCTACCACGTCTCTTCATCGTTCACGATTCTGTTCATTAGGTGTTCTATGTCCACATGGTAGCGAAAACGTCCAGAGAAGTAGTCGTACTTTGAGTTTTGTGGTTCTTAGAAACGAGTTTCTGAATCTTAACGAACGCGTGGTACTCCAGCTATTTGGTTACTCTATCACATAAAATACTTTGAAGACTGTGCAGAAAGTTGTGAAACGCCGATTTCACGAATTTTTTCATCAATTTTCTGTACCAGATCGTAGCTGACTACCGATGGACGGCCACTTCTGTCACCATGAACATTCGTCCTTCCACTCTTAAACAAAAGACACAACTGAAGCACAACACCTTTAGTCTTCAGATTCGGTCCGTCAAAAAGCACAAATTTTACGATGAATGTCAACAGTTTTGAGATTTTTTTGCCACTAAAAAGTACATTACATAACAGATTTTATGTCAGGTGGGATTTTCAATTGCAAGGCTAGTTCTGAACGACTGTTGTAGGCCAGTGAGGAGCAGTGTAGATATCTCGTTGTCGCAGTCCTGACAGGAGAAACTCCCATCGCACCCTCCTCAGATTTAGCGGCAAAATGGTTCAGTGGATACCCCGTAAAAAACTGAACACAGATCAAGCATGAAAACAGGAAGAAGGTGCACTGAACTGTGAAAATGCAGCAAAATAGAAACTGTTAACGATCCAAGCTCAAGATGCGGAACATCGAGCGAACTGCAAGATTTACGGCGACTTGGTTGTGTGGTCACGGTGTTAGACTGCAAAGTGGGAGAGTCGTATTTAAATTTCCCTTGCGCCCAATTTTTTTGCACACAATTATGAACTTTCCGTCCAATCATTCACGTGTCTGTTCTTCTGTAGCCTTGGCAATTGTCATGCTGTACATTGGTTACACAACATGAGTCGTATGTAAGAATATATTACCGTCGCAAGTCAATTTGACGAACAGTGAGAGTAGGGGAGAGGCCGCATAGATCTCTCACAGAAATGAAAACAACAAATAAACGGGTGCGAACTATGTCTCAGCAAAGTAAATCAAGAGTCAAAACTTCCAATACGGAACGCAAGAGTCATAACATGGGGTGCGTGTGGAGAACAAATATGAGGTAATTACATCTGGAAGTTACCTCGTTACACCTCGATGTTGCAGACGGACGTTACACTACGACACAACCTCAAATTTGAATACAGCGTACAGACCCGTCAATACCCAAACGGAAATTTCATAATTTTGTGAGAGTTAATGGGGCACAATGGATATTTGAACAAGGATCTCCCCCTTCGCAGTTTAACACCATGACCACATAACAACGACGGCGTGGCCGTACTAATTCGCTCGAAGTTGCACATCTAGAGCTTGAACCGTTTGCTGTTTCGATTTTGTTTCTTTTTCCACGGTTCAGTGTACCTGGGCGGAGAAACTTCCCCGACCCAGCCGGGAATCGAACCCAGGCCCAGAGGATTGACAATCCGTCACGCTGACCGTTCAGCTACCGGGTTCGGACGTCCTGAAGTCTACCACCTGACTTGCCTACCACTCAGCCTACATAAACATTACATTTCATATCCCTACAAATTGTTACATCTAGCTACTTGTATGAGTTAACTGATGTTGATATACTACTCATAGCATAGAACTATTCTGCGCTTGTGAGGTTACTTGTGCAGTTTTTTTCAGAGCGTGCTTGATTACAGATAACTGCAACATCTACAAAAAGTCTGAGGTTGCTAACAATATTGTCTACCAGGTCATTAATGTACAACATCAAGGATCTAAATACACTTCATTGGATCAAGCTTGTAAGCTCCCCACAAAAATATTTAAATTAAAATGTACCATGAACCAAATGTAACCTCCCCACAGAAATATTAATTAAATGATGAACCACGAACCAAGTGTAACCTCCGCACAATAATAATAATTAAATGAATTTTAAATATTGTAACCTCTGAACAAAATTGGCTCCCATTTATAATCTCTGTGCAGAAATACATTCACATTTAATGTTCCCACAAAATTCTTTTCTCATTTAATGTTAAGTTCGAAACAGAAAAATTCCTAAACACCAAGATAAAAAAAAATTCAGTAACCTGATAAATTTTATGACGACAGCAGCGCTGCGCCACGGCCCTGTATTCTGAATAAAAAAAAAGCAAAAAATTCTTAGCCCAGTAAAAACTGCGAATATATCTGCTCTTACATAAAAAATTTTCGGCACAACTCCGTGCAATGCTGGCCTATGCTTTGTGACTCGTGAAAGGAATTAATTATTCATTGGATAAAATCTTTAAATGGAAATGAATGCTTTTTTTAAAAAAAATACTTTATATTATAAAAATTATTATTGTGGCATTTTTAAAAAAATTGGAATGACAATTCACATACATTACTAGATATGCGCAAGGCTGCTTCTTTACCTTAAACAATAATACTCATCCTCCAGAGTCTCGACCAGAGCAGACTCCCGACACGCGCACACAATTGCCGACTACTGCCGACTAACGACAAGCAACAACTAACTACATACTGCTCTCTGGTCAGAGACTCTGCCATGCCTCGCCCATCGCCGGCAACGCATACGTATTACATAATCCTCCACTGGGGGGACAAAAATTTGGCAGCGATGGTGAGTCAATTGGACTTGCCATCAGCAACAAATTTTTCTTAATTAACTAAGTTTACAATCACAGAATATATACATATATATAAGTGCAGAACATGAAATAAAATATAGTGCACATGCACTGAGTACAGAACATATCAAGCAATGACAAAATGTATACACAATGAGTACAAAACATATTAACAAATGGCAAAAGTGCATACGCACTGTAGTACAGAACATATCAGGAAATCACAAAATGTATAGGCAATGACTACAAATCATATTAACAAATGACATAAAGTGCACACGCACTGTAGTTCAGAATATATCAGCAAATCACAAAATGTATACGCAATGAATACAAATCATATTAATAAATGACATAAAGTGCACACGCACTGTAGTACAGAATATATCAGGAAATCACAAAAAGTATACGCAATTAGTACTAATCATATTAACAAATGACAAAAGTGCACACGCACTGTAGTTTTTTTTATTTTTATTTTTTTATTTTTACAAGAACTAGGATAGGAAAGGGAAGGATTGCATCATGGTTGTAGCACATTAGGTTGCACGAAGCTGCACTGAAAGTCCATATCTTTCTACAGAAGCACAACACCAAGTGAGACAATCTGAAGTTCTTTTCCCTGAAGTATTAATCAGTGTAGCCAAGACACTGAAATGTCGTAGTAATATTCCATGTTATCATTTTGGTAGCACATTAGGTACACCAAACAGTGGGACCATAATAACATCTCCATCGCTCAAGGTGGTGGACAGCATGTCGTGTCAACACCACGTTCTTGTAAGGTACACCAACGTAGAATTAGTGCTCCATGAGCATGAGGATAGACAGGACAAACGGATATTGTAGTAATTTCTGGTAATTAGGTCAGAAGGTGAAGGACATTAAGTCACATGCTAGTCTTCACTGAGAATTACACTAGTCTAACAACTGATTTGATTAATTAGTGGCACTCATCGCCCAGTTACTGAACATTTCTGTACCATGTATGAAGTATTACAGAATAATGTTCATAAGTCAATTGTTTACAGAGAACATTGGCACTCATTGACCAGTTACAAACCATCAGAAGTCATCATTCAAAACAGGAGCTAATGAGTGTAGCATCAAGCTACTGGTATTCATACATATAGCATGAAAGTGACATAATACAAATTTAAAATATAAGAAACATTGGCATTCATTGGTCAGCAAGTATTGAATATTACAAAACATTTTTCATCATTCAAGTGACATATGACATATTTAAAAATAATTATTGGCACTCATTGGCCAGTTACAAATCATCAGAAGTCATCATTCAAAACAGGAGTTAATGAGTGTAGAGCATGCATGCATTATTGCAAAATATCATTCACTATTACTCAGAACTCATCATTTAGGTGACATAAGACATAATTAAAATGTAACATACTGTAACTATTATTCAAGTCTGTGGTTGGAAAACATCATTCAGTATTACTCATAACTCTTTTAAATTGGTATCATTATTTGGGACTGGTAATACACATTTTTTTTGTGCTAGCAATGCATTGCGTTGGGATCGATAATTAATTGCTGGGGCATAACAATATTTGTTTTTGACTTATTACTGCAAATGAAGATGGGTAACGTCATTCGTCATGAGTCAGCTGTAGCAAGGTTATGAAACAAATAGAGTATATGTGATCACATTCATGAATGACACAGGTTTAATGACCAACTGCTTATAGCACATTAATTTCATGAATAATTTCTCCTGCAAAAAATACAAAATGGATTATTAAGCTGAAAGAAGAAACGCATATTATGCTGAAAAGTAGTGAACTTCGAATTAACAGGTAATGAAATGTGTATTAAATATATATGTTTTCTAGCTGTCCTTTCCAAAACCTTCAGTCATCATACCATGCGACGTAAGACATACTGTCAAAACGAACTGCAACAAATACTTAAATAACTACATAGCCTAAATACATAAACCTCAACATTATCCTCATCTGCAAAGAAAAGCTTCATTATCATTACTATCATCACCTGCAAAGAAAAACTTCATTATCCATATCAACATAATTCCATTATTATCATCACCTATAAAGAAAAACTTCATTATTCATATTAGCATATTCTGCATCACTATTTATCATCATTCATTATCATCTGCAAAAAAGTCACTTCATTATTCATTATACAACTAATCATAGTATAGAGTTCCTTATTTCTAGCATATTTCATCACTAAAACTAAGATGTGTAGTTCTGTCTGACAGCCTGCATCAATCGCCTCGTATTCTGAAAGAAAAAATTATTTAAGACTGCTATCATACGATGTGTATAGTATATTCTTGTTAATGCTTGTTATTTCCGACCCATTTACTCTTCGTGACGAGGTATTGTATCTTCTTTCGTTCATTCCGAAGTTGAAATTCCCATTTCACAGTATTTCTTCCTGAAAATGATGAACAATGATTAATGTCTTGCATTTAAATCATATACCCATCAAATAAAAACTGGTTTATAGTGATATAATTAAGCATACAGCATAGCATGACAGAAAAAGTAATATGTCAAAAAAAAAAAAACATAGACGGTGTTCAGATGCAAAAATGTACACAGAGTATCACAATGTAGCAACAACAAAAAAAAAAAAAAAAAAATGTAAAATAGTTACGATGTTGAGATATCATAAGGCAAAATGTCAAAGTCAACTGGTGTTTGTTACGTCTTAAATATTTCATAGTGCATACAAACAAAATAGGAAAACAATCATACATACATGAAGAATGGAAAATGTGCACAGTCTGATGTGTAACGACAAAAAGAACGACCTGCTAACCTTACCTTGCCGGGCAATTGCCAAGAAAAAATGCGATAATCATCAGTAAGTAATCACATAAATATAATTGCATAAGTGGTCATGAAATGTGTAAGTTCATCTGGAAAAATGTACACGGTCTGATGTGTAACGACAAGAAGAGCGACCTGCTAACCTTGCCTTGCCGGGCACTTGCCAAGAAAAATATACGATAATCATCAGTAAGTGTTCATGTGAATATAATTGCATAAGTGGTCATAAAAAATCAGGAAATGTCATTACAGTGTGATAAATCATAAAGTATGTTCATTCAATAAAGGGTTTGATGTTGGAGATATGGTTTTTCTGGTTCTCAGAGTTTCGAAGTGTACTACATTGGGGTGAAGAATGCTGCGAATTCGAAATGGACCTGCATATAGAAGCTCAAATTTACTACATCTACTTTTTCCTCTATTAGATAAGTAATGTGTGCGTACTAATATCTTCTGTCCAATGTGAAAGTCACGGCGTGTACAAACCTGTTTTTGCTGTCTTCTCCGGCGCTCTGTGGCACGTTTGATGTTGTTCAGCGCAATGTAAATTACACTCCTGGAAATTGAAATAAGAACACAGTGAATTCATTGTCCCAGGAAGGGGAAACTTTATTGACACATTCCTGGGGTCAGATACATCACATGATCACACTGACAGAACCACAGGCACATAGACACAGGCAACAGAGCATGCACAATGTCGGCACTAGTACAGTGTATATCCACCTTTCGCAGCAATGCAGGCTGCTATTCTCCCATGGAGACGATCGTAGAGATGCTGGATGTAGTCCTGTGGAACGGCTTGCCATGCCATTTCCACCTGGCGCCTCAGTTGGACCAGCGTTCGTGCTGGACGTGCAGACCGCGTGAGACGACGCTTCATCCAGTCCCAAACATGCTCAATGGGGGACAGATCCGGAGATCTTGCTGGCCAGGGTAGTTGACTTACACCTTCTAGAGCACGTTGGGTGGCACGGGATACATGCGGACGTGCATTGTCCTGTTGGAACAGCAAGTTCCCTTGCCGGTCTAGGAATGGTAGAACGATGGGTTCGATGACGGTTTGGATGTACCGTGCACTATTCAGTGTCCCCTCGACGATCACCAGTTGTGTACGGCCAGTGTAGGAGATCGCTCCCCACACCATGATGCCGGGTGTTGGCCCTGTGTGCCTCGGTCGTATGCAGTCCTGATTGTGGCGCTCACCTGCACGACGCCAAACACGCATACGACCATCATTGGCACCAAGGCAGAAGCGACTCTCATCGCTGAAGACGACACGTCTCCATTCGTCCCTCCATTCACGCCTGTCGCGACACCACTGGAGGCGGGCTGCACGATGTTGGGGCGTGAGCGGAAGACGGCCCAACGGTGTGCGGGACCGTAGCCCAGCTTCATGGAGACGGTTGCGAATGGTCCTCGCCGATACCCCAGGAGCAACAGTGTCCCTAATTTGCTGGGAAGTGGCGGTGCGGTCCCCTACGGCACTGCGCAGGATCCTACGGTCTTGGCGTGCATCCGTGCGTCGCTGCGGTCCGGTCCCTGGTCGACGGGCACGTGCACCTTCCGCCGACCACTGGCGACAACATCGATGTACTGTGGAGACCTCACGCCCCACGTGTTGAGCAATTCGGCGGTACGTCCACCCGGCCTCCCGCATGCCCACTATATGCCCTCTCTCAAAGTCCGTCAACTGCACATACGGTTCACGTCCACGCTGTCGCGGCATGCTACCAGTGTTAAAGACTGCGATGGAGCTCCGTATGCCACGGCAAACTGGCTGACACTGACGGAGGCGGTGCACAAATGCTGCGCAGCTAGCGCCATTCGACGGCCAACACCGCGGTTCCTGGTGTGTCCGCTGTGCCGTGCGTGTGATCATTGCTTGTACAGCCCTCTCGCAGTGTCCGGAGCAAGTACGGTGGGTCTGACACACCGGTGTCAATGTGTTCTTTTTTCCATTTCCAGGAGTGTATTTCATGGTGTCGTAGTCGACGAGATGTAGGAAAGGTTACTAATTCTTTAATTTTGTTAGGTGGTTCAACATTTTTCAGTATAACAGACGGAGATAGCATAGTAGATTCATTTGATATGGAATTAATTACATCCTAGAATGAGAGTATGTGTGTGTCCCAATCAATATGTTTTTTTATGGCAGTATATTCTACACAGTTTACCAATTTCTTTCATTAATCGTTCACAAGGGTTCGAAGAAGCATGGTACCTGGATATATAGATCGGAGAAATGTTTTTAGCTCGTAATATACGCGTCCATATAGCAGATCGAAACTGTGGTCCATTGTCGGAAATTACTTTCAATACATGCCCTACATGAAATAGAAAATGTTTTACAAATGCTTTCGAAACAGTTTTAGCAGTAGCTTCGCGTAACGGAGTGAAGGTAACAAATTTTGAAGTGAGTTCAACAGCGACAAAGATGTAGCAAAAACCTCTATTAGTTCTGGGAATCTACAGCGGCCATGTGTCTCGAAGTCGTATCTGACTTAGCTTTCTGGCAGATTTTACATGACGCTAAAACTCGTCGAATACGTTTCTCCATGTTGGTAAAATAACAGTTCTGTCTCAATATAATAAAACATTTTCTGGCTCCGTAATGTGCGTAACTTAAATGAGTATATCAGATTAATTTGTTAACAAGTTCGTCAGGAATGCATAATAACCAAGCGGCGAAACAGAATGTTATTGCGTACAGTGTAATGGTTTCTAATGGTAACATTATTCCTATCTTGCCAAAGGTGTTTAATTTCTTTCCATACGTTGTCTTTACTCTGCTCTTGTGCTATGTCTTGTAATGACGACGAAATGAAATTCTCAAATGCAACTTGTTGAATGTACATGACGCTGAAATTTGCTTGGCAGAAGTTGGTTGCGATGTCTTGCTGATTGTTGCTGAGAGAACGGGATAGTGCGTCTGCTACAATATTTTGTGTACCGGGAATTTGAACAATTGTAAAATTAAATTCCTGCAAATAAAGTTTCCATCTACTTAATCTGTCGCGTGTAAATTTAGCGGAAAGTAAAAACTGAATAGCTCTATGATCTGTGTAAACGGTAGTGTGTCTTCCATAAAGAAAATGCCGAAATCTCGTAAATGCCCAAACAACACATAGTGTTTCAAGTTCTGTAACAGAATAATTGCGTTCAGAAGGTGACAGAATGCGACTCCCAAAGGCAATGTTTTTAATTACTGTAATGCCATCTTCTTCAATTTCCTGAAAAATGTGTAGGCCTAAAGCGGCGTTAGAACTGTCGGTGGCAATGGAAAAATTTCTAGTAAGATCTGGGTGTGATAAAAGTGGTGCATTCAACAAAGCTTGTTTCAGGTTCACAAATTCAGAATGTGCTTGCTTATCCCAGGACCAAATAGTGTTTTTACTTGTCAATTGACATAATCTAGGGGTGTCTAAAGCAGAATAATGAATAAATTTACGAAAAAAGTTAATTAAACCCAAAAAGCCGCGTAGTTGTTTCTTCGTCGTAGGAACAGTAATGTCACGTAAAGCTTGAAGTTTTTCCGGGTCAGGCGCAATGCCCTCTGCTGAAATTACACGTCCAAGAAAGTTTATAGAAGTTTTACCAAAGTGCGATTTACTAAGATTAACTGTGAGTCCTTGTGCACGAAAAGTTCGTAACAGTTGTTGAAGAATCAGATTGTGTTTAGACCAGTTAGCTTCTGCAATAAGAATGTCGTCTACATACGTTGTGATTCTGTCTTTAAGTTCTGTCGGAAGTATTGTATTCAAACCGCGAATAAATGTTGCTGAAGAAATAGTTAAAGCGAACGGTAATTTACAAAATTGATAACAGTCATCAAAACAGAGAAAAGCCGTGTACTTTCTGCAGTCCGGATGGAGTTGAATTTGCCAAAATCCCGATTTCAAATCTAATGTGGAATGAATAGCAGTACCATGAAATTTCTGTAGAAGTTCTTCTAGTGTTTGAGGGCGATCTGTTTCATTAATAATAATGTCATTGATGTGACGCGAATCAAGTACGAGGCGAAGTGAACCATCCTTTTTCTTAACAATATGGAGCGGGTTTATGTACGGACTAATTGCCGGTTCAATAATTCCTTGGTCAAGCATAGCTTGCAATTCTTTCTTAACTTGTTCTCTGTGAATATACGGAATGGGATAATGTTTCGCTTTAAATGTGTCGTGCTGTTTAACTTGAAATTCATACATAAAACCGGACATAGTACCAGGAACGTTGTCAAAAACTGGAGCTTGCTGTAAAAGAATTTTGCGTAGTTGTGTGCGTTCGTCGTCTGTATTTGCACTGCTCTGTTTAACTTTATCAGAAATCATTTGTATAGCGTCATAGTCGGCTTCGTCTGGAGTATTATAGTTGTGTACGTACGTATCTGTGAACAATGTGCAATGACAGTCTATGTTACGTGATGCAGAAATGACCTCTGTACGATTGTTTGTTCTTCTGCAGATAAAGAGTGCTGAAATTCTAAAGCCAGTTGTACATTTTCATCCTTTAACATTAAATAGGAGTTTTGAAAGTCAATAACTGCGTCGTGTTGTACCAGAAAATTCGTACCTAAAATAACGTCTGTCGTCAATAAGGGAACAATCCAAAAATTTGAGTGAAATGTATGACCTGCAATACAAAATGATAAATGTGTCTGTAATTTTACATCTACTTCTTTACCATACAGTGCTCCTTTTACTTTAGTTTTGCCTAATGGTAACGTAGGATAGCTATTCTCTTTGTTACATTCGTTGAAAGTTTCCTCATTTATAACTGACATAGGAGATCCAGAATCAATTACGCATACGTCTTACAAGCTTCAAGTTAATTCTACTCTCTCGATAATTCTCTATTCAAGCTAACGTGCTGCGTCCTCCCCACCAAGAAATCGTCAGTCCAGTTACAAATTTATTTTGACATACCACATGTCCGCACTTACGATAATAAACGTTGGTGTGATATTGAGTCAAATGGTTTTCGGAATCTGCAGCGAAGTTTCAAATGAGCGCATACCCCGCTGCAGAGTGAAAATTCGTTTGGAGACTTTCATCTTCCGTCAGTAGTACATCCACCTAGTCAAGAAATCTTCAGACCAGTCACAAATTATGTTTGATACCCCACACGATTGTAATGTTGTTAATAAAGGCTGGTTTAGTACCGAGTCAAATGTTTTCTTAGGAGTCGAGAATCAGTGCATCCGTGTAACTGGCTGGATCCACGGTCACGTGAGTTCATCCCAGTGTGAGCCGCAAAAGGAAGAGGGGGAGAGGACGGGGCGCGTGTGAGCTGCAGTGGCAGCCCGGCGGCGCCCATAGCAACGGGCCAGGCGGCGGCTGTGCAGACAGTTATTGATCCCGCGCCGCAGCCCGGCCGCCGCCGCCGCGAGGTCACCTCCGGCATCTCCGGCCGCAAGACAGCCGCCGCCGCCGTCCCTGGGGACCCACCACTGACAGCGGCCTCTATCACTCACACCCTCTCCCACCACAGCCTACAGCCACCATCCGCAGTGTGTGCCGGAGGGCACCCACGCACTGGGATCATTCTCTTCCACCCTCACACTCTTTGGCGTAACTAGGTCGAATGGATCGTCCCAGCCTCCCTCTTTCGACTTGTTCCCATTTTTGGTCCTATCCTCACCTCGTGTCTCGTCCCACCGCCGTTGTTACTTTGCTACCAATAAATCCTATACTCTATAAAGACTCGAACTCCCGTGTATAAAGCCACTTCAAACTTCCAATAAACTTATAAATGTGTTAATGTGTTAAATATTTGACGTTAACCGTGTGAGCAAGAGAAAGTTTAGAAAAAAATTGAAATTATGTTGAAAGTGTATTGGGAGTCACTAAGGAGTCACATTGTCAAACACTCCGCGAGTATATATTGATACGTCGTGTCTCTTCTGCCGCACGTGTCTGGCAGAACACACACCACACATCACCGACTGAAAAAACCGCAACACCAAAAAAATAATTAATGTAGAATAACCAGTGATACTGTAATTCTGTCAGTGACAACAAAGAACCTGGAAGAGCATTTGAACGGAATGGACAGTGTCTTGAAAGGAGGATATAAGATGAACATCAACAAAAGCAAAACGAGGATAATGGAATGTAGTCTAATTAAGCCGGGTGATGCTGAGGGAATTAGATTAGGTAATGAGTTTTGTTATTTGGGGAACAAAATAACTGATGATGGTCGAAGTAGAGAGGATATAAAATGTAGACTGGCAATGGCAAGGAAAGCATTTCTGAAGAAGAGAAATTTGTTAACATCGAGTATAGATTCAAGTGTCAGGAAGTCGTTTCCGAAAGTATTTGTATGGAGTGTAGCCATGTATGGAAGTGAAACATGGATGATAAATAATTTGGACAAGAAGAGAATAGAAGCTTTCGAAATGTGGTGCTACAGGAGAATGCTGAAGATTAGATGGGTAGATGACATAATTAATGAGAAGGTATTGAACAGAATTGGGGAGAAGAGAAATTTGTGGCACAACTTGACTAG
Source organism: Schistocerca piceifrons (assembly GCF_021461385.2). Lineage (NCBI taxonomy): Eukaryota > Metazoa > Arthropoda > Insecta > Orthoptera > Acrididae > Schistocerca > Schistocerca piceifrons. The sequence continues at coordinate 747,173,995 of NC_060138.1, read as the reverse complement.
AAGAAGGGATCGGTTGGTAGGACATGTTCTGAGACATCAAGGGATCACCAATTTAGTACTGGAGGGCAGCATGGACGGTCAAAATCGTAGAGGGAGACCAAGAGATGAATACACTAAGCAGATTCAGAAGGATTTAGGTTGCAGTAGATACTGGGTGATGAAGAAGCTTGCACAGGATAGGGTAGCATGGAGAGCTGCATCATAGCAGTGTATGGACTGAAGACAACAACAACAACAACAACAACAAACAATGAAATTTTGGGAATAGATTTTTCTAGCTAACGTACTTAAGATATTAACACTGCGAGATCACATGTAAATGTAAGCGCGAGATAATACACTGCAAATGTGAAGTGTTGGTTAACAACCGATGTAACCGCCAGTACATTGAATGAAGCATGTAGACGTCCATCCATTGTGTTGTGCAGGCTCCGCATGTCAGTTTGTAGGATGGAGTTCCATGCCTGTTGCACTTGGTCGCTCATTACAGGGACGGTTAATATTGTTTGTGGATGGTGCTGCAGTTGTCATCCGATGATGTCCCATACGTGCCAGATTGGAGTCAGATCTGGTGATCGAGCAGGCCAAGGCAACGTATCGATACTCTGTAGAGCACTTTGAGTTACAACAGCGGTATAAGGACGAGCGGTATCCTGCTCGGAAACACCCCCTGGATTGCTTTTCATGAGTGGCAGCACAGCAGATCGAATCACCAGACTGACGTACAAATTTGCAATTAGGATTCGTGGTGTAACTACGAGAGTGCTCCAGCTGTCATACGAAATCGAACCCCAGACCGTAACTCCAGATGTATGAGTAGCTCTAGTGCGTCTAGCACACAAGACAGGTTGGTTACAGGCCCTCAGCTGGCCTCATCCTACCCAACACAGAGTTGTCACTTGCGCGGCGGCAGAAGCAGCTTTCAACAGAAAACACGACAGACCTCCACCTTCTCGCCCATTGAGCTATCTCTTGACACCAAGAAGTTGCAAATGGCGGTAGCTTGGGGTTGGCAGAATGGAGCTGTTCTCGAAGTAACCGATTTGTAACAGTTCATTGTGTCACTGTGGTGCCAACTGCTGCTCAAATTGCTGGTGCGGATGCAATACTACGCGCGATGGTCTTCTCTCTAGGTAGTGCCACGTGGCCGTCCGGAGGACAGTCTTCGTGCGGCCGCACACCGCTGCCAGCAGTTACGTGCAGTGGTTACATTCCTCCCAAGTCTTTGTTGTCTTATAGGCCTTATAGGCACTCTTGACATACATCATCTCCCCTCATCCAGTCTCATACGTAACTAAAGCTCACGACTGTTACGGCGTGTACCTAAAGTAAACCTGATTTGCACTGTAACAGCGGTGCTAGTAACGGTAATCTTACACGACTGGCGCGACATTTGAATAGTCATCATCTTTCAGATGTAGAAAAACGCTTACCAACCTTCATTTATGTCGCACAGCTCCTTCTTGGTGTCCTGATTTTTTTTCCGTCGGTGCATATGGGCAAGGACGGATCTAGGTACTTTCAGAACGGGTGCGCAATATCTTCCGAACCCCTACAGAACTTAGCGAACGCTACAAGCAGTGGGGCTAACGGGAAGCGGCGAACCTTGCACGTGACTGGTTAAGAATTTGGGTTGGACGGGAATTGTGTCCTCATGGCCGAGGCAGTTAAGGGGGTCGTTCTACAGAAGCGGAGCATCCAGGTTCGAGTTTCGGTCAGGCTCAAATTTTTAACCTTCACCAGTGACTTACACTGATCAGCCAGAACATTATGACCACTCACCTACTATCGATATAAAGCCGTTCAGGCGATAGCAGCATCACCTGCGGAGAGTGACTGCTAGCCAGACACAACCACGGTGCATGTAGTACCAGTGAGCCTATATCCGCGTGTAGAATGGGGAAGACACGCTATCTGAGTTTGACCGAGGGCAAGTTGTGACGCCCCGGAGGCTCGGCACGAGCATTTCGCCTGTCGGGTATTCGAGGAGTACAGTGGTGAGTGTCTTCAACACGTGGCGAAGCCAAGGTGAAACAACGTCCAGACGCCGTGGGGTTGGGCGGACACTCCTAATTGCAGATGTCTGACGTAGTAGGCTGGGCAGACTGGTGGAAAAGGACGGGCGCCGAACTGTGCGGAACTAACATCAGACTTTGATGCTGGGCAGACTACAAGCGTGTCTGAACTCACAGTGCACCGGACACTGCTGAGGATGAGCCTTCGCTGCCGTCGACCCATGCATGTGGCAATGTTAACACCGCATCGGCAACTACGACTGAAATGGGTAAGTGAGCATCGGCACTGGACGTTGGGACAGTGGCAAGCCGTGGCATGGTGTGATGAATCCCGATACCTTCATCATCATACTGATGCGAGGACACGAATCTTCTTCCAGGGGAACAGCTCCTTGACACCCGTACTGCGGGACGGAGACAAGCTGGCGGCGGCTCCATTATGCTCTGAGGAGCTTCACGTGGATATCTGTGGGTCCCTTGCAGCTCGAGTAAGGCACCGTGATGGCAGCTTACACCCCTTCATGACGATCATATTTGCCGACGGCAGTGGCAGTTTTCAACAAATAATGCGCCATGTCAGAAGGCCAGGAATGTAATGGAGTGGTTCGAAGAACACAAAGGAGAGTCCCAGTTGAAATGCTGGCCGACCAACTCGCCAGACCTAAACCCAATGAAACACCTCTGGGATATCATTGAACGTGAACGTGGCGTCAGAGCTCATCCCCTCCCTCCCCGGAGTTAACGGGAATTAGGGGTGACTTGTGTGTGCAGATGTGGTGCCAACTCCCTCCAGCGACCTACCAAGGACTCATTACTTTCATAGTATGACGCGTCGCCGCTGTTATCCGTGCCAAAGGTGGACATACCTGCTATTAGGTAGGTGGTCACGACGTTCTGGCTGAGCAGTGTATTGCAGCGTCTGTAGGCAACTCAAGCCCTGATTTCTCGTAATATCGATGAGCATAGTCTGGGTATCAGCGCGAAGTGAGTTGCACTGTCTCCAGACATACACACAGTTTCTATCAGCAATACTTGCCTTAACCGTGTTAAACCTTTAACATAATACTGTATCTCTTACTGCGTGGATTCTGACAGCATTTTAAATTTTTAAATTCGGTCAATAATTACAGGAAGTATTGAAAATAATATTTTTGTTGTCTTTGTGCACCATGAACTGTGAGCCATGAACTGGGCTGGCCGCTTAGTAATGCAGATATTTGAATGAAGGAAATTCCGTCAACAGTACGCATCGTTTAAGAGCTCTCGCTTTTAAGTTTATCTATATTGGCTGCCTTGGCGGGAAAGTGTCATTATCTAGCCATTGTAGCAGTACGTAGTGATAAAGAATAGACGTAAGCTGTTGTTGCGATTCTTTCTTGGAATTCATAAAAGAAAGTGTTCTGCTAGGATAGTAAGCAACACGTGCATCTTGTAATTTAATCGGTTGTGACCAGTTACTGCTGTTCAGTTTACTTCATTACCTGTCACGTCTACATGGTGTTGCTCCCTCGTCCACGCAGCAGCAGTTGTCTCTCTGTCATTTTCTGGGATATAATGATACGTTTGTCAACTCGTGACCTTTAGAGCAACAGTTCTTACCACTGCAGCGGTTAATTCAGTAGTGCCTTCTGCCGAACATCGACAATAGAGATCGCAGCAAAAGCATTTGAAGTAACGGAAATATCCTCATACAACCTTAATAGTTATTTGGCGAAGGAATTTACTCATTCTCTTATAACGGCGGACAACAGTGGGAACTGCAGATCAGATCAGCAACTATAACTTTATCACTGGAGACAGTAGCACAGTAGAGGAAATCCAGCCAGGAATTTGTACGGGAGTGGCCAGAATTCAGGGCCACAGGGGTGCAAGAGGACACATCTGTTCCTGACATCTGCTCTCTGCCAATTGCGGCCAGTTGACAGAAGGAAGCGGAAAGTCCAATCATAGGATATCTTCCGCTCAACACTAGTGAAGAATACTCTTGAACAGAAACAAAACTTAAGGAAGAGAAGGAAAGCGAGGGGAAGAGAGAAAAAGGGGAATAAGATCTTTTAGGATAGATAAAACACACAAGCACACACCACCATTCAGGAATTAGGCCTTAGGCCTGCTCCGACTGGCTGACAAGGAACGATCAATGATCGTTGGAAATGTGATCAACATGGTGGCAACCCCTCCAGCCATTATTGCCAGTAGATGAATTCTCATAACTCCGCTGCTTCTTAATTTAAGCAGCTCCTCATTTGGCCTCACAAGGTTCAGTGCACTCAGCTGCTGATCTTCCCAGTTCAGAAGAATAAAGTCTGAGGAGGCACCGGGAATCGAAACCGAGTCCTTCTGCACCGAAGGGAGCGTCGCAAACCATCCGGCGACGTTCTGCGAAAAGAAAATTGCTCAATGCTCTTCAGAAAGCTGATTATACTGCAAAAAAGTATTTGCTCAGGTCTCGGATACGATTCTGATGATGACTGGGTGGGTGTACAGAATTGTGGCACGAAAACTGCACGTATCTCATGGTTTAGGACGTTATCCGAGGACTGCTGAGGATTCCACGTGTGGACTCTTGTCCGATTGTATACGAACTGTTACCGGCCTGTGCAGGTAACGCTCACTCAACACTTGCGACCTATTCGTATTATTTTGTCTGCCTTAACAGTGAGAAAAACATTTATCTTTACAATGATTGATATATAGGTGCTTAAACGACAGGCTGTTATATGAGAGATTACAATAAAAGATTTAGTAGATATCCGCATGTTTCGTTAATTGCATACTATTATCCGAAAGCTCCCTACGTTGACATCTGTCTGTATTTAGTTCTTTGGCCTCTTAGTTGAACGCCCATCCGATATGAAATTTATTGGCTTATTAAAAGTGTAAGTTGGACCAGGACTCGAACATGACACCTTTGCCTTTCTCGTGGATTTGTTTATACTAATTATTTTGTTGTAAAAAAGTTCTAATTATAACTAAACACCGTGGACCTGATACACATGGTGATTCAGCTACCCCTACCAATGGGATTTATGCAACCTGTAAAGCCATAACAACCATGCATGAGATTTTAATATCCCTTCACTCGCTACATGCAAACTATTAGTCCTACAGAAAAAATGAACATTATTTTTTTGTAAGAAATTTAATGAAGTCAAATTTTGTACTGGGATACGTTTTCGCTGGAGACCATGGTTTTAGAGTTATTCAAGAAAAATGCGTTTGAAGCTCAATTTTGTACGTTTTGCTTGAATAAATCGAAGACTTCGGCCTCTAGCGAAAACGTATCCCTATACAAAATTTAACTACATTAGATTTTCTACAAAAGGTCCTTCTCATTTCTTCTGTAGGACTAATAGTTTGCCTGTAGCGAGCGAGAGAATATGAAAATCTTGTGCGCGGTAGTTGAAGGTATTGCAGGTTGCATAAAACCCAATGCCATGGGCAACTGAATTACCCTGTACACACTGGTGCGCAAAACTTAAGGACGAAAGTAACTTTCACATGATGTGTCACTCGCAAGTAACATACCTGAATGAAACTTGAATCATTCACAGAAAAAAACTGGTACAGCATAGTAGATAAGGTAACTGAAAGAAATACGCAATGAGACCGCGATTTATGATGGTGTCCTGGACACTGTAAAAGCCGGGCGATGGTTCTTAATAGGGTGCCCAATTACCACGGACGGCAGTGCATGCTCAGAAACATGGTCCCACGCTGGCCACAAGACTGATAAACAGCTATTTTTTTATTTATTCTTTATAATTACGGCCTATTATCTGAAAAGCTAAAATAAGCAATACAAATCACTTTTCCTTGGATAGTAACAAATTATGTATTAATTATTTATTTCTGATACTTAATAACTACAACTAAGACTACTTCTACTACTGCAAAACTACATTAAACCCATAACCCATTACCCAGCTACTGATCTTCTACAATCACTACATAAGTTGCTCTCTGTTTGTTCATTTATTTTGGTGCATGTAACTTGTATATGGTTTCTCCGCTACTGGATCCGTCCTCATACTACCCCAGTCAACAGCTATAGTCTGCTGGATTCCTTGGGTGTCGGGCAGCACGTCAGCAGCGCTTCCACTATAGAAAGTAACTCCACCCATCACTGTTACTTCTTAAAGTCCACACCTCCGTGGTCACTTAAACCAATGCAGTGTAGATTCTTGGGACAATAATTCACTCGGTGATCGCCGACGTCACTTATCTTCTCTCCGTCTGTAGAGTATGTTGTCTTGCCTGGATGGCAGCGTGATGACTTATGGATGAATGCCTCGTGAAGTCTTCCTTGGCCTTCGTGGATACTGCAGCTGCAGTATCGTCCAACATGCGCCAGATCGACTCGCCTCTTAGCGCTGCTTTGAGATCCAATATCCTTAATATGTGACGCCCATTACCCACTGCACCTTCATAGAGCGTGCAGTGCCACACTGTCTGTTCTGTTGTGCCCACACTGCCGCAGGCGCAGATGTGATCCAACTGTCTTCTGATTTTGTATAGATACGTGATATAAAGGTCATGGCCAGTCAGATAATGCATCAGTCCACTCAGTGGATTTAGAAATCTCATTTTTATTCTTTTTCTGTCGTTAAGGAGAAATTGGAATGTTCCCCTGCCTGTACCTAAAGTGTCTCATTCATTTTGCCGTGCCTAAAGTGTCCCATTCATTTTGCCACAGTTGTAATAAGCGTCCTTTTATTGCCTTTTTCGAACTGGCCTCAGTTCGAAGCACCCTTCGTACTTCCATTTGATTACCTTTCTTTCCAAGTCTAGTGGGCATATCTCTAGAATTACTAACAAAGGATCATTCGGGATAGTGCCGTAGGTGCCCGTTAATGTTAATAGCACGCCTCTCCTCACGGTTGAGGCTGGCTTCACTAGCTACAATCTGAGAGCCCAAACGCTCTCACAATATCCTACGACTGGTGCTAATATTGATTGGCGGTATGCTCTGATAGTCTTCAAGCGAATCCGAAATTGCCTATTTGCAATTGTTATAATTTTACTCATCACGTTTGTACATTTTGTGCCTGCTTCCTGCTTTGCTGTTCATTTTGTTGTTTTACTTCAATGACTCCACTGACAGTAGTTCAATAAACTACACAAAAAATTTCTCTATTGTTATTCGTTTGTCCTAAAGCAAGGGACTTCCAATACCAGGCAGGAAGTGTGGGACGTGTCTTTGTATGAAGAATATCGGACCAAATGAGTCCACGAATTCTTTAATGTGATTTTTCTCTGTTTTCCATTTTCATCTCCTTGTACACACGACTGTATTTATAGGTGTCGAATTGAACTAAAACACAACTGTTCTGTCGAATAACATTAATATTTCCACATGGATATATTAGCAATAATCACCGCCTGCGTCACACACTGCAGTCGGAAGTAACTCAGGCGCAGACAAATCTTCACGATTATTCCGAGCGACGGCGCTTGCTGAGTTTCCCATGGATACGGCTGCGTGCCGCGGATTCACGAAGTGTCACACGATATTCCGCAGACGTCCAGTTGATTTAATATGATGTTACATTGCAGCGTTCAATAGCTTGGTCATCAGTGCCCTTATCGACATACACTTTTTATTGTTTGAACGATGTCTGCTCTCACAATCAAAATTGGTACGACGGTTCCTCATGAACACAAATTAGCAGTTCTCTTCACCCAGAATGAACAAATTGTTCAAGTGAGAGACTAATCATCAGCAAAGAGTACCTGACGAAAAAAAGATGAAAACGTTACATGAAATCACGAAAACCAGGGACCTAACAGTAAACAGAATTTTAAAAAACATGTTACACTGTTACCGTTGTCAGTGGGCTGACAGACAGGATTTCTGCCCTGCTGGGAGTTTCCCTTATGTTATCGCATGAAACACAGCCGCTGGTCCCAGATCACCGTAGAATCTGCATCTTTGCATCTCAGTTGTAATGATAATAAAATGAACGTTGCTTTTCACGACTGTCAAGAAAGGAAGTAAAATTAATAAATTGTGAGCACACACAAAATCTATAACTAAAATAGCTTTTTGAATAGAGATTCATTTGTAAAAAAAAGTAAAGCTGTTATCAACCCAAGAATTGCATAGAACACCATAGGGCTCTGCTAGACATGCTCCTGTTGGAGGTGGTATTCCTCTGCCTTCTGCCAGCCACTGAACAGGGTTACCAAGTCACTTAATGGGATTATTTGGGGGGGGGGGGAGGGGCGACAGTTTAGTGTGGACTTCTATTTATGGTGCAGCCTGACATTTTTCATATTCAAAACCATTTCCAGAGGTGAATGAAGTGATAAGTGAAAAATAAAAATCCTATGACAGACATGTGGTTGTGTACTCCGGGACTTAACCACTGAGCCATGGAAACAGCCCATTACTGTAAACAGTTTATCTGGCCACTGACTGACGTCATGCACAAAACAAATCATATCTAACGCTTTATTCAGACTGGTACCCATATTTAGACTTGAGAATAGTCTGTATGATGATGACTGTACTTCCAAAGTGAATCCCATTTGCGTAATGGCGCAGGAAGCGCGGGACCGAGAAATCTGCTGACATTTTCATTAGGGCAGAAATTTTCTGCAGCCTAGTCACTGTATTGCATAATAGGCGAGAGCGTACACCACCATGAAGTTTTGCTTAGTAGCTGTGAATCATAATGTGTCTGGATGTGTCCAGAATTGATTCACACCTGTGGCGTTCTGTATGTGCAAAATATCTGCGTGAATTCTCATGTCTACTCTAGATAAAATATAAAATACTGGAAGAAGTTCGGAACTATTTTCTAATACAAGAGTGACGATAGCTTTTGAGGAAACTAAATTTTTTTGTTCATCCTCGTTGTTCGCAACAAGAGTAGCATTATAAATTCCTGGGGCCGTGGAAGATGTCACTGTTCGATTGAGCCGAAAATGTATACTTTCTATCGTCTTTTTAACGGACGAACGGACGAGAGTGAGAACCAGCATGTCCGACGGAATTTCGAAGAACTGCATCCCTTTGCTGCGGTATGAGGCGAAAGTTTGGTATCTATATCATCTTTCAGGATAACCACTAGCGCTTGGAGAATTCGTAAAATAATTATAAAAAATTAAATTACGTGAGAAGAGTCGGATTTTAAAATGTATTTATTATACACGACATGATAAAACAGGCAATGTAATTGGAGAGAACATTGACGTACTTAGCATATTGATAAAGATCCTTATATATATTCTGTTAGCTCAGAATTTGATAATTTTCTGCAAGGTGATTTTTAGGAATCTTTGCGAGGTTGATTAAATCAGTGGCGGTGGAGACTGAGGGGGTACCCCTCTGGAAAGCACGTGGTATACCGTCAAATCGTTTAAAGAAGTGTGTGTTTGGAAGAGTCGCAAACTTATGCCAGATCTTGCAGCCATTCATTTGAGGAAAAATGCGTTATTGAAGCACAATTAGACAGGAGTACCCGGAAGATTTGGCTGCCGTGCTCTGAAATGCTGACTGTGTTTTCCCTTTGAAAATATCTTTCGTAACCCTATAACAAGTTTTGGTAATGGCTAAATAAATTCTACATCAAAGGAACTACTCTTCTTTGAACGTGGGGTTTCTTGGTATAAATGTTTTATCCGTTTGCAGTTTTTTCATTTCAAGTGTGTTCTATAACTGTCCTGAGATTCTGGTAACTACATCTGTAAGTTTCTGCGAGTACACACGGTTTACCACTTCCTGCTTCCTCTGAACCAGGCCAGATAGGACGGAGTTGGCCTCTCTAGCTCAAGTTTGCTCATATTTTTCCAGACGAACGGTGGGACAATTCAACGACTCGCCAGTCGACGTAGTCCTACCACACGAAACTAAATCGCGTTGAAGCTCTAGATCTGATGAATCCACTCTCGATAAGGTTCCAAATAATATAAAAAACTTATTTCTATCATGAAAATGGTCACCCCGCTAAAAATAAAACCATAGATTATTTTCATCGTGAGACGTCCCCTGGTCAGGGTTGTTACCGCAGTTAACACCTCTCGATTCATCTCAGTTGTACACAATCTTGTTCCGCGACTACAAAGAGAACGATTACTTCAGCTATAATTCTACTCTTGCCGAAATCTCTGCGTGTTTCCAAACCGCTTAACTTATTAGCTTCCTCAGAAACAATTAATTGACTATAAATATAAGAGTTAATCTACTTCAAAATTATAGACTTAGAGGCGATACATGGATCAGAAAGCGCAGGAATAACTTCCGCAATGGCCTTTTGTTTTCTGCTTCTGCTTTTAAACACATGCATAGGAAAATCGGTGATCATGTTACCAGAAAAATCTAAATTAGCACATAAATTTGTAATTTAGATAACGCACATGAAAAGGCCGCCTGTTACGCAAAGTCGCAGCAAGCAGTAACATTGACATCAGCATCAGATTATTGTGTTTGATACGTAGGGCTCGAAAATTTAATGACTGTACAGGACCAATGCTAATGCCAACATATACGAGGTTTCTGTTTGAAACTTAGTGTTGTGAATGGTTCACGAAGAAACGGTGTGTGAAGACAGTGACATCTTCAGCCAATTTTGTTTCGTTGTGTTCTTGAACTGTATTTGGGCTACTCAAGGATACAGAAAATGGGATGACTATTTGCATTATTCTGGGCAGGCTTATTTACTGAGAGAGGGAATTCTGTGAAAATAGTACACAGCCTTCACTACTAGAATTAAAGTATTTCGCGTAAAATTCTGCTTCCATAGACTTATGAATTGGATTTATTTAAAGACATTGTATATTTATGTAAAAGGAGGAGGAGGAGGAGATTAGTGTTTAACGTCCCGTCGACAACGAGGTCATTAGAGACGGAGCGCAAGCTCGGGTGAGGGAAGGATGGGGAAGGAAATCGGCCGTGCCCTTTCAAAGGAACCATCTCGGCATTTGCCTGAAGCGATTTAGGGAAATCACGGAAAACCTAAATCAGGATGGCCGGAGACGGGATTGAACCGTCGTCCTCCCGAATGCTATGTAAAAGGTTTTCTCAGGTTAGTGACAGTGACGACTGTAGTAGTAAGCAGAGGCATTACAAATTAATAGTTCAGAATTGTGAACATTTCAAATGCATTATCACAAGAAACACATTGCAGTTTTCCAGATTAATTAGTAGAAAGAATTTCATCACTTAGGAGTGTTCACAAAGTATGCTAATTCAACAGTACCTACCAGTGTAAACTTGTCAATTCCGACGGGTAGGTACGTCTAGCGGCGATAGATAATTGTCGCCAGTAGCCCCCGGTGCACTTCCGTTAGGATATGACGTTCAAGGTAATCGACAAGTTTTCCTTTGGTATGCCAGAAAACATTGGCTGTAACTTCTCCGGCAGATAAAATTCTAATTCATTTTTTGTACAGGACCATAGCTTTTCACGCACACTGGTGAAATAACTGTTTCGTTTCTGGTGCAGAATAATATACCCACATGTCACCCACGGTAACAGATCGGTGCACGAAATCAGAAACTGCTAGAAATTCGTTTTCGCATTTACTTTTGGCCTGAATTACACCACATTTTTAATAGTTTATTCTTCGTGTAAAGTGTTCTATCAGCTTTTTGATACACCTCTAATACCTGATCGTCCAATAGTTTCTCCATATCTTTGTCTGTGATAAAAGTTTTGAGATGTGCCTTCAAGTTCATCAGCTACAAGAGAAGAACGCCCATGTCCGATTTCAGGAGGCTGTTTTTTAATAGTTGGAAATGAAGGCGCAGAGCTCAAATAAACTTTTAGCAACAGTGGATTAATTTCCGTTGGCGTTGACAAATCGCCCAGAACGAAGCATTTGATGACTGGACAGTATTCCAGTTTATCCAACTGAACGGAATACAATAGGACTTTTCAAGATCTAAAACTTAGTTTACGATATTGCGCAACATGTACCAACATAACAAAAACGATATTTCAGATGCCAACGGCGTCTCCGCGGCAGATCGATGAATTTTCTCCTGGTTGCTAACACATCACAATCAGAACTCTAACAATCGCTTGTTTGGTTCTAGTTTATCTAAGGATTCCTCCTATCACTAACAGTTTTCATGTTTCAGTTCTTCGTACGAGAGGTTTCAAAAAGTAAGCGGCACATTATTATGACACGCCAAGAAACTTTTATGGAATCCTGCATTAGACTTCAAAATTACGCTGGCAGATGACACCATTTTTCAGCATAATAACTAAGACTCTAGAAAGAATGCTTGAAACGTTTCACCAATTGTTCGAGTCCTCGACTATATAAATCCGCTCCTTGGTTTCCATTCGAGAATCGCTGTGTGAACGTCCTCATCGTTGGAAAATCTACGATTGCCGCCAGTAAGTTCTTCGACTGCCTGGACATTATCATCTGTGGTCTCTGTAGATGGCCTTCCTTCGCGATCAACATCGCCTACGCCTGCGGGGCTTTGATCAAATTGTTCACACTATTTCACCACAGCTGGACGCGACACTGAAATGGTCCACATACTGCCAGGTTCACGTGGCAAGTGTGTGCTGTTTAGGCGTTTTTCCCACAACAATCGTACTGTTCCACGTACTTAAACTTCAGAGTTCGTTTCCAGTTGCTGCGCCATTTTACCCCGGCTGTAATCCACCTGTTAACCGTACTGCAGAAGAATCGCAGGACACCCAGAACATATACTCTTCACTCACGTTGTACATTGTTATTAGCGTGGGTCGAGGTGTGTACTTACCTTCAGAGTCTCTACGTACGATGCTGTGATTCCTTTTATCTCACCTCGTCTCTACGCCCGCAACGCAGGCTACCCGCCAAGCTCTTCACGTGAGCTGAGAAGTATATAGACCGAGATTTCAGGGACAAGTAAAAGCTTGCTACCGTGCTTGTTATTCTAGTTACTTAGCACTTCTAGTGTAGTGGTACACATACTAAGTGGTATCAAAAAGTTCCCCAGATATATTAGTTACAATTATTACCTTTTGCACAGATGCACCGTCACCTTCAAAGGAGTCGACTTGGGACAGAATACACCAATCGCAACGTTCCTGTTTCTTTTGAAATTCATGATGCAAGCCTGTCAGTGTTAGCGTATTTAGTACCCTCTGCGATTCCGCTTGAATCTCCTGCGCTGTGTCACATATTTTCCCCATCAACTTGATTGCCACCTCAGGGAGCAGGCAGAAGTCACGGAGCTCAGTCTGTTGTGTACAGCGGGTGGGCAACAATTGTCAACTTTTGTTTAGTCAAAAATTTCTTAATAGAGTAGACCGCGTGCGATGTGCATTGTCATGGTAGAGTACTCAGGCACTTTCATGGACGTTTTTTCCTTTCGTCCTTCCTAAAACGTCTTAGAACATCGTGCTAGAGTGTTATTGACCCTCTGATAAGGAGAGACGAACTGTTTGTGAACAATCCCAGTATTAAAATACGTGAAAGACTCTTATATTGCGACTCTTATCTTATGTTCAGAGTCATAACCAGAAAACCAACTACCGTCACCAGAAACAAACTACGAAAGAATGCTTGGATTGACTTGAAGCAGTTGTTTATGTTCCCTGCAGATGTGTCCTCGCAGGTCATCGGGGCTCAGTTCGAAGTGGGGCTCGTCACTGAAGATAATTCTACTCCAGTCAATGAGATTCCAGGCCGAAGATGTGTATGGAGACGTCCCGGGCAGCTGTGAGATACCAACCTGAGTGTCGTCCGCCAAACAACCCGACGAGTAGGAGGTCTGGGGTCTCATTTCATTTCAAAGCAGGACCATTTTACTTGTCATCCGCTGCACTCTTACAGCACTGCGGTACTTCGACGATATTATACGCCCTTCATGGTAAGCCATTCTGGGCCTACATTTCAGCAAGATAATGCTCGCCCGCACACGGCGATATTTTATACTGTTTGTCTTCCTGCTTGCCCAACCCGGACTTGGCCAGCAAGATCGCCGGATCTATCCCCAATTGAAAACGTTTGGCGCATTATGGGCAGCGCCGTTCAACCATTTCAATGTTTCGACGAACACGGCACGACATCCAACAACAACATCAATCAAAGCCAAGCCGAATAACTGTTTATATAAGGGACAGAGGTGGATCAAAGCGTTATTGGACTGTTCAATTTGTGAAGCTCTTGCTCTTGAATAAATCATCCAATTCTTCTGAAATTGTAATCATTTGTTTGTTTCTACATGTACAGCTGCCGATTTCGATCCCATTCGGGTAATTCCATCGTGGTAACCGATTTTTTTCTGTCAAATGCTGTTCTAATGGTAAATATAGTAGCATACAGTTTTTGAACAAGGTCCCGAATATGGACTTTTCATAACAGCATACCATCTATCTGAACACCTTTGAATTTGGATTGTTCCGACTCAGTAATCATATTACCATTCTGTGCAATCAAAATGTCAATTTTTACAGTTTCTAACTTATAATTCAACTAAAACTTGAGTCTTACTGTGATTTAGCTACAAGGATCAGTTTATTTCCTACAAGTCGTAAACTTATGTCGGGAAGAGCACTATTCGATACGTTGCGTATGTTACGCGCAACATCGTTTACTACCAAGCTAGTGTCATCAGCAAACAGAAATATTTAGAATCACCCATCATTTTAGATCGAATCTTTCTGGACATACTGTACATTTCCCAGTCTCTCACATTTTAACACTATCGCCTCTGTGAGTCATCCCGTGGAAGTGGGCTGGTGTCAGTGTGAAAGATGGGGAGAGAGGCAGCGGAAGGGAGGGAGGGGATAGCATATAGGCCTACCTTGGCACCTGTTAAGTCAAACCCTCCAAATTTTTAAATCATCTAGTCACTTTCTTCAATACGCCTTCTCGAACAGCATGTGTATGTTTCTTTGACATGATGGTCATTATACACGCAACACTAGTTTACTTGGAAGATGTTGCGTATGTCAGACTGTTGTGTACATGTTTAGTGTATGTAGCTGTGAAGAGTGCATTTGCTTGCTGCGCTGCATATGCTGGCCCAGTACTTAGCCACATTTGTAATTTTTCGTTTAGGAATGGTCACTTTCCTGAACAATTAGTGTACTCATTAGTGAAGCCGCTTTATAAAAACGGAGGGAGGGATAATGTAGAAAATCAATCGAATAGAAAGGGACTGGTGACAATGAAAATTTGCTATGGCGAACGCAGTATGAATTTTTTTACCGCACCTCAATAACTTAATTTTTCTGCTGATGGAAATGCGATACCGCTGATTTCGTGTAAAACAATTGTCCTTTACATCTTTATCCAGAGATGCTTCAACAGTTGCGTTTTATCAGAAGAGGTCTTGACTTAAGTCTGAAAACTGCAGCTTCAGCTTGAGCACTAAGAGTAATGAAGCAACTTAAAAATGAGTTCCATATTTTTAAAATATTCTTGACATTTTAATTTTACTTTTTACCTTATCTGCTATTTGATTTTGGTGGTACAATATTTATTGTTTGTGCCCGAACTATTTGATATCTGTAGCAACACGACTGCTCCGGAAGCACAAAATAATAAAAATCGATTGGTATAGCATCAGTTGCGTTTATGTCTTCATCTAAAGAGAGATCCTAGTCTTCCTTCCTTGCTCTGAAAACAAGATGCAAGAAAGCTACATGTAGAATAGACCCACCTTTTGTTAAGCAGAAGGGTAAATGGTCAAGAGAGAACGCAAAAGTGTATGTATGACTTATCAACATAAATAAAGTGGTTGAGACGGTGCTCATTTCGTTCCTTTGGTGACACCTTCCGACGGCCTAGATGTAAGCAGTGACCCTCCAAAATGGGAGATGGTCAAATTTGTACGAACTGTCTCCGTCTGAGACTGTGCGCGCCGCAAAGAGCAGCCCCGCTCGTGGATGTGGCCATGCCAACTGGGGGCTGGATCGCGCCCACGAGGCATCGACGAACACGCGATGACTTGGCGGGCAGCGCCATAGTTTAACTCCGCCCCAAGACCGATTTTCATTCAGTCTGTTACGGATTTCTCGCACAGCGGCATGGGGGTCTTTTCCATACAGAAGAGACTCGTCTGTTGCCATTAAAATGCAACACAGTTTACAACAATAAGGAGCGCCTTTTCTTCCGAAACTTTTGATGGCCTCTTCTTAAATTATGAGAGCAGTCATAAAGTTTTAATTATCACATCGGAAAAAACATAGCTCTGACCATGAAATATTATCATGGTGTTAGGCCTTTCCAACATATTCACTCTTCAGCGCGACTCGTTTCCCAGTTCTGGATGGCTCGAAGATCTGGGCTGTAGAAATATGTATTTTGGCTGTTCAGGAAATGTAATACAAGTCTGCTAAATGTTTCGTATTAAATATACACTAATAGAAAACAACAGGGTTAGGATTATAGTGCCAGCCGCTGTGACCGAGCGGTTCTAGGCGCTTCAGTCTGGACCCGCGCTGCTGCTACGGTCGCAGGTTCGACTCCTGCCTCCGGCATGGCTCTGTGTGATATTCTTAGGTTAGTTAGGTTTAAGTAGTTCTAAGTCTAGGGGACTGATGACCTCAGATGTTAAGTCCCATAGTGCTTAGAGTCATTTGAACCATTTTTTAGGATTATAGTACACTCTCTTTTACTAGAAGATCTTGCATACATGATATATTTAGCTTAAAACTGACATTGTAAAAGAGAAGAGAATTTAACTTGAAAATATACATCTCCTATTACGTAAAAGCTTTTGATGTGAGAGATAGCCAGCATTTATGGAGCATAAGGGAAAAAAAACTGGATACGCCAAACTCTTGATTCAAACTATCCATGATATGTGTACAAAGACGAAAATGGTTTTATCTCTGGGGAAGGAGTCAACGGAAGGAATTCTAATTAATCAAGGAGTACACCAAAATTGCAGCGTCTCTACAGCGCTCAATGCTCTTCAATGACTGTATACGTATGATCTTCCAATATATGTATATTGTTTCGCAGCACAGCATCTGCTAGATTCCAAACCTGTTTTCTATGTACTCTCTCCAAATGGTCCCGTCAATTAGTACCAACCATTATTCTCGCGCCGGCTGGTGTGGCCGTGCGGTTCTAGGCGCTTGAGTCTGGAACCGCGTGACCGCTACGGTCGCAGGTTCGAATCCTGCCTCGGGCATGGATGTGTGTGATGTCCTTAGGTTAGTTAGGTTTAAGTAGTTAGTTCTAGGGGACTGATAACCGCAGATGTTAAGTCCCACAGTGCTCAGAGCCATTCGAACCATTATTCTTGCGACGTTCAGGTTCATTTAATTTCGTTAGGACCATCCGTCAACAGTAGGGCTGGCAACGTGCTTTGCAAATAATTTCCAAAATCGTTTACCATATCTATATGTTATCATGGAACCATTAATTCTGCCTTTCAACATTGAGTCTGATAAGCCCATGCTGTTTAGTAACTACCTCAATGCGTTATTATTATTATGGATGGAAACATGGAACTATCACGTCCATTCCCGTTATGGAAAAGTGCAGTTTGAAAACATAAATTTGACAGATTGAGATGAATATTGTAGAATAAAAGCTGTAATAGAGGTGATCCGCATTAGGTGGAACAGCCCGCTGCACCTAATGAAATGTCGTGTGACGAGGGCCTCCCGTCGGGTAGACCGTTCGCCTGGTGCAAGTCTTTCGATTTGACGCCACTTCGGCGACTTGCACGTCGATGCGGATGAAATGATGATGATTAGGACAACACAACACCCAGTCCCTAAGCGGAGAAAATCTCCGACCCAGCCGGGAATCGAATCCGGGCCCTTTGGATTGACAGTCTGTCACGCTGACCACTCAGCTACCGGGGGCGGACGCTGCGCCTAATGATGTGCTTATACTGTATCTGCTGTTCATCAGACAGCAACTAATTGCTAGCGTAGTAACGCGCCCGTGACAGACTCTATGTACATTCGTACACATATCGTATTAACTTCTTGTGTTATTCTAAAATAGTGCAGTAGACGTATGATATACACAAACGATGAATATGTGGATATGGTTCTGGTCCTCGGTGTATTTCATAACTGGGCTGATGTTGCCGCTCGTGAATATGCTGCTAAATTTCCTGGTCGTTGTCACCCAGGTAAAGATGTGTTTCATCGTCTGGAGCTTCCACTTCAGGAGACAGGTCCTCTCCTTCCACCATCACGTGACAGGTGTCGTCCACAGACGCGCCGCACTCCAGCTACTGAGAGAGCTATTCTGGAGGACACACACCAAGAACCCCAGCGCAGTACACGTAGCTCAGCAATGCAGCTGCGTGTCTCGCAACGAACGGTCGTTGACGTGCTGCACGAGCATGGGTTGCTTCTCTGTCGTTTTTCTTTAACGTAACACTTGCATCCTGCGGACCGCAGTCTGCGGATACAATCCTGTGAATGGTTCTAACAACAAGACGCCAACGATGACTTCATAAACACTGTAATATGGTCTGATGAAGGAGCGCTCACTCGTGAGGTTGACTTCAGAATGCACAATACCCACCATTGGGGTGACGTTAAGACGCACGTCACCCACGGCACTGGATATCAAGTTCGCTTTGGCTTGAACGTCTGGGCCAGAATGTTGGGAGACAGGAGTTTAGGTCTTTTCTTGTTGCCTGACCGATTGACTGGCCGAAGGTATCATGCATTCCTCTCAAACAGTTTGCCTGACGCACTGGAAGATGTTCCACCTCATCTTCGGCTGAGATTATGGTTCCAACATGATGGGGCACCTCTACTCTTTGTAGTTAATGTGTTACGGTTTCCAGGGAAATAGCTCGGACGAGGAGGTCTAGTTGTATGGACCCTGCGTTCACCTAACCTAAATCCCTTGGATTTCTTCCTTTGAAGACTCTTGAAGGAGCACGTGAATTCTATTCCGCCGACAAGCCTGGAAGAACTTATAGCGCGTGTTCATGTTTCTCATCTATCTGTGGATGCAGCTATGTTGCGAAGAGTACAGAGCTGTATGATCCAGCGGGTCGCGCAATGTTTGGACCTGCGGGGTGTCGCTTTGAGAATCTGCTATGAGGCCAAGGTATTCTTTTGTAAGCGTCATGCGGTCATTAACATGAAAATTATTATTGTGACAGGTTGCTAATGTGTTACATCTGAGCGGACGAGCTGCATGCAGTATAAATGGCTAGTAGATGCTGAGTTATTCAACTGTGCAGTCATCTTCAGCGTCTCTAAATTGATATTGTTTTTGTAGTTATTCTGTCCTATGACAGGTAGTTTGTTTCAACGTCTATTTCTTGCTTGTCTGACCATGTTTTGGTTATGTTCATTTTTACAGAACACTCTGTTATGTAAATGTCGGATACGTGTGGCTTAAGAAACGGTATTTACCACAATATTATATGCAAAATGAAATTGGTAAATAAAAACAAATATGCCTCGATCCAGAATCGAACCCACGACCTCTTGCATGCTACTCCAAAACGGTATCCACAGCACTACTGCTATATGCTGACAGAGACAGTTACCATACATGTGATTACAGTGTTGCCAGGCTGCTAATCTTTAACGGAAATAAGCACAGGCCAAAATTTTGTGTGACAAAAAATGGTTCAAATGGCTCTAAGCTCTATGGGACTTAACATTTGAGGTCATCAGTCCCCTAGACTTAGATCTACTTAAACCTAACTATCCAAAGGACATCACACACATCTATGCCCGAGGCAGGATTCGAACCTGCGACCGTAGGAGCAGCGCGGTTCCAGACTGAAGGGCCTAGAACCGCTCGGTCACAATGGCAGGCCTTCTGTGACGTTTTTTTGTATTGCTACTATATGAGGAATCGCGCTGCGAAGTCATGCAGATCATCAGTTCATTCTGCAGTACGATGAAGATAAAGTTAAAAAATTACTACATGTGCTAAATACTATTTGTAAAAGCTATAATTTTCTCATATAGGACAAATACGAAAGCTATAGAAAGAAAGGAAAAGATTCAGTTGGAGCCAAGATGACAATTGACAATCAACGGATGGAACAAGTTTCAAATGGTTCAAATGGCTCTGAGCGCTATGGGACTTAACTTCTAAGGTCATCAGTCCCCTAGAACTTAGAACTACTTAAACCTAACTAACCTAAGGTGATGGTGATTTATCTTTTGACGATAATGACGAAGTAAAGAAAAAGCTTTATCGATCTCAATATACGTGTGTGTGCAACAATTCGGAGAACATCGAAAGGTAAGATGAGAGAAGAGACTCGAATTTTATGGCTGTGGCAACATTGTTTTATGGAAGCGAGTCGTAGCTGACCGAAACCACATAGACCCATCTGAAATGCAGTTCCTCAGATCAGGAAAGCGATACTCCCTAAAAGACAAGAAACGCAATGACAGGTAAGGCACCAATTATGTGTGTTCTTGTCGAATGATAGAATTTATAAGAACAAGATAAATTGTGAAAACCGCATTTTTAGGATGGAGGACAACAGAATTTCAATACTTGCCCTTAGATATCATCCTATCGGAACGTGATATGTTGGAAGATCCATGAAGAGGTGGCAAGAAAACTGAGGTCGGAACAGGCTAATCCTGGAAGAGGAAGTAAGGATGATTGCATCCGACAGCATTATAGGGTGTTTTGACTTTATGGTGCGTCGCCGTTTCTGCAAAGTGTCTTCACAGCGCTGAGCATTGATTGTGGAACTCGACGAGCAGGGGAAGCATCCTGTTGCACCATAACGCCCGCCCCCACACTGCCACTCGGACGAAAGCTACGCTTCGGCAATTTGTTTGGGAAACACTGCAACTTCCTCCGTAAACCCGAATCTTATCACGTCATTGACGACATGAAGAAAGACATGCGCGGACGTCGGTTTTAGTCGGACAACAAAGTGCAAGAGTGGGTACTGATGTAGATCCGTCGGCGGTCGACCGCGTTCTACAAAGCAGGAATTGATCGTCTCGTCTCGGAGAGACATAAATGTTTTAAAATGTGTGACGATTACTTCTGAATGGAATCATTCCATGGTCCCATTGTGGCTGGTGTTCGATATTAATTTCACTGTACCTTAGCGGCCATATTCCACTAGTCACCATGCGTCTTGTGGTGGAGAGGTAATTTTGGTACCTTCGCTGTTCAACTAGCGAACGGTGAGCGGCTAGAAATGCTGTTGGTTAGCCTCCGTACGAGTTCGAATCTGTCTCATCTCACCTTTATGGTCTTACGGCGAAATGTGTGTAGGTCACTGGAGGAACGACGCTTTCCTGTTGATTGTGAACATACTTAGGTTGTCGAACAGACACACACAAATGTACGCCTGCGTGGCTGACATCAGTTCGTTGTAGAATTCTGGAACACTTTTTATATTCCCGTGTTGTTACCATTTTTGAGACAGGAATTCTCACCCGTAGGAACCAACATGCGTTCTGCAGACAGCGATCGAGTGAAACCAAAGTAACGAGACTCAGAAGACAGGAGATACCGGCGCCCAGGTAAATGCCTTGTGTCTTGACTTCTGGAAGGCGTTGGATACAGTTCCACACTGCCACCTAATGAACGAACTACGAGCTTACAGAATATCACATCTGCCCATTTATTGCATTGATGAGTTCCTCGCAAATACAGCACAGCATGCCACTCTTAAAACAAAGAAATTTTAAGACGTAAAACTAACGCTGGACATTGTCCAAGGAACTATTAACAGTTCTATAACACCCCCTATATACGTTTGTGTGTGTTCATAATATATATAAATGATCTCGTGAATGAGGTAGGAAGCTCCAAGGCTGTTTGCAGACGAAGCAGTTACGCATAGGAAGGTTGCAACACCAGAAACTAATCGTAGGAAAAGTAGATGCCAGACAGATCAAGTGGAAGAATCCTCAGGTACGTAGTCCATCCACGAAGGCGGCAGTATAACATTACCTCGTTCGACTGATACTTGAGTATTGTTCTTTATTCTCGGACCATTGATTGATAGAATTGGTTGAAGAAACAGAGAACGTACAAGACAGGGCAGAGTGTTTCGTGAAAGTTTCGTTTAGCAGACGCGAAAACGTCACAGAGATGCTCATGGAGATGCCGTGGGAAACGATATAAGAGAGGCGCTGTGTGTCACTTTGTGGTTTACTGTTCAAGCGCACGTTCCTAAAAGAGTCAACCATTATATTGCTCCCCGTTATATGTAATTCATGAAAAGCACATGAAGACAAAATTATAGGGACTCAATCTTAGTAAGATGCTCCCCGCGCACTATATTACCATTCGTGATGGTTCCCCGTTCGAATCATTGCGATGCCTATTCGGACCGTATTTATTTGAAAGGTATCTGAAAGAAAATTCTTATTTGGACATGTTACAAACGTGTGTAATAGCTCGAAGACAAGGGAATCATGGAACATGCGTGTTTACAGCATGACTGGGGTCCAGCACACTCTGCTATTCAGCTGCGTGGTTTCCTTGATGAACAATGTCGAGGTCACGGGATTGCTAGCGGTTCAGCTATATCTACAGCCCCACCGAAAAGTTCACCACGCAGCCCGAACCTTACCAGGCCAGACAATTCATTCTGGAAATAAATAAAGCTCTACGTCGCTCAACGGCTATACAAAACTAATGAAGAACTGCGTAAAAATGGTGAGAAAGTCTACCGAAGCTTAACTCAGTAGATGCTTTTCAAAATGTCAAGGAGGACATGTAGTCGCATAGATCTCTATATAAGCTCAAGGGTGGCACATCTGCTGGATTCATGGTTTTTATCCGGACGTCATCCAATGGATTATACCCCACAATTTGTTTCTCTGAACATATTTTTTCGTAAGTTTAGTGTCACTATCAGTCAACACCTCTTTTACATGTACTGTTTTCCTACATACTCCATCAAGTTTTATGGCCTTACGCCAGCGTAATAGGATTTATTTCCTGTTGGTATAAACTCTTGCCCTGTGTTCGCAGCATTTATCATTGTAGGAGTTATGCTCTCATCATCTTCAAAGTGTGCCCCACATAGGGAATCCTTAAGTGGCCCAAATATGTGGAAGACCGATGGCGCCACGACTAAGCTATAGGGTGGATAAGGCAAATGATATGCAACCCCATTTGGCGAGTGTTCGCGGGTTCTGAGACTCCTATGTGGGCTTGCGACGTCTCATTGGAGCAAGATTTCTCTTGGGTTCTTGTTAGACCAAACACGTCGGAAAAGGTTCTTGAGTTTTCATATATGCCTCAGAATTAATGGCTGACTCGTTTGACAACACATCCACGAGAAAGACACCATCACTATCCTAAATCCCTGTCATCATGAGTTTTCCATCAAAGGAAGCTGCTTTGAACTTCTTCATTTTTGGTGATTGCCGATGCTGCTACTCCACTGACTGCCATCTTGTTTCCGGCTCAAAGTGATGCTCTTTACAAAAATCCGTGACAGAAAAGGCTCTCGATTGGTCTCAAATTGCTCCAACAGTTCCGGTGAAATGGCTTTTCTTTGAATCTTGTGGCCTGTTGCGAACATGCGTGGAACCAGTCTTGAGGACATGTTTGAATATCCAATAGTTTGAGACGGCTCTCACGTACTTCAATTGCTCAGCGATAGCGCTAGAGCCAGTTGTAGCGCCGCGATGATGCGCAGGTCAGCACAAATAATGACACACGCGCGATTCACCATATCGGGAGCAGTGGCTATGAAAAGACGTCCCGAAAATGGCCGATAGTGGAGCTCACAGTTTCTGCTCTTTCTGACGCTTTAGCTCTCTTTGCCTATCGTCCAATAGCACTCCTATCAAGCGCATAATTACTATTTACAGCAAGTTGTTTGTAACGAGTGTCTTGCTTAGAAGTTATTTTGGTAGTACACTACTGACATCTGTCAGAATTGTTTAAAACTTCCCACACTTACAGAAAAGACATCAAACTTTAAGCACCTAAAAGGACGTTTTTCTATACATATTTATGGCTGAAGAAAAAAATTTGATGGCATTATTTATCGAGCAACTCTTGTTTCTATGTATTCCAGAACAAGAAGTATTTTCTGCAGGCGGTGCTGAACAGCTTTTAGGTAGGTTAAAAATTGCGTTATAAATTACACAGATTTACCACTATTTTTTTTACTGAAGACAATCGATTTCGGTCCAACACTCTGCTGCACAAGTGTGTACAATGCTAATACATAATCATTATGTGTACAGACATTGCACGTAGACCATCACGTCCTAATACCAGAGAGTACTTACAAAAACAACTCACCTGTGCATTCTTAGTATTGCAATTGTGAACATGAATAGGTGAGTTGCTTTTGTAAGTTCTCTCTTGTATTATTATATGATGGCGTACGTGTAATGTCTGTACACTTAATGGTTACGTATTAGAACTGTACACGCTTGTTATCTGGTTTTTACCTTTTGGTGCTGGAGACCCGAAGGTGGTCTCATGCTGAACCGAAATCGACCGTCTTTAATGAAAAAAAAATTGTGGCGGACTGTGTATTTTATAATGAATTTCTAATACTCTAAAATACAGTTTTGTTTGACCTACGGGTACAGGGACACACTGTAGATTCAGACGAAGTAGTATATTGGTTGAATTTTGTGGAGACGTACGTTTTACGAATTTTAGCATTTAGCCACATCATGGTTTCGCGGCTCGCGTTAAAATATCATGTAATATGAGGGCCAACCAAAAGCTAATGCCTATCATTTATTTTTATGGAAACTACAGCAGAGACGGGAAGCACTTTAACACAATGGAACAAAGCAAGTTTTCAGCTACATATTGTCGTTTTTCAACATAGTCACTAGGATTTGTTATGCAATTTTGTTAACGAACAATAACTTGCATGCTGCGCTTATAATGACGTGCTCCCGCTGAGGGTAGCCACTATTTTACAGCTGTGATGACAACATCTGAGATCTAAAATATTCGCCGCGTAATCAGTCTTTCACTAGCGCAGAGAGAAGGATCCCAGAAGACTGTGTACATCACTTTGCCTGCCGTTGGCTGCGTCTTGAACATCATTTTTGTTGGAGGATTCGCATGTCGTCACTTCACTGACTGTGCTTTGGGCTCCAGTTCGTACTGTTGATACCACGCCTTATCTCTGGTGATGATGATGCTCAGAAAATTGTCCCTTTTAGTCTCGTATTGGTCCAATAGGTCCCCATAAATTTACATTCGATTTTCTTTTTTGCCTTATCGACAGGACCCATCTCGCACACTTCGCAATAACCGAGCTTAATGTCAGTGGCATTATAGTCGACGTTCAGTTGTGCACGGGATTCCATCAGCACTGATGAGTTGATCGAGAAACTGTTCGTTAAGGGAGATGAGAACTGAGCAGCGTCAACCGGCTTTTCGAGCGCAGCCTTTTCACCACTACTGAGACTCAGTACCCACCGCCTCGTGTTACTCTTGTATATTAGCGTTGTTACACTACTGGCCATTAAAACTGCTACACCAAGAAGAAATGCATATGATAAACGGGTATTCATTGGACAAATATATTATACTAGAACTGACATGTGATTACATTTTCACGCAGTTTGGGTGCATAGATCCTGAGAAATCAGTACCCACAACAACCACCTCTGGCCGTAATAACGGCCTGGACATAGAGTCAAACAGAGCTTGGGTGGCGTGTAAAGGTACAGCTGCCCACGCAGCTTAAACACGATACCACAGTTCATCAAGAGTAGTGACAGGCCTATTGTAACGACCCAGTTGCTCGGTCACCACTGACCAGACGTTTTCATGTGTGAGAGATCTGGAGAATGTGCTGGCTAGGGCAGCAGTCGAACGTTTTCTGTATCCAGAAAGGCCCGTACAGGACCTGCAACATGCGGTCATGCATTATCCTGCTGAAATGTAGGGTTTCGCAGGGATCGAATGAAGGGTAGAGCCACGGGTCGTAAAACATCTGAAATGTAACGTCCACTGTTCAAAATGCCGTCAGCGCGAACAAGAGGTGACCGAGACGTGTAACCAATGGCACCCCATACCATCATATCGGGTGATACGCCAGTATGACGATGACGAATACACACTTTCAGTGTGCGTTCACCAAACACGGATGCGAGCATCATGATGCTGTAAACAGAACCTGGATTCATCCGAAAAAATGACGTTTTGCCATTCGTGCACCTAGGTTCATCGTTGCGTACACCATCGCAGGCGCTCCTGTCTGTGATGCAGCGTTAAGGGTAAACGCAACCATGGTCTCCGAGCTGATAGTCCACGCTGCTGCAAGCGTTGTCGAACTGTTCGTGCAGATGGTTGCTGTCTTGCAAACGTCCCCATCTTTTGACTCAGGGATCGCGACGTGGCTGCACGATCCGTTACAGCCATGCGGATAAGATGCCTGTCATCTCGACTGCTAGTGATACGAGGCCGTTGGGATCCAGTACGGCGTCCCGTATCACCCTCCTGAACCAACCGATTCCATATTCTGCTGACAGTCATTGGATCCCGACCAATACGAGCAGCAATGTCGCGATACGATAAACCGCAATCGCGATAACCTACAATCCGACCTTTATCAAAGTCGGAAACGTGATGGTACGCATTTCTGCTCCTTACACGAGACATTATAACAACGTTTCACCAGGTAACGCCGGTCAACTGCTGTTTGTGTATGAGAAATCGGTTGGAAACTTTCCTCGTGTGAGCACGTGGTAGGTGTCGCCACCGGCGCCATCCTTGTGTGAAAGCTGTGAAAAGGTAATCATTTGCACATCACAGCATCTTCTTCCTGTCGGTTAAATTTCGCGTCTGTAGCACGTCATCTTCGTGGTGTAGCAATTTTAATGGCCAGTAGTGTAGTACGCCGCTTTCGGGATTCGGGGAAGTGCGCCGGCCCCGGATCGAATCCGCCGGCCGGTTCGGCGAGGCCAGCCTGGATGTAGTTTTGGGCGGCTTCTCATATCCGACGGGTTGTTAACCATGTCCCGCCCAAATTCCACAATTTTACACAATTCGCAAACATTTCAGAAACGTTCTCACGCTGCCTCATGGATTAAATCTAGACGCAGACACATCGTAATACACAAATTTCGTCTTTGATGGGGGCTGGGGAAGGGATGGAGACAAGAAAGGCATCAGACCATCCTGTACTACTAACAGTGCCAAATCCAGAATAAGAACATACCGATACCCTGCCGGTACGAGATAAAGGCCAGGAAAAAGAAGATCCCAATTTTATACGTGCATTTCGTTATTATAGGATAGCATGTTTAAACGTACTGCTGCAGCTGCTGTCTGTCACAGAACAACGAAACCAACAAGAAATGAGCATGAACATTCGAAAATTGGTACAAGACCAACATAATCTGACTTGGCCACAAGCCACCATAAAAAAAGAAGATTTCATTTCGGAATGAGCCTTGTAGACAAGGGGTTTGGGACGCAGTGGCGAGAGCTGCTCGTTGAGAAGACGCGCGCTTCGCGAGGGAGGGTGGCGGTGGCGGCGTGGCGCCGCCCTGCGGCACTCCGGGTCGGGTCGGCCGCCGCTATTGACGGTGCGTGGCGCGCGCATGCGCACTGGCGCCGCGCTGCCGCAGCCGCAGGACCTGTTACTCCCGCGCCCGCGTATTGAGCCCAACACCTCCGGCAAGCGGCAGCGCCCTCGGCGCAAGAACTTTTCGTGTCGCCCGATGCGTGCAGACGTCCCCTCGTCCAGAATGGCACACACACACAGAGAGAGAGAGAGAGAGAGAGGCGAAAAAAAGCAGAGCGAGCATCGACACGTATCGAGCCGCTAGTCGCGAAGGCGCGGGTGCGGGAGCGCTGGTGTGTATCGCTGGAGCGATGGGCCGGCATCTGGCACTTTTTATGCCGCGCTGCGGTTGACACAGCTGCTGGCGCAACGGCGGGTAGCGTGTTTACCACGCCGCTAGCCCAGTTCCCCTGCATCTATGTCGGAGGAGCCGCACTCGCTGCAGTACTCTCCTTTTACAGTTTTATGCGCAACTTTTTTTTTTAAATTGAGGTAGAGTAAAAGTAAGTGTTGTCGACTACGGAAAATGTTAGAGTATCGCCCCAGTCTTTCAGGTTCTTGTTGTTGTTGTGGTCGTCGGTCGGAAGACTGGTTTTATGCACCTCTCCACGCTACTGTCCAAGTCTCTTCATCTCCGAACAACTACGGCACCTCTCGTCCCTTTGAACCTGCTTACTGTTCTCGTCTCTTGCTTTCCATCTACAATTTTTACCCCCAACGCTTACCTCTGATACTAAATCGACGATTCCCTGATGTCTTAGAATATGTCCTATCAACCCATCCCTTCTTTTACTCAAGCTATGGCACAAATTTCTTTCCTACCCAATTGTATTCAGCACCTCTTCGTTAGTTAGATGACCTTCACATCTAATCTTCAGCATTCTTCTCTAGCACTTCATATCAAAAGCTATTCTGTCTGTCTGAACTGTTTGTAGACCTCGTTTCACTTCTCTACAAGACTCCAGAAAAGACTTCAGAAAAGCGTTGCTAACACATTTATATTCAATTTTAACAATTTTTTCTCTTCTTCAGAAACGATTTTCTTGCCACTGCCATTCTACATTTTACATTCACTCTACATCGTCCATCATGAACAGTTTTACTGCCCTAATTGCAATACTCATTGGATAGTTTTAGAGTCTCATTTTGTTATCCAATCCCCTGATTAAATCCGTCTACTTTCCGTTATCCTTGTTTTGCTTTTCTTGATGTACATCTTACATCTTTCCTTCAAAACGCTGTCCATTCCATTCAACATCTTTCAAGTTTTTTTCTGTCTCTGCCAGAATTACAATGTCATCGGTAAACAGAAAGGTTTTTTTTTGTTTCTTCTTGATGTTTAATTCTCTTTCGAAATTTCTCCTTTCTTTCCTTCACAGCTTGGTCAGTGTACAATGCATACACTTCAATCAGTGATAGTATTCGCTCATGAATCACTACCCAGTACGAAAGTGAGGAAGGATTACAGAGCTGTTTGACGGAATGACTCGATTACTGTGTACGGAATATGAACTGAGAGTAAACCAAAGAAACACAAAAGTAATAACGAGTAGCAGAAATAAGATTGGCGACAACCTTGGAGGCATGCAGCAGACGAAGTGTACGAAATCTGCAGCCCTGGAAGCAAAATAAGGAATGACGAATGAGACAATGGGGTGGAGGGAGGTGTTTGTACGAAGCACACTAGCATTGGTGAATAGATTACTCTTCGCCGAAAAAAGCAGTGTAGGTCTTAATTTTAGGAAGGAATTTCCGTAAACTACATTTGGAGCACAGCACTGTATGCAAGTCACTCATAGGCTGCAAGGAAAAGGGGAAAAGAAGAGTCTTGAAGTGTTTCAGCTGTGGTCTTACAGAAAAATGTGGAAACTTACGTGGACTGACTTTTTTTTTGAGTGATTAGTGTTCTGGTTGATTGCAGCCCGCAGTTGTCAGCCGAATTTATTGTAAAATACAGTTGTTGTTGTTGTGGTCTTCAGTCCTGAGACTGGTTTGATGCAGCTCTCCATGCTACTCTATCCTGACACTTAAATCAATACTGGATGTTAACAAATTTCTCTTCTTCAGAAACGCTTTCCTTGCCATTGCCAGCCTACATTTTATATCCTCTCTACTTCGACCATCATCAGTTATTTTGCTCCCCAAATAGCAAAACTCCTTTACTACTTTAAGTGCCTCATTTCCTAATCTAATTCCCTCAGCATCACCCGACTTAATTAGACTACATTCCATTATCCTTGTTTTGCTTTTGTTGATGTTCATCTTATATCCTCCTTTCAAGACACTGTCCATTCCATTCAACTGCTCTTCCAAGTCCTTTGCTGTCTCTGACAGAATTACAATGTCATCGGCGAACCTCAAAGTTTTTATTTCTTCTCCATGAATTTTAATACCTACCCCGAATTTTTCTTTTGTTTCCTTTACTGCTTGCTCAATATACAGATTGAACAACATCGGGGAGAGGCTACAGTACATCGAGCAATTAACAGCAAGATATTCTTAAGAGTGAAGCTTTCCTACTCAGTGACAAACAACAAAAAAGTTTCAGACACAGTAACATTTTAAGATATGCATAATTTTCATTCACGCTGGCGAGTTCGGCTGGTTACCTCTGGGTCATAGGGCAAGTAGAGCGGCCACTGCTGGGTTAGAGGTTATCAGGTCAGCTATCATGTTATAAATTTCAAAGGGAAAGAACATGGATTCGTGAGTGTACATTATAAAGATTGTCATCTTCAAATGCAGTACATACAGGATGATTGCGTGATATTGCGAACTTTTTGGAATGAAGGAGAAGGGTAAATATATCAATCTGAGTAAAGGCACCCAGGTTCGGAAACGACTTACTCGAAGGTAATAAGCGAAAATCGTTCTCCTACCTCTGACAGTGGAATACACGTACCGGTCAAGATACAAAGGTAGGCAACTTTGAGAAGTAGTAGTATGGACCAAAACAAGAAACAACAACGAGTAGGTATAGGCTCTAAAATGCATACCTTAAGTGCTATGAGCACTTATCCAGTAGAAGAGATGTGTCTGAAATGGGGAAGGTGAACAAGCAGTCATAGCTCTTAAGGTATGCATTTTAGAGCACATGTTTACTGGAAATTTTCTTCTTGTTTTGGTTCCTACTACAACCTCTGATAATTTCCCACCCTGCAGTCTTAGCTACGAAAGTATCAGTACAAGTGTTCCAACGGCAGAGGTATCAGAAAGATTTTCGCGTCTTTTCCTGACCGAGGTCCTTACCTCGAATTGACATTCTCCATCATCCTTGGAAATTTGTAATATCATCACGGAATCATCCTGTATTTGCAGCAAGGGATGTATAATTAAATTAAGGCTGTTTTAATACAACATAATGAGTAGAAGAAAAATTACATTCAAAAGATTAATTCTGGTAAACATTAGTAATCGTGTCTCATATTGCGTAATATATTTAAATATAATTACTGTTTTTAATCAGTTAATCATCCGCTCACACATGCAACACAAAAACGCTTCGTTAGGCCTATCAGCGTCGCAACTTTGGTGTCGCTGAGGTTGGCAGGAATCTGAAACAGAACAGTCGACACGAAGTGTTCCGAATGGTGCCGACTTTTAACGATCAGTATTTGGTGGCCGGTGGTCAACTTATCACGTCCTTGCTAGAGATAACCTACTGGGGGCTCAAAACATACTAATTTGTATACCTTACCAGTTAATAATGAAATCGGTACGTTTGCGGCCTGACGTGCCACCACAGAACGTCAGTATTGGCTCTTGAACAAAAACGTTTCACGACCGCTGCTCTACGGAATGTAATCGTAGCTGTGCGTGCACTGAAGCTGACCACGTGTCACGATCTCTAAAAGCCTGTGCAATCGACAAGATTATGGCACAGACGCACATTTCGCTACGCAGCGATCGCAGGTTGAAGGTAAGCGGTCTGTCTGACATGACAAGGATGTTGGTGGACTGTGTGCTTTACGTATTTTACATGAAATTTGGGTATGATTTTTCCGTAGATGGGTCTAGCATTTTTTAAACATCGGCAGATAATAATAGAATAAACATTATTCGAGAGTGTTTAGACTTGTCTAAACACAATTTCATTGAGTCCATGAAATGCTGCCACGTCCCTGAATATCAAAACGAAGGGACAGTGACAGCAATCGGTGAGAAAAATGTGAAACTTGTAAGCTTGCCACTTCTTTTGGAACTTCATCTGAGTGTTCATACAAGATTATGAATCCGCTTCCTGCCCTGAAATATACCTCAAGTTACTGAAGGTCTGAGTCGAGTTCAAATTAATGTTTCGGAGATGACAAAGTTCACTCGTGTGTTGGGAACATTAATTTACGAGGATGCCGTCTCGGCTGTCGTGTAACTCAAAGAACGGCATAAGTGTCTCCTTATCTGTAGTGCTGAAAAGTTATCGCGGAAGATAAATACAAGCACGATAAACTTGAATAGTGCAGCCCCTGAGCAAACTGCAATACAAGGGAATGGAACACGTTTTGTATGAGACAAGTATTAAGTACTTAAATACGGAGGTAGGATGGAGGTTGCAGAATTTGTGAGCGGAGGAAAGCTGTAAGATAATGAAGTCTCAAAGTCCAAGTATACGAAAAATCCAATATAATGCATGAACAAATCTGATATACAAAGTCAACCGGTATGGTCAAGGACAAACATCAATTATCGCATTTAACATCTCCTCCAAACATCATGGCACAGGAGTACTTAAAAATAAATTTACAAACGGTTGACAAATAAATGAAATTATATCGTTCCAGAGACCTTTTCTAGTCTCAAACATTTATGGTGTGTATATGCAAACCGAAGAAGCGAATGAAAACTTGTACCAATACTGGGATTCGAACCCAGGTCTCCTGCTTATTAGACAGTTGCGCTAACCACCTTTTTCCCAATTCGTTCGTGATTGTTCCTTGCATTTGGTCTGGACGGACATCACTTGATACACGTTCAAGTTCATCTTTATTCTTTTACTCAGCTAACCAGTAGGCCACCCGGACACAGTGTTTGGTACAACTGCACGCCTCCCTCTTCAATCCAAATTCCTGTGCATGCCCCAGCTCACTTGGAATTTCTCCTAAACAGGAACAACATTGCAGAGGCTCTCCAACCGTATTGGAACAGCGCCTCAGTATCCAACGAAACGGAGGATCCTGCCTGAAACACATAAGTGCTTTAATCAAATGAAATTGCTGTATATAGTTCCACAGAGCTTTTCATATCTCAAAGATCTATGATGTATATATGCAGATTGAAGTAGCGAATGAAACCTTGTAACAAGGTCGGTATTCAAACTAAGGTCTCCCGCTCACTAGGCAGGTGGGTTAACCACTACACCACCCAGGGACAGTGGCTTTGCACAACTGCATGGGCTACTCCAGCATGCCTCACTCCTCAATCCATGTTCCCATTCCCGCCTCAGCCAATGTGGTATTCTCCCTAAACTCGAATACCAATTGAGCTTGGGTGTGAACGGGAATTTGGATTGAGCAGTGATGCATGCTGGAGTAGTCTGTGGAGTGGTGCAAAGCAACTGTGCCAGCGTGGCGTAGTGAATAGCGCATCTATCTAGAGAGGAGGAGATCGTGGTTCGATCCCATACTTGTAAAAAGTTTTATTCGTCGCCTCAGTCTGCGTATATACATGCTGATAAGTAGACTTGTGTGATAGAGAACCTGTTTGTAAGTAACTTGAATTTACCGATAATTAACTCGGTGATGGACACCAGGCATCACTTCTTCTGTTGCAGTCCACCATATGCCCAAATATAAATCGCAACGCGAGAAGGACACGATATAACACAGCCCAAACACCCTCACGATTTCCATAATGCTTTTTGCGATGTTATTTTTTTGTTGAAATTTACTGGGAGAATGCGCACATATCTAATACATAAGGCACGAATCAGAAACACTTCTGCCCTATTTTGCTGCTCAGGATGAAAGACGAAACGAAAGTTCTTCAAGCTGCATGAGGCTATCAACCGAAATATACGCGTCCAGTGCTCTGACTGGCTGGCACCGGTCAAAGGTCTGGCGTCGCTACAAGATATACCTGTTTTTTTCTGTTTGTGAAGATGTGCTGCACCTGCGGACAGAGAAGACTGGCAACTAGTTTGTGACTCGACAAATGACTTACGCATAGCGCACGGTTGCACAATGTATGAAAGGAGCTCGCGACCACGCGAGCGCCTTTCAAAGAGAAAGGAAGAGTGGTTGCATGTGCAGGATATGTGACTACTGTTTAGCGGAATCTTTATGATCTGGTACACGCAGCCTACCTCCAGATGTACAGACCCATCTCATCTTAATACGACGGTACACTGCTGGACGAGAAGGTAGATGGTATTCACGCAGAACGTCCATTTCTTGCAAAGAAGAAATCTCTCTTCCATCACGATAACGTGCTCTCAAAAATACGTCGGATCGTTCTTTTAAAATTGAAATACTTCAAAGCGAAGGCCGTACAACATCTGTCGTGTTCGAATCTCAGCGGTTTACTGTTTCTCCCTAAACCTGAAGAAGCGCGGATAGAGGGACGGAAGAAGCTGAGATAGACGTTATTTTACAAAGGCGAACAAAGTATATTTTATTGAGGATACTGCAGAGTTGTTGGACTAAATGGACTGACTTATGCAGTTACAGTGGTAAAATAAAAATAAAACATTACCTCTCGAATCCTGTGTTGACTTTGTGAGGATGTGTCTTCCGTAATAATCTTGTATGAAGTCTTCGACATTGTTTCCTTCTATCGGGCTCGGATAGGCGAAGCAGTTAAGGCGAACGCTCGCGTAAAGCGGAAAATCCTGGTTTGAGTCCCTGTCCAGAAGAAATTTTCATGTCACTAGTAAATTGAGCAGCTGAAGTCTAATCGTATTAGCAAAAGCGAATACATTTCTTCTATAATAACCTTCTTCTTTTCTATTTTGCTGAACATGTAGACTTCTCTGCTTGCATTCTTGGCCTTTGTACCATGTTTCGCATTGTTGTTATAGCTCCATTAAATATCAATTTTCACTGCTCCCTGTCTACATGAACATCCACAAAGAGGTTGGACCCGTTTTGTGGCCGACAAGTCTAATCTAATATGGGTATTTTTCAGATGAAGCTCTTTTAACAGTTTACAGAAATTTTCTTTCACACTCTCCCCTTTTCCACTTATAAAGTTATATTCCCCTACGAACTATGGGATGATTAAAAGCTCCTCCAATTATTATACGATACCTACGTATTAGGGAATGTAAATCATCTCTGAAGTAATATTACTTTTGAAGCTGATAGCAGGATCCAACTATAACTTTAGTATAAAGTTTTATTCGTGCTCAAATCATTTAACATGTAGACTCAGTATCTACTTTTCATTCAGCTGATTAATGATTTCTCCCCGCTACTACAAATACATCACTCCCGTGGCATGGCCGCTGGCTTTATGTAAATACCGAGATTTGTCTGGAACGTCTCGTTGCTATCAGTTTCTGGCTTCAGACAACTCTCGTCGCCGAGTATTATTGCATGCTGAGAAAAGTGAGTTTTAGTAAATCGTTAGAATATCAGTATAAATCGACTGATAGATCCTATCACAGCTTGATAGTTAAACGACGCTCTAAGAGGTATCAGAGCGAGAAATCTAAACGTTGTTTCGGGATCGATGGTATAGTGGCAGAAACGACAGCTTCACTAGAAATCGGTAGTGCTCTGCATTATATCAAGTGTGGCTACCCTCAATTAGTTTTTCCGTAATGACCATAAAATACGTGCGGGCCAGTGTCGCTGGAGTTGTGTAAAAGCAATGGGAAACTTCGTTCCCCCGACACTGTCCAACAGAGCAGGAACCCTATGTTGTGAACCTGCTTCCAGCGACACTTGTAAAATACCATGGCCCCGTATCCTTGTTTCGTGTCAGCCGCTAAATACAGTCCAATTCATTACAGTCCCTTATATATCTCAGCAACCTCACCTACGCTCCTGTACATTTGACATTTTTTTCTTTTTGTTCAAGACAGGTAACCATATACAAGAGAAGATATAGCCACAACTGTATAGAATTTCATTTATGTTTCCCTCTAGGAAGTGATTCGTGGGATTTTGTAAGTAGATTTAGCGACACAGTAACTTTTTCCTCTGCGTATCTGCCACAACATTGTATAGCGTTTATGTGAAACATGTCAAGAAGGTTTGGCCATTGCCGTTACCTTTTTTTTTTTTTTTAATATGCACAACATCCGGTGCTGGCCAGACATTAAATAAGTATCCCAAACATGAGTAGCAGTACGACCTGCAAATTAGTTTCACCATAATTGCTCTTGGAACCACTACTATCCCAGTTTTTTCAATTTGCTATTCTTCTAATAATACATTTACCTGTTGTTTATTTGACACTACACGTTCAGTAATTATGTAACTTTACTGTTGAAAGACAATTTAAAATGAAGTCTTTCCGGCATCGTTAAAAGGGATGAACAAACCCAGAATCCCAATATTTCAGACACGAAATCAGTGGGGTAAGATGTGCTTGTAATTTAGTATTGAGATTCTGTATTTTCTCATTTTCGTGTCCTATGTTTAAGGAAATTGTTAATCACAAAATAAGGATTCACCACATTTTGTAAGGTACCCACGAATGTAGAGTCCATGATGGAAATATATTTATATATTGTTCTGCAGTCATCTATATCACTTTTAATTTGAAGCTTTTATTTATCAAGAAAACCTCAATGAAGATAGTATTGTTTTGTAAGTGTAAGAACTCTGGAATGCTTGAGAACGTCTTTACAAAATGTTCGATTTATAGTTCTAGATAATATTCTTATAATTCTTGTTGTTGTTGTTGTTGTGGTCTTCAGTCCTGAGACTGGTTTGATGCAGCTCTCCATCCTACTCTATCCTGTGCAAGCTTTTTCATCTCCCAGTACCTACTGCAACCTACATCCCTCTGAATATGCTTAGTGTATTCATCTCTTGGTCTCCCTCTACGATTTTTACCCTCCACGCTGCCCTCCAATACTAAATTGGTGATCCCTTGATGCCTCAGAACATGTCCTACCAACCGATCCCTTCTTCTGGTCAAGTTGTGCCACAAACTTCTCTTCTCCCCAATCCTATTCAATACTTCCTCATTAGTTATGTGATCTACCCATCTAATCTTCAGCATTCTTCTGTAGCACCACATTTCGAAAGCTTCTATTCTCTTCTTGTCCAAACTATTTATCGTCCATGTTTCACTTCCATACATGGCTACACTCCATACGAATACTTTCAGAAATGACTTCCTGACACTTAAATCAATACTGGATGTTAACAAATTTCTCTTCTTCAGAAACGCTTTCCTTGCCATTGCCAGCCTACATTTTATATCCTCTCTACTTCGACCATCATCAGTTATTTTGCTCCCCAAATAACAAAACTCCTTTACTACTTTAAGTGTCTCATTTCCTAATCTAATTCCCTCAGCATCACGCGACTTAATTAGACTACATTCCATTATCCTTGTTTTGCTTTTGTTGATGTTCATCTTATATCCTCCTTTCAAGACACTGTCCATTCCATTCAACTGCTCTTCCAAGTCTTTTGCTGTCTCTGACAGAATTACAATGTCATCGGCGAACCTCAAAGTTTTTATTTCTTCTCCATGAATTTTAATACCTACCCCGAATTTTTCTTTTGTTTCCTTTACTGCTTGCTCAATATACAGATTGAACATCATCGGGGAGAGGCTACAACCCTGTCTTACTCCCTTCCCAACCACTGCTTCCCTTTCATGTCCCTCGACTCTTATAACTGCCATCTGGTTTCTGTACAAATTGTAAATAGCCTTTCGCTCCCTGTATTTTACCCCTGCCACCTTTAGAATTTGAAAGAGAGTATTCCAGTCAACATTGTCAAAAGCTTTCTCTAAGTCTACAAATGCTAGAAACGTAGGTTTGCCTTTCCTTAATCTTTCTTCTAAGATAAGTCGTAAGGTCAGTATTGCCTCACGTGTTCCAGTGTTTCTACGGAATCCAAACTGATCTTCCCCGAGGTTGGCTTCTACTAGTTTTTCCATTCGTCTGTAAAGAATTCGTGGTAGTATTTTGCAGCTGTGACTTATTAAGCTGATAGTTCGGTAATTTTCACATCTGTCAACACCTGCTTTCTTTGGGATTGGAATTATTATATTCTTCTTGAAGTCTGAGGGTATTTCGCCTGTTTCATACATCTTGCTCACCAGATGGTAGAGTTTTGTCAGGACTGGCTCTCCCACGGCCGTCAGTAGTTCCAATGGAATATTGTCTACTCCGGGGGCCTTGTTTCGACTCTTTCTTATTGCACAACAACTGCTGAACTGACTTTAGATGCATAGCCCCAAAAGATTATTCCGTGAAGACGACGGATGAGAAAGTCTGAGAAATAATTTTGACAGGCAGTTTGCGTCACTATGATTTACACTTACACACTCTAACGAGCTACCTGAATAAGGAAAGAATTGCTCATGTTTGTGGTAGTCATGTATTATATAGCTAACAGGGGATGTTAGCTTGAGGAAAGTAAAGCAACAGGAATGGTCAGACTATTGTGAGATGTGAATGATTATTACATAAATCCCAAAAAATGTTCTCTAGTAGAGAAGCAGCACGACCTCAATTTTATATCAAATTGATAAGCAAATTAATTGAATTCATCAATTCATTACCCCCCCCCCCCAACCACGCCCACCCCTACCCCCAGATGACGTCATGTGTTTTCTCAGCCTGCACGTGGATCTCCGCATCGTCTCCTTCCCCACCCCTCCCACCCCCACTCCCCCATCTATATCTCCCCCTCCCTCATCCCCCACCTGCTCTATTGGCGGGCATTCGGGAGGACGACGGTTCAATCCCGTCTCCGGCCAACCTGATTTAGGTTTTCCGTGATTTCCCTAAATCGCTTCAGGCAAATGCCGGGATGGTTCCTTTGAAAGGGCACGGCCGATTTCCTTCCCCATCCTTCCCTCACCCGAGCTTGCGCTCCGTCTCTAATGACCTCGTTGTCGACGGGACGTTAAACACTAATCTCCTCCTCCTCCTCTATTGGTGGGAATTTCGAACTTTGGTGGGAATTTCGAATTTTGGTGGGAATTTCTTTGTCTCAGTGCTGTGCTGACGTTCCACTTCACCCCCCCATCCTCCACCCAGGAATTAGCGGGAAATTAAAAATGGTGATGCCCTTTCTGGCACTCAAACCCTGGTCCACCTGGATGGAATGCCCCAGTGCGCTCCCCAACACATGGAAACTGCTGAGATGCAGGAGGGGAAGGTTAGGTTAGTCTACTTTATTTATTTTGGATGGGAAAATGAAGTAAAGATTCGTCCTAATCACATAATTAGTGATAAATATTGGGCCTAATTACACAACTATATGCGCAATGCTACACAAGGACTGCCCAAAATCGCAATACAACTCCAAAATTGACAACGTCTTACAACTGGTGTTATCCTCCTCGTAAAAAATTCCACAATACGACTCGAAATTTGTGGGAGACGCACTCAGACACTACCTTACACCTACAAGCTTGCAGGAGAAAGGCTTAGGTGCTAAGATACTATCTTCGCTTTTTTGGTTTTTTTTGTGGGTAAAGTATTCAACTGACAAGAATATGGTGATGGACAGAGAGGAGTTTAATAAGTGTATTAACTGTAAACATACAGCTGAGGACTGTATCTATCACTGTTTTACGTCACAGTTCACTACAGACGCCTGCTCGACAATCACCTTGCAGCCCAGGTGATCGAAGCCAATACACACTACTGCAACTGATGGAAAAAGTGCATCACTGTTCTAATTAAACTTCTAAATTGCCATGAAAAAACCAGCACTCATATTGAATGGGTCATAATGCAACACATGTGCTGCGAAAAATCGTCGTCCCAAAAGACTGCAGAGGGGGCGATAGTTGAAGGTGCATTCTTCTCAATGGGCACTCACGAACTAACCAATTTGGAGGCAGTCTTACCGCCCTCCTTCCTTACCTCCCCCTCCTCACCTTGCCATTCTGGTGGCCCACAAAGAGATCGTTCTGGTGCCATTGATATACTATACTGTCGCCAGTCTGTGAAATCAGTCACAGACAGAAGAAAATGCTTCTTGCAACAATCTGTTAAACGTATTTCTCAGGAACACTGAACCCTCAACGGCTTGGAAAACAGGAAGCCCTCCGCTTAAAGCGATCGTGGACCCCACAGTAGCTGGGAGCACAGTATTCCTCAGCTGCGGCCGGAGCAGCATGCAAGGCATGGCATCAGCTCCCTGTGGCCGCAGACTGCCTGGAGGCGATGGTCCTTCGCCAACGCAAAAGCATGTATAGTCAGCTAAACAATAGGAGATAAATTGAGGGTCACCCCAAGTGCAACTTGTCCGTCTAAACTATAGCGACACAACCCCGCCCCCCACACGCTGCCATCCTGGTTGCGCACAGCTGTGTCAGAGATCTCACACACATTGGATCATCCTCCACATCACCCCAAAGTAAGCGTTACTATACTTTTCATGGTCTCCCTATCCAAAATGCATGCATGTAGATCATCGGGAAGAGGGGAATTCTTAGGATTTTTTGTAGGCTGGTGTATAGGACAAGCAAATATCCTTTTAAAAAATCAAAGAACGCATGGGAAAGCCTACAATATGATCATATACACACAGAAAAATATCAAAAATATGAAAAAATGACATAAAATCAGTAAAAATCGAGGAGCACCTGGTATAATTACGACAAATTGATGGGAAATACGTAAAATTAAGGAAATACGACGAATTACGTAAATTGACTTAGAATACACAAAATCAGAGAAAAAGTACCCCGAAATGCGGGGAATTGAGGTGGGTTGGGGGTACCCGGACACTCAAGACCGAGAAAAGATTAAAAATTATGCTCTGGCTGCATTCACTTTTAACCCTCCCCGTCCCCCTGTAAACTATGTGGGCTTTCGTAACACAAACTCCAATAAAGGCGACATAGGTATTACACAGAGGCGCTATATTAAAGCATGGAAAGCATATGTATCGCAATCCATATCTGTGTTCTGACACATGCAATCGAATATAGATATTATCGAGTAATGGCCGGTTTTCACAAACAATGTTATTCCTTAAGTATTAAGGAGAAGAATCAATGCGTTTACCAGACTTAAGCCATTCCCTAGAGTATTCTGTAGGAGAGTGGACCAATGTCACATATATTACCTTAAGTAGTGTGAAGGGGTTGTACTCGAGAGATGTATTGTTAGGATGAGATTGCTATGT
The DNA here is from genome assembly GCF_021461385.2 of Schistocerca piceifrons. Classification (NCBI taxonomy): domain Eukaryota; kingdom Metazoa; phylum Arthropoda; class Insecta; order Orthoptera; family Acrididae; genus Schistocerca; species Schistocerca piceifrons. The sequence continues at coordinate 747,133,316 of NC_060138.1, read as the reverse complement.
TATTCTACACATCAGCAAAATTACGTAACATCAGACCAGAACTTCTTTGTGCAAGAGGATTGCCACTAGAGCTGTGGTGATGCTACTGTAAACAGCAATAAGACTGTTACATCTCCTTTGGCTGCTGATCGTGCTGTCTCTTTGTGTGTAGTTTCGTGCAGCAGGATGTCGGTGGTACCTCAATGTATAGGCTACCGAAAATGTTCATGTCGGTTTTTCTTCGCACTATTTTGTAGTGAGACATAGCCGCATCTGTCAAAACCGGTACTACTACTAATTAGAAGCACAACTGATGTGGGAGGTGTAATTGAGGGTGCGTACAAAAAAATGGCTCTGAGCACTATGGGACTTAACTTCTAAGGTCATCAGTCCCCTAGAACTTAGAACTACTTAAACCTAACTAACCTAAGGACATCACACACATCCAAGCCCGAGGCAGGATTCGAACCTGCGACCGTGGCGGTCGCACGGTTCCAGATTGTAGCGCCTAGAACCGCTCGGTCACCACGGCCGGCGGGTGCGTACATTTCTGGTTTAAAAAGACGTAAAAAATCCATTAATTTCCTAAGAGACAGAACAGCAGTCTCCAGACTTTGTTCTAGTTGGTTTATAAGCAGCTTGAGCGGTGGACATACGCTGATGATACCATCCTAGGACACCAGAATAGAGTAGAAAGAAGTGTTTTGTAATATTTAGGTTAGTCACCATAGTGATTGGGGTAGGAAACTTGTGTGGTGGTTGTATGTCTGATGTTGGACAAAAATATCCTCCATTAGAGTATTAAGAGCGTTGCAGTCCATATGACTAATAGTTTGGAAACGATATGGCATTAACTGTATCGTATTTGTCAGGTTCCGAACCGTGTAACCGTAGGAGTGTGTGTTTATGCTCTAAATCATTTTTCTCATGCTGGTACCTTCTTGGTACTGACTCCAGACAGTGGAATAATACTTCAGAATTGATAGCATGGTTGATTTACGTAAAATGTTTCAAACTCCATCCACCTGGAGCTCCATCATGTATAAACCACACGTTTCTTATTAACTGTCTTTTATATCACTGCAACACTCTCATGTCTACTATACACCAATAAGATGCGCTACCTTCCTCGGCATGCACACATCTGGAGAGATCTTGTGCTTTTGGATGGGTATCATGGGTAAGATTAAAGTTACAGGGAGGATTGGTCAAGGCCAATATGGGAGGGATCTGTAAATCTCCCATTTTATCTTACGAATGCATGAATACTCTGTGACGCCCATCCACACAGGGAAAGATGGCCAGTCGTAATCGTAAATTTCGCACTATGATCGATGCCCTGGAAATATGTAGATAATATAATTGGATCAGTATAGGACGCTGTCGTATACTTTGGTGTATCTGGTCGAATGGACGTACTGCGCTGTCATCTATCTGCATTCTCAAGCTGGCGTATTGTAGCTGCAGAGTAGTGGAGGGGTAATTTAGTGATGATTCAGAAATTGGGAAACATTCTATTGTGTCATTGGCTGGCACTGAAATTACAGTACAACTGGTATACTTTGATGTATATGTCTGAATGGATGTACTGCACAGTCATCCATCCGCATTCACAATCTAGCATATGGTACTTCCTAAGTAGTGGAGAGGTGATTTAGCGACAGTGCAGAAATGGGGAAGCATTCTGCTGTGTCATTGGCTGGCGCTGAAATCACGGAACAACTGGTAAAACTGCTAAAATTAATCACGCTATCAACTGTGATGTGTATTACTATACATCGCTCTGTATCAACAGTGCCTTTCCCATCTTGTCTGTCCACTGGTACACTGTTGATTACCGCATAATAATTGAATGGCACCACTTGTTTGAGATGGAGGGAGCCTTAGTGGAACACTGGATGTTTGCTGCTTGTCACTATGGAGCATGGGTTGAAATGTAGAGGTCATCAATCTTCAGACAGTTGTTTGGAAGCATTCCTCAATGCAGACTCGTCATGTTTCCATATGCTGCCATGCCCTTCTCATGTTTTTTTTTTTCACTCATAAGATAACAGTACCTCTTGTTATTTCTACTACCTCGCACATATTTTAACGGCACCTTCTGGCTATGGTCAACACCGGAGCAGTTATGATGTACGTGTCTGCCAAATAAGGAACCAATGCTCTTCGAAACGGAAAACTGAGACCTCCGCTATCCTGCAACTGTGAAAGACGAGATTAACTGCATTGGTCATTACCTTTTGATAGCTGTTGGAAACGCCCTACAACGCCGGAAACTCTTCCATTTTGCATATGTTAAGAAGTCTTCCACATTTTTGTCAATGAAAAACATCACTTCTGTGTTTTATCTTTACCAACCTGAGTGCTGTGGGACCTGCATAGTTTACAATGTTACTTAAAATCCGTCTTGACTGCAAATTTTTTATTCATATGACCGGTTTCGGTTCATTCAGAACCATCTCCAGATCTGATATTTCAGTTACAGGAGAAACCCGTCCAAATCCAGCAACTTTCACATGCTACGTCACATAAAATTTTACTCCTGTAACTGAAATATCAGATCTGAAGATGGTTCTGAATGAACCGAAACCGGTCATATGAATAAAAAATTTGCAATCAAGACGGATTTTAAGTAACATTATAAAATCACTGATTGTTGTTATCCCATAACACATTATGTCTGTTTTTGCAAATGCATAGTTTACACCACACGATGTTTCAGCTTTCTGTGAGAGCCAAAGGATCGAAACGTGTTAATAGCAGTTTAGCGGCTGGCACAGGCCTCGAAGTCATGGTAGAAAAACAAATTGTAGGGCGGTGTATATAACTGTAATCATACACTGCTTGGATGTGTTACAGCCGTAAAAACAATGTATTAAACTGCTTATGAAGGAGCAATACAGGAACCCTCTCTTGTGACTGATAGTCTGTTGGATATGGTCTTCCTCCAGTACAGTCGATAAAACTTTACGCGTATTTGTGCAAGCCTTTGAGCACTGGTCTTCGAGCGCTGGCCACATGCTCCATTGGTGTGATACATGTATATGTAATATGCTTGATGTCAATAGGCAGATGGTATTTGTTTTTTCGATATATCGAAAGAGAGAGACGCAGTAAAAACTTATTGGAGGTTCTATCACCATGAATGCTTAAAGTTTGGATACAGATAGTTCTCTCAAAACTACACCGATTTTGCTCATAAAACTAATAGATACCGGTTGTATCTATTCTCATGGAATCATTATCACAATGGCGTGTTTAAAAAACAGGTGTTACCATAAGTCCTATGTTGTTTCATACTTCATAATCTCTAATTACAAAGTAGACACTACTTGAGTTATAGCTTTTTAGAGTTTTATTTATTTACTTTTTGACGACATGTGAGTAGATTGCGTGAAACATGCTGTGATGATTGCTTACGAAATTAGAACACAAGAATGTGCTGTATGATTAGAAACTTTACAGACATGTCGGTAGAGGGGAGTTATGGAAGAAAAATGACAGATGCAAGCAGGCAGACGGTAACTGGTTTTGATGTAACGGAAGAGAGAGAGAGAGAGAGAGAGAGAGAGAGAGAGAGAGATGCAGTAAAATGGCTCTGAGCACTATGGGACTTAACTGCTGAGGTCAGCAGTCCCCTAGAACTTAGAACTACTTAAACCTAACTAACCTAAGGACGTCACACACATCCATGCCCGAGGCAGGATTCGAACCTGCGACCGTAGCGGTCGCGCGGTTCCAGACTGTAGTGCCTAAAACAGGCTCTAACGATTTGTTTCGTAAATGCAGGTGTAATAGAGCTTCATATTGGTAAAATGGGACTTGCTATAGTGTACAAAACAGTAACATGCTCTTGAATTATACCATGTTGTTGTCGAATGTAAAATGATTGTCTTTTTCCGACATTTGAGCCAATGGCATGAAAGATTATATTCTCTAATGTTATTTTGTGTGTCTGAAATGTTTGTAACATACACGTGCATGACAGTTTACTTACAGAAACTGATTTGAAAGCGAGAGACGCTCTCAGGTAGTGTAATTTGTCTATAAAGCTGAAAGAAATTGCTTAATATACATGTTTTTTCTTCAGAGCTTAAATTCTCTCTTTTTCTTTACTCCAATGACGATTTCGAAATAATAACGACATTCTGCGGTGATTGGTAGTTTTTGCAGCAAGATAGTGGAAGTTTTTTTCCCAGTTGTACGCATGGTGGACGTGTCTAGGGGATGTATAGCCTAGTCATTTGTAATCAGTGGTGGTGCACTTAATTGGATGTCGCAAAATAATGAGATGCGAATTGCATCCTGCAGTCCAACATCAAGACTGTATTGAGTTTGCTCATAAACTAAAAGAAAATGGCCTGCGCCTCTTTTCGTGGAAAGAGGTCATTTATTACCATCGCGACTGTGTTTTCTTTTTTTTAAAAGATGCTTGAATATAAGAGATGCGTTGACGGTAAATACAATTGTTCTCTATCGTAAAACTGCGATCTACCTACAAAATCACATAAATCAATTTCTAGAGAGGAGTTGGCGATTGTGCTTCGCTCCTTTTCATATTTCGAACATAGTGTAACGAAAATAAAATTAGATTACTAACAATACGGACAATCACATAATGAGTAAATCTCCTTCATGCTGTACAAGAATCGAACTTGAAGGTCTCCTTACATCGTGCACCATGGTGCTGTCGCTGCTTTGACAGTTGCTGGTCACAGGTTTCCTCTCCTGCCCGATGCTTGTATGTGGGGTTCAAACGTATCCTAACTGTCGGTCCTTGTTAACTTACAAAATGAATTAAAAATGAAAGACAGGAATGTGTGCTTGTGGGTGTCTAGAAGAAGACGGGGAAGGGGGGGGGGGGAGGAAGCAGAAATTACAAATAAATTGAATGTAGCTTCAATTTAAACATCAACAAGCTGGCTGAAGCATCGGTTAACCCAAGGTCAATTTGTTTTTAAAGGGAACTAACGTATGATTTATAAAAGGTACCCTCTGCCACACTTTCACAAAAGGCAGATTAGCTGATTCACTTGCTGGTAGTTCGTATAGGTGGCCACATATGAGGTCTTCACTTGTACTTTTGATCTCAGAGGAAGAAAACCGCCATAATTCTTACGTAACTGCACATTACAAGTTTTGTAAAGAACACAAGCAGAGATTGGTTTATCTGCTAATGCATTTATTTTATCCGGTAAGATTAAAGCCTTCAGGCTCTTTCTTACAGCTAACAAGGCAACATTAAATATGCTACGTGTGTAGTGAAGTGGTCACCCATAGTAACAGCGACTATGATGATTAAAATACACTGACGGAAAAAATCGTAACACCAAGAAATAAGTAATGTAGAATAATGAAATTTCGGGACGTTGCAAGATCGCAGGTTAAGGTAAGAGCTAGACAAGTCATTCCAAATGTGAAATGCTGGTACATTAATAACCGTTGTAAACGCCAGAATGTTGCATGCAAGCTTGCAAACGTACATGCATTGTGTTGTACAGGTGCCAGATGTCAGTTTGTGGGATGGAGTTCCGTGCGTGTTGCACTTGGTCGGTCAATACAGGGACGGCTAATGCTGTTTGTGGATAACGCTGAAGTTGTCTTCTGATGATGTTAGTATATGCTCGGTTGGAGACAGATTTGGTGATCTAGCACGCCTAAGCAACATACCGTCACTCTGTAGAGCGTTTTGGATTACAACAGCAGAATGTGCGTGACCACGGCCCGAAATGCTGCTGCTGGATGGCAGCACAAAAGGGCGAATCATCAGATTGAAGAACAAATTTGCAGTCACGATGTTTGGGATAACCACGAGAGTGCTTGCGGTGTCATGCGCAATGGCACCCCAGACCAGAGCTCCCAAGTGTACGTTCAGCACGCAGTCACGCTGGTCACAGGCCACCAATTGGCCTACTCTGACGTAAGCACGCCCATCACTGTCACCGAGGCAGAACCAACTTTCATTAGTAAACACAACAGACCTCCACCCTGCCTTCCAATGAGCTTTCGCTTGACACTACTGAAGTCGCAAATGGCGGTGGTTTTGGGTCAGTGGAATGCAGGCTGCAGGGTGTCTGGCCCGGAGCTGTCCGTGAAGTAACGGATTTGTAACAGTTTGTTGAGTCGCTGTGGTGTCAACTGCTGCTCACATTGCTGCTGTAGATGCAGTCTGATGCGACAGAGCCATATGCCAAGCATGGTCGTTTTCCCTCTAGGTAGTGCCACGTGGCCGTCCAGATCTTGTCTTCTTGCGGCCATACGTTCTTTTGACCACCACCGCCAGCAGTCATGTGCAGCGGCTACATTCTTGCCAAGTCTTTTCGCAGTATCACAGAAGAAGCCCTACTACACAACCTCGTTCAAACTCAGTGGCGTGTTGGTAATGGCCTCTGTCCCCTTAAAGGCATTCTTGACTAAAATCTGCTCACAACGTCCAATCTCAAAGGTAATTGACTATCACAACCATTACAGCGTGTACTTAAAGAAACCCGATTTGCATCCTCATAGCGGCGCTGCTGGCACTACTCTTATGCAACTGGCGCGAAGTTAGAATAGACGTCATCTTTCTGATGCAGAAACACTACTACCAACTTTCGAGTATGTCACACAACTCCTTCTTGATGTTGCGATTCTTTTCCGTCAGTGTACTTGTAATGAACATAATTATTATCTTAATGTCAGCCCTTTTAACGATATAAGTATGTATTTTGTCATAATATAACGCTCTCCTCAAGTGAGATTAATACTGTAGTAAACCAAAGGCATGGCAAATGTCCCTAACAATCTGGAGGAGAAATCAGTTCCTCAGTTAAACAGTGAGAATATGGAAACACAGTGAGAAATGCATGGTTGAACATAAATGCGGATGCTAGACAATCCTCCAGGTTGCGCTGTTGTATCTGATCACAGACGGCAGCAGTGCAATGTCTTCAGTATGTTCCAATGTCAGGTGCGGTCAGTGTTCTTGTGATTGTATTATGTCAGAGCGAAATGAATTCGAAAGTGGGGAAATTGTCTGTGCTCATACCGTGGGTGCCTTCGTAACCAAGGGAGCCGAAATATAGAAGATTTATACCTCATCTAGGGAAAGCGGTAAACGTGATCCCCTGCCACAATGCGCACGAAAAAGCGTGTTGAGTGAGCGTGACAGACAGACAGAGAACGGCAACCACAAAAGGCACTGCAGAAGTGAATGTCGTACTCGCGCTGTCAGCACCAAAACAACACGAAAGTGGCTCCGTAAGCAGGCAACTGCAGGACGAGCAGTAATTATAACACCACTAATTGATGCAAATTCCCGTAATTCCATGCGGCTTTTCGCGGATGATGCTGTAGTATACAGCGTAGTTCCAGCATTAGAAAATTGCAACGAAATGCAGGAAGATCTGCAGCGGATAGACACTTGGTGCAGGGAGTGGCAACTGACCCTTAACATAGACAAATGTAACGTATTGCGAATACATAGAAAGAAAGATACTTTATTGTATGATTATATGATAGCGGAACAAACACTGGTAGCAGTTACTTCTGTAAAATATCTGGGAGTATGCGTACGGAACGATTTGAAGTGGAATGATCATATAAAATTAATTGTTGGTAAGGCGGGTGCCAGGATGAGATTCATTGGGAGAGTCCTTAGAAAATGTAGTCCATCAACAAAGGAGGTGGCTTACAAAACACTCGTTCGACCTATACTTGAGTACTGCTCATCAGTGTGGGATCCGTACCTGGTCGGGTTGACGGAGGAGAAGGAGAAGATCCAAAGACGAGCGGCGCGTTTCGTCACAGGGTTATTTGGTAAGCGTGATTGCGCTACGGAGATGTTTAGCAAACTCAAGTGGCAGGCTCTGCAAGAGAGGCGCTCTGCATCGTGGTGTAGCTTGCTGTCCAGGTTTCGAGAGGGTGTGTTTCTGGATGAGTATATTGTTTCCCCCTACTTATACCTCCCGAGGAGATCACGAATGTAAAATTAGGGAGATTCGAGCGCGCACGGAGGCTTTCCGGTAGTCGTTCTTCCCGCGAACCATACGCGACTGGAACAGGAAAGATAGGTAATGACAGTGGCACGTAAAGTGCCCTCCGCCACACACCGTTGGCTGGCTTGCGGAGGATAAATGTAGATGTAGATGTAGAACCGGAAAACTTGGTGCTGAAGCCACTAAACCTGGACTACGGATCAATGAAAGAAAGTCATTTGGTCAGACGAATCTCGTTTTAACTTTTTCCAACTTCTGGCGAAGTTCGCATCCCAAAAGTGGAAGTTGGCGAAGGTTCTTCTGTGATGATTTGGGTAGCGTTATCGTGGTACTCCATGGGCCCCATAGTTACTCTGCAAGCTCGCATTACTCCACAGATTATATGTAACCATTATGGCTGTTCAGGTCCATCCCATGGTAGAACGTTTGCTCCCCAATGGTGATGCTGTTGTCCAAGACGACAAGGGTCCTGATCACACGACTCGCATCGTCCAGGACTGGTTTTGCGAGCACGACGATGAGTGTCGCACCTCCCCTGGCCACACAGTCGCCAGATCTCTGTATTACTGATTCTTTGTGGTCTACTTTGGAGAGAAGGGTGCGTGATCACTATCTACCTCCATAATCGTTACGTGAAGTTGCCACTATTTTGCAGGAAGAATGGTATAAGATTCCATTGAAATCCATTCAGGACGTGTATTAACCTACTCAGAGACAACTGGAACCTGTTTTGAATGCCAGTGGATTTCTTACACCGTATTAGGCATGGTAAAGCGTTTCTTTGGTGTTTGCATAATTTTGTACACCCCGTGTAACACTAAACACACGAGCCACCAAAATGTTCAAAAATGGTAAGACTTACAGCATTCCGAGCGCAACAAGACTTTTATCACTTTACTTCAGCCGGCCGCTGTGGACGAGCGGTTCTAGGCGCTTCAGTGCGGAACCGCGCTGCTGCTGCAGTCGCAGGTTCGAATCCTGCCTCGGGCATGGATGTGTGTGATGTCGTTAGGTTAGTTAGGTTAAAGTAGTTCTAAGTCTAGGAGACTGATGACCTCAGATGTTAAGCCCCATAGTGCTTAGATGCATTTGAACCATTTTACTTCAGAGAAAGAAAGAAACTGTTTGTTGCTTAACAACAAGGATCCCCAAGGCAGTAACTAGCTAATGTTGCGCGTTGCGTAGACGGACCCCCATACCAGCTTGAATGTCTAACTAAAGATATTACTTCATTAAATCCAAGGATCCGAATAAATTTTGTAGTAACACTACGAGTAACTTTTTTGGTACAAAAGTAAGCTGTTTTGATGTTGACAGACGATCCTAAAGTGATGCTTTCAGGCATATTGCAGTATTTTTCGCTTCATTATTTCTGAATTAGCGAATTGGGTGTCTGTGGCATTAGTTGGTTTGTTTCCAGAATGAATTTTCATTCTGAAGCGGAATGTGTGCTGATTTGAAACTTCCCGATGGACAAAAACTGTATGCGGGATCGCGATTCGAATTTGGTCTCAGGCTTGAGCCGCCATCCAACACACAGTTTTAAAACACCAGAAAATTTTAGTTGATATGTTGTTTCAAAATGCACTAGTTACAAGTGTCTGTGGTAACAATTAATCGTAATGAAGCGTTCTTGTGCATCCATCTCTCCACTACATTTTCTGAAAAATGGTTCAAATGGCTCTTAGCACTACGGGACTTAACTTCTAAGACCATCAGTCCCCTAGAACTTAGAACTACTTAAACCTAACTAACCTAGGGACATCACACACATCCATGGCTGAGGTAGGATTCGAACCTGCGACCGTAGCGGTCACGCGGTTCCAGATTGTAGCGCCTCGAACCGCTCGGCCACCCCGACCGGCCACATTTTCTGAATCACAATTATCTTGCACACAAAATTATCAATACAAACACATTGAAAAAAAAGCAACAGAATCCAGAAATGAAGGTACATGTCTTCGAAACGCTTCACTGAATTAATTTTGTATAAATATGAACCCATCTTGGCGGCTTGTGTATCTGTGTGGCTGCTTATTTTTCCTAGCAGCCCATCATGATGTGGCATCATTATATTGAAAGAAGACATTCGTACAAATGTTGTCGCAGATTACTGAATTATAAACCGCAGGGTCAGTAGACCTTAACTGTTCTACGCCAGATGTTACATGATTCAAGAGGCGCCCAAGAATTATTCATTACGAAAATGACGAAAGTCACGTGCAAATAAATGACGACGTTCTGTTTCTCTTCTGCCTCCATCTTCTAGTTAGCAGTGAACGCTGTCATCAGGTATCATTCTGGAATAGGCAGCGATGTCTTTTTTTCCCTCTAGAGAAAGTGTTTCCCGTTCAGAGCATTGCTAGGTTGGGGTCGCTGGCGAATATCGGCCGCTATGTTGAGTGAAAACGAAAATAAGACTGACGGACGACTTGAGAGCAGGACCGTGTGTGGGCTGCACCGTACAGGCAGCCTCACACGTGATGAGACAGCTGACGTTGACGTCGGGCTCTTCAAACGGCTCTGAGCCTATGCGACTTAACATCTCAGGTCATCAGTCGCCTAGGACTTAGAATTACTTAAACCTAACTAACCTAAGGACATCACACACATCCGTTCCCGAGGCGGGATTCGAACGTGCGACCATAGCAGTCGCGTGGTTCCGGACTGAAGCGCCTAGAACCGCTCGGTCACATCGGCCGGCGACGTCAGGCTGTACGATTTTTGTGATGTCACTTCCCATTGTTTCATGTTGAGGTAGTATTTCCATACGTAAAACACAAGATAAGTTGCGCGGTATTTTAACAACGTGTTACGAAACGTTGAACCAGGTAAGAGGCAAGAAAGCTATGTACGTCACAAGTATAACTTGAGACACATCTTATTGGATTTCGTCGTTTCAGTTTAAGCCCATATTTATATTATAGCTTACGTCCTATGAAGTATGCTGTTCCGAAACATCAGCAAATTGAGGATGTCTCGAAAACGCGTCATTATGGGTACAATCTGTTGTAATAAAATGACAGGTGGTTAAAGCATTTTCGTACTGCATTATTTCGCATTATAACTTGCGCGTTATGGAAACATGCCGTTTTAAGGCAACGGCACATTGCAGATTCATCGTAAACGCACCGTTCTGGGTAGGATTTCTTATAATTAAATCCCAGTTAATAACATATTTCGACTGAAGCCGTCAGGAGATTTTAATATAAAATACAAAAAGGTGCATTACACTAGTTGAGCGTCGCGCAGTGGCTAGAGGCGCCGAGCTATGATGAAATGTGTAGCATCCAGATTTTTTTATTCACCTTCGCTTTTTCTGGAAGAGTGTGGGACTTTTTTTTTATTAATTTAACAGCAATATTTTCTGTAATACTCAGGAGTGAGCGTTCAAATTTGTGAACTTTCATAAGCTGATGTTCTTACTTTATGTCTTATAACTTGTTGATGAACATTAAAGTTTTTATGTATGTATACCAGAGGCAGAACAAAATGACTAAGCATATGAACAAGGAAGGAGATATGCGTTTTATAGTGCTAACGTAGGAGTTTTACACGCGTCCTTTATCGGAATCAAACTGTGTGCTTTGGGAGCGAGATACAGCCGACCACTGCCGCCGGAGAGCATTCGAGTCGCAAATCTCGTTAACCGACACGTCCCTTGTGACCCAGGTGCCGTGTCTCGTGAGGTCGGATTTCCCGTCCGCGTCCACGCCGACGTCAGCTGCCTCGTCCCGTGTGAGGACGGCGTGTACGGTTGGCGGCGTGCAGGTTGCGGCGGACATGAATGGCGCAGAGCCGCAGCGGCAGCCACCGGCCTGGGACGCACGGCTCGATACGCTGCGGAGCGGAGGTCGCGTGCGCATGCGCGCGCTGCACCGCTGCAGCCGGACCGTATTGACTGGCGCACCGATCCCGACCGCTGGATCGCCGCGCGCTGGAATCTCGCCGCCTGCACCCGGCCCCACAGCCACACACTTGCTTCGTCATCAGCATCATCATCATCATAGAAAATAATTTGACATCCATTTCTGTATAAAGGCTTCATGAAGATTTTCTTCAGTTTCACACACCCATGTTGCGCCTGCGAGTTTGCTTAATACAGGGTGTTACAAAAAGGTACGGCCAAACTTTCAGGAAACATTCCTCACACACAAAGAAAGAAAATATGTTATGTGGACATGTGTCCGGAAACGCTTACTTTCCATGTTAGAGCTCATTTTATTACTTCTCTTCAAATCACATTAATCATAGAATGGAAACACACAGCAACAGGACGTACCAGCGTGACTTCAAACACTTTGTTACAGGAAATGTACAAAATGTCCTCCGTTAGCGAGGATACATGCATCCACGCTCCGTCGCATGGAATCCCTGATGCAGCCCTGGAGAATGGCGTATTGTATCACAGCCGTCCACAATAGGAGCACGAAGAGTCTCTACATTTGGTACCGGGGTTGCGTAGACAAGAGCTTTCAAATGCCCCCATAAATGAAAGTCAAGAGGGTTGAGGTCAGGAGAGCGTGGAGGCCATGGACTTGGTCCGCCTCTACCAATCCATCGGTCACCGAATCTGTTGTTGAGAAGCGTACCAATACTTCGACTGAAATGTGCAGGAGCTCCATCATGCATGAACCACAAGACGTACTTGTAAAGGCACATGTTCTAGCAGCACAGGTAGAGTATCCCGTATGAAATCATGATAACGTGCTCCATTGAGCGTAGGTGGAAGAACGAAAGTAAAATGAGCTCTAACATGGAAATTAAGCGTTTCCGGACACATGTCCACATAACATCTTTTCTTTATTTGTGTGTGAGGAATGTTTCCTGAAAGTTTGGCCGTACCTTTTTGTAACACCCTGCATAATCCAGCAGTCATATCGGGCTAGACTTACCTTCCCAGACTTCCGAAAGTTGTTCGACACGTAGTATCTTCGCCGTATGTCATTGATTACAGGAATATTTAGTTAATGGAAACCAGGATGGACAGGGAATGTTCCTTGGAAACGAAAGTAACACGGATTGTGCCACAAGGAAGCGCTATAGAACCTCTAAAGTTCTCATCGTACATAAACGATTTATCAGGCTTGATCAGCATTAGTAGAAGGTTGTCCGCTGATGATATTGCAGTGTACAGAAACGTATCACCGTTGCACGAGGGAAAGGAAACGCAGACTTGGACAAAATTTCCACTTAGCGTAATTAATAGTAGCTCCCTTCATATGTAGATAAATCTCAGCTAATATATGTTATAATGACAAAGAGCTCGATACCAACTGATTAGCAGGCCAGTCTGGCCGAGCGGTTCTAGGCGCTTCAGTCTGGAACCGCGCGATCGCTACGGTCGCAGTTTCAAATCCTGCCTCGGCATGGATGTGTGTGATGTCCTTAGTTTAGTTAGGTTTAAGTAGTTCTAAATTCTAGAGGACTGACGACATCAGATGTTTAAGTCCCATAGTGCTCAGAGCCATTTGAACCATCTGATTACAGGGTTAGTGATGACTATCTTGAGCACGTCACATCGTATAAATTTGAGGGGTAATGGTAAGAAACAATAACGTAAAATCAGAACTAGGGAAGGCGAGCAGAAGACTTACATTTGTTGGAATCGATCTGGGAAAAGGCAATGGATCTGTAAACGAAACCGCGCACATGGCGCTAGTCCGACAAATTCTAGTGTAGAGGAAAATTACAGGAAGAGGATTTTCGTGATTACGACAAGCGCCGGTGCCCCCGGAGTCCTCCGCCGCCTGCAGTTTCAACAAAAATGTAAGGAAGTCCGATGCCCAAAAGAATACCAATAAGCACAGAACATTTTAACAACGCAATCATATACAATTATAATTTACTAAAAAAATCCCCTTTTTTATATTACAACATGCATTGTGAAAAAGCCTTCCTCGAAGTGGAGACCCTCTTGTGTCTCAAGATTGCAAACTTCATTTCAACGCAGCCCCAAGAAGTCAATTCGTTGTGCATCAAGCGAACTGCAGGAAGCAAGCTCAACCGTCGATGTTACATAAGCGGTTACGCCGTTTCGCGTACAAAGTGCGAACGGTCAAAGAACTGAAGCCAAACGATCGTCCTCTACGGTATGCATTTGCATGTTCCATACTGGTCTCTATACTCGCTGACAATTACTAAGAGAAAAGTGCCTGTTTTCAGATAAAGCAGCTTTCCGCATTTCTATACATGTGAATCGCAACAACATTAGGATTTGTGGCTCCGAAAACCCGCAGAACGCAAGTGAACACATCTGTGGTAGCCGCAACTTGATGTTGTGTGTGACCTAATGCACAGTGCGGATATAGGTCCATTTTTCGCAGAGAAAACCGTAACGGGAAATGTTCACCTGGACATGCTCGAACATATCGAAGGGCTGCAGCCGTCCATCATCTTCCGTCATGGAGGTGCACCCCTACATCTGAGTTTGAACGAACGGGATGTACTAAATGTGGTGGATGAGTCGTGAAGGAGCCATTGCACGGCCCTTTGGCTCCACATCATCGTGTGAGCACAACTCAACTCAGTTACGTTGCTATTCTTCGTGCACGAACTAATAAAGGTATCAAACCTGTTTATGGTGACAGAACTGATATATCACTTTGATGATGTCCGAACGGCGAATGAGGCATACAGGCTGGTTGAAATTAAACCTTCTCTACTTTGCAGGGTCTCCACTGATCGTAGGACAATCAAACTTCGTGGAAATATTTGTAAGGACATGCGAAAGAAAAATAACTAATAAACCATTGACAGAAACACATTTTAATTTTCACATGAGAGGATAATGTTTGTTTAATAGCGTACCATTTTTACGCTCCAGGTTCCTTACGTTGCTAAGTGTGACGACCATCTGTATCCATGACAATCAGGAACTGCACTACATTGCTTTACTGCTGCCTGAAACACGTCAGCTGTGGTGTTGGCTACCTCCCTCGCTACGTTCACCTTCAGTCTCTTACGTTTGTTAGTGTCCCGTTGATAAACCCGGTCGTTCGGGTATCCCCACAGCCAAAAATCACACCAGTTCAAATCTGGTGATCTTGGAGGCCACGCAGTTTGGACCAATCGACCATTAATTTAGTTTTCTCCAAATGTGTTGGGGAGTAAGCGAGTGACTTCACGAGCAATGTGAAGTGGAATTCCATCGTGGATGGAAACAGTTGAATCCAAAGCACCCCTCTCCCGTAGAGGAGAAGCAGATCGTTCTCACTGCATGTCCTTGGTCCCTCAACGAAAAGTGGGCCAGTAATGAACTGTACCGTGCAACCAGAGCCCTTGTGACGTGTTCACTGTGCTGGTAACTTCATGAACGCTTGTCGTAGGTGACGATCCGCAAATGCTACAGTTGTGAGTGTTCATCACCCCAGTGAGCGTACAGTGTGCTTAGTCACTTCACAAATCCAAAATCTTCCAAGATCACATGTCGTCAACTTCCACCCTTGCAAGAAACGTAAGAGCAAACTCTCGAACGCCTGAGTCATGTGGCAAAAGTTGGTCAGTAACGTGAAGTTTGTACGGGTACTATTTCACAATGGTCACTTCCTGGCAGGTTAAAACCGCGTGCCGGACCGGGACTCGAACTCGGGACCTTTGCCTTTTGCGGGCAAGTGCTCTACCATCTGAGCTACCCAAGCACGACTCACGCCCTGTCTTCACAGCTTTACTTCCGCCAGTACCTCGTCTCCTACCTTCGAGTCTCGGTCCGGCACACAGTCTTAATCTGCCAAGACGTTTCATATCAGCGCACACTCCGCTGCAGAGTGAAAATTCTCATTCTATTTCACAACTGTTCGCAGCACTTTCCGAACGGTGGACCACGGAATGTTCAGCTGTCGTGACACGGCTCGAGTACAGCTTGAAGATCGCACATTCATCCATCTTTCTCATCCATGCCAACAGTAACATTTTCAGCAAGTTGTGGCGCCATTGGCCATCGGCCTCTCCTAGGAGCAATTCCCAAATCGCCAGTTAACTCGAACTTCCAAATCATGTTCTTAAACCCCCGGTGCTGAGAGAGGACCCCTTCGTATTCGTTTCGTGCGTCGATACTCGCGAAGACAGCGGAACTATTGGTATTCTTTCGACAAAACAGATTTATGAGTAAACCCCGCTCGCCTCGTCCAGACCCACATTGACCGTTTGCAACTGTGATGCACACTGACGCTTGTGTTTCAACCCTACGTCGCCGTACCAGTACCGGCGCATAACGGCAAGTCGTGGCACGAGCACTATTAATAACGAAATTCCTGCAGTGAACCGTCTCAATATGGTTCGTATAGAGTTGGGAACCCACACGGTAAGTACTTTTACGTCTACACTGGCTCAAGCAGCGAAAGTCTAATTATAACCACATCATCATCTTCATCATCATCATCATTCAAGACTGATTATGCCTTTCAGCGTTCAGTCTGGAGCGTAGTCCCCCTTATAAAATTCCTCCATGATCCCCTATTCAGTGCTAACATTGGTGCCTCTTCTGATGTTAAGCCTATTACTTTAAAATCATTCTTAACCGAATACAGGTACCTTCTCCTTGGTCTGTCCCGACTCCTCCTACCCTCTACTGCTGAACCCATGAGTCTCTTGGGTAACCTTGTTTCTCCCATGCGTGTAACATGACCCCACCATCTAAGCCTATTCGCCCTAACTGCTACATGTATAGAGTTCATTTCCAGTTTTTCCTTGATTTCCTCATTGTGGACACCCTTCTACCATTGTTCTCATCTACTAGTACCTGCAATCATCCTAGCTACTTTCATATCCGTAACCTCAACCTCGTTGATAAGGTAACCTGAATCCACCCAGCTTTCGCTCCCATACAACAAAGTTGGTCGAAAGAACGAACGGCGCACAGATCACTTAGTCTTGGTACTGACATCCTTCTTGCAGAAGAGGGTAGATCGTAGCTGAGCGCTCACTGCATTAGCTTTGCTACACCTCGTTTCCAGTTCTTTCACTATGTTGCCATCCAGTGAGAATATGCATCCTAAGTACTTGAAACCGTCCATCTGTTCTAACTTTGTTCCTCCTATTTGCCACTTAATCCGTTTATATCTCTTTCCCACTGACACTACTTTCGTTTTGGAGATGCTAATCTTCATACCATAGTCCTTACATTTCTGATCTAGCTCTGAAATATTACTTTGCAAACTTTCAATCGAATCTGCCATCACAACTAAGACTGCTTATTTTGTGTTCACATATCTTAATCTCACTCAGCCAGTCTATTGTTTTCAACATATGATCCATAAATAATATGAACAACAGTGGAGACAGGTTGCAGCCTTGTCTTACCCCTGAAACTACTCTGAAACATGAACTCAATTTACCGTCAACTCTAACTGCTGCCTGACTGTCTATGTAAAGACCTTTAATTGCTTGCAAAAGTTTGCCTCCTATTCCATAATCTCGTAGAACAGACAATAACTTCATCCTAGGAAACCGGTCATATGCCTTTTCTAGATCTATAAAGCATAGATACAATTCCCTGTGGCTTCTCGAACGCCTGTGTCATGTGGCAAAAGTTGGTCAGAAACTTGAAGTTTGTACGGGTACTATTTCACAATTGACACTTCCTTGCGGATTAAAACTGTGTGCCGGACCGAGACTCGAACTCGGGACCTTTGCCTTTCGCGGGCAAGCACTCTTCCAACTGAGCTACCCAAGCACGACTCACGGCTTTAATTGTCCGCCCCCGGTAGCTGCGTGGCCAGTGCAACAGAATGTCAATCCTAAGGGCCCAGGTTCGATTCCTGGCTGGGTCGGAGATTTTCTCCGCTCAGGGACTGGGTGTTGTATTGTCCTAATCATCATCATTTCATCCCCATCGACGCGCAAGTCGCCGACGTGGCGTCAAATCAGAAGACTTGCAAATGCTCTGCATGAAACACTTCTCCATTATTTGCCGTAAGCTGAAGATCTGGTCCTGACAACCTCTATAACCGCATTGTCCTTTGAAATCTTGGTATATGAGGATTTTATAAAACACCACGGTGGTGGACTGCTGATGGTCTCCAGATTATGATCTTCTGAAATGATAGCGGACTTTATGGACACTCTGTGTGTTCGCCTTAGGAGTCGCTCACCACGTGCCCTTTGACAACTGTGGGAAACGCCGCAGA